>NC_135543.1:17583059-17887867 GCF_045843805.1 Urocitellus parryii
CCTGCTCTCTTTGCTGTCCCATATGCTAATCGTATGGAAATACCCTCACAGCCACACCCAGAAGTGTGGCTTTACTAATTTCCTGGTGTCCCTCAATCCTGTCAAGTTGACAATATGGATTAATCATCAAGATGAATCGTCACACTGTTGCTTCAAATATCCTCACAGAGAAAGAAAGTGATATCAGAGGGAGATTGAGGGCCCATAATTGAGTTTCTCAAATTGTTTGCTTATTTTTAAAGAAAAGAAAGTGGGGCAGACATATGGCAGATAAAATGCAAGATAAGGTGGGTTGATGGAGGCAGAGCCAGAGGAGAAAGGAGTGGCATCCAGGGCCCCGGGCATGGGCTTAGATGGAAGGGTAGTTCTTTCCTGAGAAGATTAAGCAGATACAGATACATGTAAGTTCAGAAGGTGGCAATTGATTGAGAGATGTCTTAGAGCAGGAGGGGAAGCTGAGAGTAAGGCAGATGTGCAAGCACTCACCTGTGAGACAGCAGGAGGCAGGGGTCTTGTCTTGCCATGGAGGTGTGTCGTGCTCCGTGAGCTCCTGATTCAGAAGCCCCTGAATCTGTGGAGGCAACAAACTGCTCTGCTCCATGGTTTTCTTCTTGGAAGAGGCAGAGCGTGAAGAGATTCCCAGGCTGGGAGGTTCAGAGCATGCAGAGTGGAGGCCAGGAGAAGTAAAGGCATCGAAGAGCTTGGCGAGAGTGTCTAGAGTATGGGCTGTGCTCTAGGCTGGATAGAAATCAAGATGGCAGGAGGCTGATAGGTGGTGAGAACAGACGTAGAGTGCAACAAAACTTCTTTGAGAATAGATATTAGTTTTGATTAGAGTTTAAAAAAATTTCTAGTCTAACCTTCCAAAGAAGGTGGATGATCAAATCGAAAGCTGTTATATTAAAAACAACCACTGTAGCCACGCTCTAACACTGAAGGGGAGCAGTGAATTTTCTTTTATGATTGTAAAACTAGCCCTGGAATTAGTCTTTCAAAAGATCCAACCACGTTTTGAGCCACAGCATTATTGTGGAATGAGGGTTTTGTCCCTCAACTTGCAATGCTGGACATAGAAATCTTAGAGAATTTGTTTAAAACACATTCATGTTATTTTATAGTGTAATCTAACCATGTGATGTGTGTTCCTTGACTCCCGGTTGGATAATGAGCTTCTGAAAGAGAGTGGGTTCTCTTAAACTTTCTGTTTTGCTTCTGGTTGCCAATATGGATGCTGGACCCAAATGAGAGTGCTCATAATTATTTGTGAAAGGGAAAATGAATCAATGCACGTCTCGAGAATAAATAGTAAATGCTGTGCTGCCTCAACTTTTACCGACAAGAAAGCTCTGGGAGCATGCATTTTTGATACTCTCTATTGCAAATCATTGAACGCAATCATTGAAATTCAACTGCCGTGCTAGCACGTTTGAAAGAGGTCTGATAAAAATGCAAAGTTTATGCTGTCTCCAATGACTTCAGCTAAGTAAAATAAGCCTAGAGGGGAAAATAAACCTTTTTCTAAAACTTCACACAGGGAGAAACCAGAAAGTTTCCCAAGTTTCTGAGCAATGACTAGTATTTCCGAAATGGAGTTTGATCAGGACTGTGAGAAGCCAAAGGTGGTTATGAAAACTAATGGGCCGGTTGGGAAGCACAGGCTACCTTCATCAGGCCTGGAGAGGGAGCGATAGAAATGCAAATCTAAAGCTGCCTCCAGATCCCCTGGTTAAATAGAAACACCTAGAGGCAGAATCAATTTTTCACTGCTCGATGATGACTGCCTGCTCTGTAGGGTGAAAGCACAGAGGTAGGAAACTTTCAAAGTTCTCAGGAAATGACAGGTAAATAGATCAACAATCATTGCTCTCGCCTCTTCTCCTCCTGGAGAGGGTTTGGTGTCTCCATCCCACCCCTTCTGTCCTGGATACAGCTGGCATCAGCTACTTATTAACTTGGCATGTATCCTAATTCAGGAGGGAGAAGAGGCAAAGAGATTTAGTGCTAGAGGAGACTGGGCCTGAAGGGGCTCTCAGGGATGGCCTGGGGGACCTCCAGGGAGATCCAAAAAGCCAAGAGAGAAGGCCTTACAGATCAATTCCATCTGCTCCAGAAACATGCTTAGGGCAGGTCCTACATCACAGTGTGTGTGTGTGTGTGTGTGTGTGTGTGTGTGTGTGCAGCCGTGTGCACGTTATTGATCAGATGACTCTGTTTTTCTCAAGTTGAGCATTAAACTTATTTAGGGAATGCTGGGTCAAACTGCTGAGATTGGGACTTTCCTGGGAGCCCTGAGATGTTGTCTCTGTTGCAAGGGGAGAGGAATAGAGACAAGCAACTTTCCCCAAGACAGAGCTGCACCTCCTGAGCCCAAGCTTGCCAAGAACCCAAGTGGGTGAGAAGCAGTGCAGCTGTCACTGCAAATGGGCTCCTGAGCTAAAGATCTAGACACAGTGGGAAGGAAGAAAGGGACCTCACTTCCTTATGGAAATATAAATATAGTATGGAAGTGGGGGAAGAGTAACTTTGCAGTTTAGGAAACTGTCAAACCCAGGTGAGCAAGGACAACACCACAGTGATGTCATGCTGGTGGTATAGAGATGATGTGGTGAGAATGGCTCTTCTGCCGTCTCCCCCAACACCCAGAACTCCTTTGAATCATGAGGAAAACATCAGACCAATCTCAGTAGGACAGTCTGAAAAGTACCTGACCAGTACTCCTCAAGACTGTCAAGATCATCACATATAAGGAGAGTCTGAGAAACTGTCTCAGCCTGGAGGGGCTGGAGGAGGTACCATGCCTAAATGTATCATGGATCCTGGAACAGAAAAAGAACACTAGGTAAAAAAACAAGAAAATCTGAATAAAATATAATTAATGATGATGTATCAGTTCATTAATTGTAACAAGTGTGTGATACTAATGTAAGATGCTAATAACAGTGAGAAGTGGATATGGGGTATATGTGAACTCTCAGTACTATTTGTGTAATCTTTCTAAATTAAATCTAAAAACTGCTTTATTTTTATTTTAAAAATGAATGCCTACCTGAAAAGATGCTCCGCAGCATCAGTCACTAGGGCGATGAAAATCAAAACCAGAATGAGATGTGACTTCACGCCCACTTAGGAGGGCTGGGATCAGAGACAGACAGTAGCACATGTTGGCAGAGAGGTGGAGAAATGGAAACCCTCACATATTGCTGGTGGAAATATTGAATAGTGCTTCTGCTCAAATAATTCATGGGGGGGAAGAATGGTCTTTTCAACAAACGGGTGTTGGAAAAATATGAAAAAGCTAGACCTTTCCTTCACAGTGTACTGTTGAGAGCCACAGCCAATGGGGCCCCAGCAAACTTCCAGCTGCCAGCAAACTTCCAGCTGCCGGCTGATGATTGGCTCACAGCGGCCCCAGCAACATCTAGCTGATTGGCTCCTCTGCGGTGATGCTCATTGGGCTGTTTCCCTGCCCTTTCAGACCACGGAGCTGCTCATTGGGGGACTTCTTTGGCTCCGCCCACACGACCCAGCCAATCGGCCTCAAGAGCAGGAGGATTGTGGGAGGTGGAGAGGCTGGGGTGTGGGTGAGAGGCTTGTGGGAAGCCGGTGGTGGCAGTTGGGCTCTGAGGGTTTTTCCTGAGGAGCTGTTTTGTTTGGCCTTTGTAGTTCTAAAAATAAAGTTAGTTTCTTTTGACAAGTGGCTCCTGAATTGTGCCCAGCCAGACTGCGGCAGTGTACATAAAAATTCAGGTGGATCAAAGACATCCAAGTAAGGGCTGAAACTATCATACTCTTGGGAGAGAATATAGGTGTTGGGTTGGTCAATTCCCCATCACTGTGTCAGGATGATGGGGAACACAGCAGAGCAAAGCTTCTCAGCTCATGGTAGAGAGGAAGAGGGAAAGAGAAGGATGGGAGGAATGAAGAAGGGAGGGAGAGAGGGACACAGAGGTAGGGAGAAAGGGACATGGAGGGAGGGAGAGAGGGAGCCAGGGCAAAATATAGTCCCAAGGGCATGCCCCCCAGGACCGACTCCCTCCAACAAGGCTCCACATCCTGAGTTTCCATCACCTCCTAATGGCCCATTAAATTATGACTCCATCAATAGTTTAACCCAATTGATGAGGTTTAGAAGTCCTCATGATCCAAACACTTTCCAAAGGCCCAATCTCTGAACATCACTATCTTGAAGATGAAGTGCTTCACGTGTGAGCTTTTGGAGAACATTTTAGATCTAAACCATAAGAGGTATGAATCTTCATGACCTTGGATTAGGGAATGGTTTCTTAGATAGGACAGCAAAACTAGAGCAATGGTGTGAAATGAGAGAGAAGAAGAAAGAACTGGAACTCTGCAGACAAGTTGGCACCGGCAGGCGAGCCCGACTCTTCATCTGTCTCTCGTGGGCTCTGGACCACCATCTTCACCATGCTGGTGCTGCAGGAAGAGCTGGTGCTCCACATGCTGGACTCACCAGGCCTGGGTTTGGAGGCACTGAAGGAGGAGCCAGGGTGGGAGCTGCAGGGAGATCCACTGCCTCCCACCAGCGAGGAGAGCCAATAGGTCAGTGAGGGCATGTGTGAGCTGCCCCCTGCACTAACCTTCTTAGTGCTAAACAAAAACAACAACAAAATGGGCTGGAGATGTGGCCCAGTGGTAAAGCACATGCCCAATCTCCCGTCCTGGGGGCTGGGGCCTGGGGGCAGGGGTCAGCTACTGATTTATTTCCACCTTTTAAAATATCTTATGACTCGTGCTAACACAGAATTAAGCAAAAGAAAGTTCTGGAACATAAAGATCTAAGTAGACACAGCCCAAACCCAGCACATGGCTTTAGTGTCTTCTCAAGAGCACTTCTGAGCAGTCCAGGCCCAGGGTGAGGTCCTGCATCGTCTTTACTCTTCCTCCATCCTCTGTTGCTTTCTTCCTTTCAATTATGACTTCATCGTTATTTTGCATGTCTATTGGTTTAAAGGCTTATTATGTGTCTCCACCCTATTCATCTACAAGTCCTCCCAAAGCAAAGACTTTTTCCTTATCTACTTCTGAAACCCTAGAATCTAATAGTAATCATGATGATGATGACCACACACAATAATAGCAGTCACATGGATAGCCTCCACCTTGCACTGAGCCCCCCTCGAGTGGTTTCTGTATATTAAATTTTGCATTATTGATCATAGAGCCAGGTATCTGGCTAAGAGCAGGGGCTCTGCCTCCTCTCTGTGCTCCTGTGGGGGACCTGTTGGGATCCCCAGGGCTTAGCTCAGTTGCCTTAAGATATATAGGAATGGATGAACAGGGATATTCCAGTGGTTACTTCTTGTTTTGAGGGAAACAAAGGAGAAAACTTATTGGAGAGTAAGTTGAGGTTTTTGCAAAATCTTTTTTTTTTTTAACCTGAAGGAGATATTTCTTCTAGAAAAGATTTTGTCCTGGTGCACCTTTGATGACACATGGCCCTCAAAAGCATGCCAACAGGGTTATGATACCTTTCAGGGGGCTCCCTGCAGTCCGGCCAGAGTCACTGATGTCCCTACATGGCCTTGCTGGCTGCTTAGGCCCATCTGCCTAACAGTTTGGGCTCATTGTCCACACTTGCTAACTGGGTAGGAATGGACTTTAGCTTCAGGATATTGAAGATGGCTAACTTTGGCATAGAATATTATTGAATCATTTTTAAAGTTGCATTTAAACACTGTTTGCTAATATATCACCGATAGGCTTCTGTTATCTGTGGTTATATTGCTTTATTGATCCCCCAGTCCTGCGGGCAAGCTGAATGACTAAAGAAGCATGCGTAATCAGGGCCAGAGAGCAGCGCCTCTCAGAAGAGTCTTGAGTTCCTGCGTGCTTCTGCGTCTCTAGCTTGTTCCCCTGGATTTATGCTGAAAACGTTGGTGGAAAAAAGAAACATTTTTAAAGTTGAATTTATTATAAAAGTGTTTCTTAAAAGTTTAATAATAAAAGACATCAAGCAACCCACCAAATGGATTGCAGCAAATTTATGAGTGAAGGGAATTCTCCTGTTTCTGATGGAAGTTTTGCCTTTGGGTCTTCAAATCTCCTCTTTCTACCTGTTCCCCCGACTGGAGCCTTTCCAGTCTTAGTGCCCAGGGAAAGATGATATGACAAATTCATCTAGAATGCTATGATGGTCTAACATGCTTGTCTTAGAATGTGCATTTAGATTATATGCATTTTCAAGAATGCCTTTTAAATGAGGTATCTACAAGGCACTGCTGGTGTGAATAAGGCTGGGGGTAGCTTTTCTGGACACCTGTCTGTCAACATTTGGTGAAGTTTACTGTACCAGGCAACCCGACTCGTGTTATTTAAATTATACAGGGACTTGCACAGGAATGTTCTCTGCAGCAGTGTTGATGGTGGCTGGGAGTGGGAGACAATCTGGGGTCTGTTTCTGAGGGTGGTGGCTGGATTCAATGCAATGGTTCACTCCATGCTTTGCTGTGGAGCACTTAGAAGCAATGACTCCAAATGCATGCAGTAATATATGAAAGCAGAGTAACGAGCAAAACTATAAGAAGTGGAATGAGATAATTAATACAGTACTTGTTAACATGAACTAAAAATGCATAAACCCAACAATTTACATTTTACATGAATACATACAAATAAAATGATGAAGTTGCTTTGAAAGAGAGGAATGAGTGTAGAGTAGTGCCTCATTCTTGGATGATGGATATTAGGCGTCAAAATGTTCTTTGTGGTGGGGGCTGTCTTGTGCATTGTAGGACACTTAACTGCATCCTCTGGCCTCTACCTACTCAATGCCAGTAATACCTTTTCACTGTGACAATCAAAAATGTCTCCAGGTATTGACAAATGTTCCCTGGCGGGGTAAGATGGTCATGTTCCCTGGTTGAGAACCAATGGTGCAGGAAACAAGGATAAAAGGAAATGAGTGAATCCGGGCACAGTAGCACACACCTGTAATCCCAGCAGCTCGGGAGGCTGAGGCAGGAGGATCGCGAGTTCAAAGCCAGCCTCAGCAACTTAGCAAGGCCCTCAGCAACTAAGCGAGACCCTGTCTCTAAATAAAATACAAAAAAGGGCTGGGGAAGTGGCTCAGTGGTTAAATGCACCTGGGTTCAATCCCAGGTACCAAAAACCAAAAAACAACAAACACTCCCAAGCAACAACAGCAACAAAGGAAATGAGTAAAAATATATATGCAAGACACAAGCCTAAAGAAAAATATAAGTAAATAGAAGTTGCCCCACAAGGGCAACATCTAACTCAAAAGAACACATTGTGAATAGTGGGGCTTCAACATGAGTGTTAGAGCAGGTGGTACTTTCCTCACAGCCACCAAGGCCACTGACTGCCTGTTCTGTGTCTGCACAGGTTTTCCAATGTGCACACAGGAGGCACAAAGTCATTTTTTTTGTCTGAGACTTGTGGTGTTAGGAATAAGAGGTTCCAGAAAGTAATGACTGAGCATGGCCTAATCCTGAGTGGCTAGAGGCTAGGTTTGTTCTGGAAGAAGCATTACTACTGAGGAGAGGCCAGCGGCTCATTAATACAGGGGATCCTGAAATGTCCCTCTTCAGCAACATCAAGGATCAAGGCACGGGGGCCTCCTGCTGCCTGCTGGTGGAGGAGCCTGGTGGGCCACTGTACCCCTGCAGCTCTTGACCTCTTTTCCGTCTCTGTCAGACCTGCTATAAAATGCTGAGCAAACAAAGGTCCAGCCAGAAAGCAGGCAGCTGATGGGCAGTGGCCAGTCATGAGTAATTGGAAGGAAGATGGGTTTGGAAACTGTCCATGGTTCTGGATTTGACCTTGCCATGGCAAATCATGGAGAATGTTGATATTTCACTTGGACGATTTTTCTTAGGAAAAGAATATCTCCAATTGTAGAATAGAAAGGTTTGGGGGGAGAAAAGGCTTACCAGCCTGCTCCTGCTCAGACTCCAACTCCAACTCCTATAAATTTACCTTAGATCTTGTCAAATTTAAGCGTTACAAAGTTATCATTTTATAACATTTAGTACATTTGGGTTTTGTTGTTGGAGTAATAGTGAAGGCAGATTTAGGGACTGCAACAACAAGTTCTTCTTCTTCTTCTTTTTTTTTTTTTTCAACTTCTCTTGACTCAGCCTTAGTGAAGGAGACCACAGAAACTTGAACCCTGTCCACCAATTTTAGGTCTCATGAGGTTACAGCTGACACGGTACCTTACTCCTTTAGTCTCTTCTTTTTTTCACATACCCCTTCTCCTCTTCTACCTCCTGTTTCTCCTCTTCCTTTTCTTTTTCATCCCCCTTCTACTAAATATTGAGGGCAAGTTATAAGAATATCTAAGATTTTTTAAAATAAGTATAAGTGACAAATGAATGACAAGAGGTCCTGATCACGATTCAGATCCAGGAACATTTTCTTATACTGATGGCTATGGGTTGAACTGTGTCCTTCCCCTCAAACTCCTATGTTTCCTAACCCCCAGTACCTAAGAACATGACTTTTCTGGACATAAGATTGCTACAGATGTATTAGTTAAGATGATGGAAGTACAGTGGGTCCTTCATCCAACATGATTTATGTCCTTTTAAAGGGACAATTTTGGATGCAGAGGGGAAGGCAGATTGGGGTGATGTGTGCACAAGTCAAGGGATTCCAAAGGCTGCCAGGCCACCAGAAGCCAGGTCAGAGGCCTGCAGCAGGTCCTTCCTTGGCACCATCAGAAGGAACATGACCCTGCCCACTGCTGGATTTCATCTGCCCTCGGGAACTGTGAGGTAATATATATTTTTTTAAGCCTCTCAGGTTGTTTTACTTTGTTACAGCAGCCCCAGGAAAGTAATACATTGGCCAGTTCCTCTTTTAAAAAAATTGTGTTAAAATGTATTTATTAGTCAATTACCAATTACCATACTTAGGATCGTAAAAACTTTTTAGAACCTGTAGACTAAATATTATCCTGGTGATAAACATTTGTCCCCAGAATCTGGCTGGTGGGCTGGTTTTCATGTTTTCCTGCCTCCCGTGGGTGATCTGTGGGTGACTTTGGGGATAATGCATTCAGGTTTCTAGAAGGGGTTCCTCTTACATGCTACTTTCCTGCTTAAGCTGCAGCCACAAAGAGGTCAGGCTAATGTTATAAGAGGAGTAAGAGCTCCCCAGTCCATATTGTCATGCTTAGGTTTTTTGACACTTGGTGCCCTGGGAACAGCAGAGTTTATTTCTCAGCTGCCATTGTACCCTCCTCAAACTCCTTTGCAGTTTGGGTCCTGAATGTGAATCAGGTTCCTCTAACTAGATGTAGCTGTGTGGGATCGACAAGGTGAAATTGAATCAGAAGTCATCTTATTGCCCCTCTGACTGATTCTATTCACAAAGTCAGGTCTTGGTGAGTATTTTCTGGATTTCAAGAGACACTTGTGGCAGAAAAAATAAATTCTTTTTTTTAATGCATTCCTGGTTTCTGGATCTAGAAAGTCCAGGCAAAGGATAATAAAGTCCAATAATTTAGTAGGCACCAATTCCTTGCATTAATTCCCTTCTTGTACAAATATTTTGACTGTGTTCTGTTTACTGTGGGCTGCATGAACTCCCAGGGCTTATGGACAACATGGATGAATGATGTTCTCCACCCCTGCACGCTTTCTGTGGCTTGCGTGATACCATTATATTACTAAATCCACACAGCAGCCCTGAGGAGTTCATATTATTATATCCAGTTTGCAAGTAAGGGATCAGGATCAGAGAGCTTTTAAAATGTGTTTGCCCAAATTTGCTTGAATAATTAAGTGGCAGAACTAGGATGGAACCGGGATATTTCTGGTTCCACACCTGACACACCATGTGCAGCTTATGGTGCAGAAATCAATTTCCCAGGTCGCCCTCTCTCATCCAACCACTGAATTCATCAGGATTTTCTTCAGGTATTATGACTGCTGGAGCCCAGGAGAAAGGCCGAGGGTAGCCCGGATGAAGATGACCCAGCAGGGATTTCCTTCATTTCTACGTCCCACCCTGTGGTAGGCAAAGATGAACCTCCCCTACCCCCACTTCCTACCCCCAAATGAGTCACACTATATGTAATCCCTTGCCTTGGATGTGGACAGGATTGGTGACTTGTGACAGTGCTGAGATGCAGCTCTGTGAGTAAGTTTCATGATCTGGGAGTCCAGTCTTGGAGGAGACACTTTGCAGATGTGTGAACTGCCGGTGAAGCAAAAGGGCCCCATGACATAGAACTTAGAGGGGCCTGCAGGAGGTCAAGACAGCGCCCCTGCTGATAGCCAGAAAGAAAACAGGAACTGAACTCTGCCAACCACCAGGTGAACTTTGAAGAGGACCCTGAGTTTCAATGAAGCACAGTCTTGGTGGATACCTTCATCTCAGCCTGTTGAGACCCAAGAAGAGAACCCTGCTATGCAATGCCCAGGCTCCTGACCCATGGAGACAGTGAGCTCCTAAATGTCTGTTCTCTTAAGCTGCTAGGTTCATGGAATTTGTTACAGAGTAACGGAAACTAAGGTGCACCCTAATCCCTCTTCCAGATGACCAGTCACACACACTCCAGCTGGAGAGTGGGAGGGAGCAGGCTGAGGGGGATGAAGGTAGGGAGGCCTGAACAATTGGAGCTGGGAGTGTGAGCCTGTAAGAAGGGGGTCACCCCTTCCATGAGCTCATTGGAGTCAGTTTGCTTTCACAGGGCTCCCTTCAATGTCAACCTATGGTGTCAACCTGTTACCTGAAGAAAATGGGTGGAGCCAGGCCTGTAATGCAATGGCTCTAGAGGCTGAGGCAGGAGGATCACAGGTTCGAGGCTGGCTTCAGGAACTTACTGAGCTCTATTTCAAAACAAAAAGGGCTGGGGTGTAGTTCAGTGGTAGAGCCCTTACCTAGCATGTGCGATGCCCTGGGTTCAATACTCAGCGTTGTACATGTGCCCACGTGCCCACGCATGCATGGTTGAAAAGGAAATTCTGGAAGTTGTGATTATAAATTTAGCTATTTCTTGGTTTTGTCCTACTCTCTGCGTCAGCCTGCACACCGTGTTCACCACTGTCTCCACCTTCACCTATACACAGAGGACGGTCCTGCGGGTCCTGCTTTGCTCTTGCAGGTTGTTCTGACCCAGGCTCTGCCTCCCAGGCTACTGAATGGCTGGAAACACTCAGGCCTTTCAGCCTTTGCCCAATTTGTTAACCCCCTTTCACATAACTAGGGCAAAGATTTTTTTTTTTTTTTTTTTTTTTGGCGGTGCTGGGAATTGAAGCAGGGCCCTTACTCATGCAAGGCAAGCCCTGGTCTACGGAGCTATACCCTCCACAGTTTTAATTCAGTCAATACCTGTTATGGTTTGGATGTGAGGTGTCCCCCCAAATCTTATGTGTGAGACAATGCAAGAAGGTTTGGAGGAGAAAATGATTGGGTCATATCCTTGAACTAATCAGTGAATTAATCCCTGCTGGAATTAACTGAGTGGTAACTGGAGGCAGGTGGGGTGTGGCTGGAAGAAGTGGTTTAATTGGGGGCGTGGCTTTAGGTATATATTTGCATCTGGAGAATAGAGTGGCTCTCTCACTCTCTGCTTCCTGATCCCTGGCCACAGTCTCCTTCCTGCCATGATGTTCTGCCTCACATTGAGCCTCAACGAATGAAGCCTGCTGTCTGTGGATTGAGACCTCTGAAACTGTGAGCCCTCAAATAAACCTTTCCTCCTCTATAATTGTTCTGGTTGGGTCTTTAAGTCACAGCTTCAAAAAAGCTAACTAAAACAATATCATGGATATTGCAAGCAAATAGAGCCACTAAATTTTCTTTTCTGATCTTTTAGTGTCCTGTCCAGCTGTGCCAGGGGATAGGATAGAGATTTCATTTTATTATTTTATGTTATCTCAGTCTCTTGCTATTCAAGTAATCTGTTTGCAGGGAACAGCTAGTTTGTGGATTTATTTATTTATTTTTGGTATTTTCTTCCCTCTTTCTCCCTCCCCAGTTTAGTGCCTGCTTTTTGGGGATGAGTGGAAAATGGGTAGAGTTAGGGGAATAACTTTAAATGGGTATTTTAGGTTACATTGCCTGGAAAATAGGTGCTGATAAATTCTACCTGCAGAACATTTATGGACAAGTGCTTTTGGGAATAAACCCCTGTGAGGAGTGAAGGAACAGTGAACTTGCACTTTTGTGGGGAAGTTCAACTCAGGGGGCACATATTGGGAAAATCCTGTGGTCTCAATTCCAACCCCATTCTTCAGTTGATAAAACTGTCTTAAAGAAGACTGTGCCATTTTTGTGTTTTATTTCTCTTCTAGTTCTAAACTCCGGGGGAGAAGACAAGGGTGTTATTTATTGGTCTCCTAAAAATCTAGCCAGAATGGTGAAAGTGAAAATGGTGATAACAATGATAATGATGACCCTGAGCCCATTTGAAGCTTGAGGAGGTTGCTCAAACTTGCCTCCATTAGGCAAATAGTTGTAGCCCCTGATGCTACCAATACCAGGTTCTTTCTTTGTGCTTCGATTTGGCTGCTCTTGGTATTTCTTAAAAATAAATTTGCATGGGTAACTCAAGTACATAGAGTAAACGGTGAATCTATCCCAGCAGACAGGGAAGATTTAGGAATGTAAGCGAGCTCTGTCTGGCTATAAACAACAGCGTCCCAGCTGCAGGTGCATTTAGTGGAGATGTGGGAAGAGGCTTTGAATAGTTACCTTCATTTCTATCTCTGTGGTGGGCTGCTTAGTGATCAGGACTCAGGACTTTCAGTTGGAAAACATAGACCTAGGAGTCCCAAGGTATGAGTATTAGCCTAAGGAAATATTCTCAAACAAATGCACTTATAAGAACTTAGCACAAATAAGAACTTAGCTTTCTATTTAGCCTGCTTAGTGTTTGGCCTGTAGCAAGTTACTTTTTCTCTCTAAACACCAGTTCCATTGTCTTTAATGTAAAGATAATTGTAGTATTTGCCTCATAAGGTGGTGGGAGAACAAGGAGAGAGAAATGGCTGGTCGTGGTGGCACACACTGTAATCCCTGCAGCTCGGGAGACTGAGGCAGGAGGATCTTGAGTTCAAAGCCAGCCTCAGCAAAAGTGAGATGCTAAGCAACTCAGTGAGACTCTGTCTCTAAATAAAATACAAAATAAGGCTGGGGATGTGGTTCAGTGGTCGGGTGCCCCTGAGTTTATTTCCTGGTACTTCTCCCCACCCCCCAAAAAGAAGAGATAGACCATGGAAAGTGTTTAGCACAATGCCCAGAACATATGTGTAACCTGCTATTATTAGATGAGCAAGGAGATGATTTAAAGTTTTATGGTTTAATTGTTCAGTGGTAATAATAATAATACCTGCACCACAAGTTGTAGGGGGAAATGAAATGAGTCAATGAATGAAGATTATTTTTTAAAATGTAACTGCAATGAATCATTATTTATTTTGAAATTAACATATACTGTTCTATCTTTCCTAAGAAGAGTGTGGGTAAAGAGCAACTTCTGTTGCAATGACTGTCACTCACTCCAGCAGACCTCAGCATAGACAGTTGGGTGTATTAGGTCTGTTCCAGCTTTGATCTGGGGATATAAGTCTCCCTAATTCAAAAATATGCATCGACTTCATGGAGAGCTGATAAGCACCTTTCCCAGAAGAATCCCATCCTAGGGCAGTTTCTCCTGGTGATTCAGTCACCTGCATCTCTGATAATGAGGCTCTTCAGATTAGCGTGCAGAATGCCACAAGGATTCTTTAATGTGAAAATAATCACCCATTAATTATCGTGAGAAATGTTACAATTGGGCTCTGGTAAAACTAAAGAGCCTTAAGATAGTGGGCTGGAGAAGCCCTACCCTGCTCCCTTGCATGCATGGAATATACCTTTAGACTGTGCCACTGGGGACTGGACTATAGGGTCCATCTCTAAAAGCTCCTACATCCAGTCCTTTGTCACGTTATCTGCTGTCTGATGCTGTGCAAGAGCTAACAAGGGCTGCCTCTTGAACATTGCTAGGAACATCTTGAGTGCAGCTGGAGCTCCTAGGAGTACAGGACCTCAGACTTCATTGAAGATGCACAGTAGGTGGTTTGTGAGGTTCTGTGCCTAATTTGATACATAAAACATATAAATATGTGGCAGTATTTGGTTTCAGAGTTACTTTCTTTAAATCTGGTGGGGTATCACAGGACAGTAGGTAAATCTTGTCCATCTCAAAACCTTTGAGGGGCTGCTATTAGCTACCAAAAAGAGCCTATGTCATGCATGTCTAAATTGGCTTAATCAGTTTATGACCATTTGTATGAATAGTCTTTTTAAGGCAGAACAAGCAAGGTTATACATTCTTCTACTGGGTACATGCCTATAGTCAAGACTAGTTGTTAGATAATGGCCCAGGCCTTGGTATTCACAGGTGTGCATTGCCACAGTGCCATAGCATGACACTTTCTTCCCACTTGGGGAATCCATGTTTAATGGAGAGTTTCATGTGCTTTTAGGTGGGCTTTGAGACTGATCAGGCTCCATTACTATAAGACTAAGGCCAAGTTACCTAAACTCTCTGAAACCCAGATTTTTTTTATGAGAGTTGTCTTTAATAGCTCATATATATTACAGTGCTTGATACTTTTAATTACTTTGTGAACTAGATAGGATAGCAAAACATTCTTATCCCCAATTTATAGACGAGAAAACTGAAGGGCAGAGAGTTTAAACAATTAGTTTAGAGTCACATACAGTAAGAGGTGGACTTAGGACTTGAATTAAAATCTCTGTCTCAAATACCTGGGTTTTCTATTAAATCAGAACTAGAAGTATCTATGGAAGCATGATTCAGACATCTACATATTGCTACTCTGAAGAACAAACTGTACATGAGGTCACAGAATCTACACTTACAAACTTGGATTACTTGCCATGAGTTGAGTTCTGCTCAGCTGGGTTTAATGATGAAAATGTAGTACTTGGAAATCTTAATGAGAGGATTTTTTTCCATGGTGCTGGAGATTGACCCAGGGCCTTGTGCATGCTATGCAAGCTTTCTACCACTAAGCTACATTCTTAACCCTAGAAGTTTCTTTTGACCAGCCCAGTTTTATGTACTTTTCGTTTCCTCTGAACTCTTGGCATTTTTGCTTGTTTGTGCCACTTATTTGGAAACACAGCAGCTATGGTCCACAGCAGGAGTGTGTGTTATGACTCCAACCAGAGGAAGCATACCTGACTCACCACCAGGTCTCCCTGGTGTAACACTAACATCTGGGTCTGAATCCCAGTTCTGCCACTTGGTCCTTATGTCGTTGTACTCCACCATTTGTGTTTGTGAGGAGGGAATAACAGCCCCTGCTCTAATGTATGCACCCTGTGCAGCTGTTGTGTCGCATAGGCAGTATTCTGGAGATGACAGCACAATGGCTGCCGTCATGGTTAACTACAGCTATCATTATTAGTTCCAGAAATAATTATGCTTAGTGAACCACTGCGGACTGTCCAGTGCTTCCACATGCTTGATGGGTCCTCATGGATTTATTCTTGCTTCTAATTTTCCTTTTTCAAGTGATTCACCTCTTAGATTTAGGGAGAAAGTAAGAGAAAGGATTTGTAAGGATTGTGGTCAATAATTTAGGGCATTTTGACTAAAAGATGTTCCATACAACCAAAAGGCTTTAACCAAAGTATAGATGAAGGAATGGCCTAAGGTTGATGAGTTTCAAAAGTGAGGAAGTATTTTCCCCCAATGAGCCAAATCTGTTATTCAGAAGGTCCACCTAGATGATGAAAGTTTCTCTTTAGCCCCCTCAGGATACCCATAACTGAGATCAGAGGTCCTTAGCCTTGAAATGGGCATCTGTGGTTACTGTTTCACTTTCTGAGTAACAGTAATGGATCACTGGAGGGCAGGTGTTAGCAGAGATAGAAATGGTTTTGGTGTCATCTGGTTTACCCTTGGCAGAAGCTGGAAATGGCTATGCACCTGTTTTTTAAGATGCCCTTCTCTGTCACAAGTGTCTAATACATTCTGGTTTGTGTAAGATTTTTTTTTCTTCAAATTGTATCAATTCAGTCTATGGGTAATAACTACTTTTCAAGTTTGGAAGTTGTAGGATTTTTTTCCCAGAAAATAAGTTCACATTATACAAAAGTCACAATCTTTAACTTTTATTTTGGACTGGGAGTTTGTAGCTTTCCCATCAAGAAGTAGAATGTCTTACCACTCCTCCCTCGTCTGAGTTTTTGCTGGACTTATGGTTTTCTTTATGCAGAAGTGATTATCCCAGTTCTGTGCCTAGGATTCAAGGGGCCTCATGTGTTACACTTGAACCTGGAACCCTGCCCATCTGATCTTACTGGGGGATGAGAAAAAAATGATCTAAGTTGTCAAAACTAAGACTACTTTAGACTAGTCAGCTCTCAGCCAATCACGGGGCTGATGGCAAAGTGTGAGCGAGACCAAGAAAAACCAGAAAAACCACTCATCTAGGACCAGCTCAAAGAGAGAGCCAATGGATTTGTGAGCTATAAACATAAATGTGCTTGCTCTTTTCTTTTTTTTTTTTTTTTTTTTTTTTTTAAAGAGAGAGTGAGAGAGGGGAGAGAGAGAGAGAGAGAGAGAGAGAGAGAGAGAGAGAGAGAGAGAGAGAGAATTTTTTTTAATATTTATTTTTCAGTTCTCGGCGGACACAACATCTTTGTTGGTATGTGGTGCTGAGGATCGAACCCGGGCCGCACGCATGCCAGGCGAGCGCGCTACCGCTGAGCCACATCTCCAGCCCCGTGCTTGCTCTTTTCTAAAATAAAAGTTTTAAAATTATTTTTAGTTTTAATTAAAAAACATTTAAATTAGCATACTACATTTGTACCTATTTATGAGACAAAATGTGATATCTGGTTGTTTTTTTAAGCAACTAGTGTTTAGAGTGGTTTGTTTGCAGCAAAAGCTAACTGATCAACCAGTGTTTGAGACTCACCCATGCCAAATCAGGTTAATTGGTCTAGGATGAACTTAGCATAAATATGTTTTCAAAACTCTCTAGGTAATTCTAATGCACAACCAGAGTTGAAAACCTGTAGTTCACACAAAGAAATTTAGTTCTTTGTGGCCTGAGTCAGGGGGTTGGGCATAATGAGGCACCTTTGAAACTTGAGTGCATCTTAGTTTAAAATGAAAGAACTCCTTGGCTCATTCACTTACAGGAAATAATAAGCCAATATAAGAAATGTGCAAAAGTACAAATGTCTCCTTTTTTTGTTTGTTTTTATTTTTGGCAAATGAAAAGACGGAAGTAACTGTAGGCATAACTTAATTCTAACATTAACTTTGTATAGATGGGGAAATTGAAGCCCAGAGAGGTTGCATGACTTGCTCAAAGTCATATAAGAAATATTTAGTAGAGTCTCGACTCCATGTGAGGCCTCCTCACTTCAAATATGTTTGTGTTTCTAGGTTCTTCCATAGGGTGACAATGACACGATCCTCATTTTGATTTGTCACATGTAACTCAACTTATCCCTGTACAGATGCTATTTATCTTTAAACTAAAAGGTAGGCTAAATTATCCTACCTTTAGGATAGGTTACCTTTAAAATTTTAACAGGTTAAGAATAAGGTAATGAGGAATGGGGATACAGCTCAGGGGTAGAGCACTTGCCTAGCAAATGTGAGGATTGAACCCTAGGGGGTTCAAACCCTAGCTTTGGGGAAAAAAATTATGGGGCATCCTTCATCTTTTGTGGTTGATAAGGATGACAGATTTATTGATTATAAAATGTTAGAGATAGAAGCTGCAGTCTTTTTAAGAATAACTTATTGGTTCTTTCGGAAACCATGATAGGATGTAGCAGGATTAAGAGTGCTGAATTCTTCTTGTTTTTGAGGTGGGGTCTAGCTGTGCTGCCCAGGTTGCTCTCTCATTCCTGAACTCAAAGTTGTCCTTTTCCTTAGTCTCCTGAGCAACCGGGATTACGAGCGCATGCCACTGCACCCAGCTAAGCATTTCATCTTATCAAGAGAGAAAGAAAGCAACTGAATATGGTCAATGAATTAAAGCAGTTTATTTGACATTAATTGCAGAATTTACAGCACTACCATTTAATGATAGGAATAAAAATAGAATCCAGTGTAAGCAACGTTACACACGAAGCATCAGGGTACGAAATGAGCAAACTGGAAAATGCAGTTAACATTCAAGGAAGTTTTCCAGAGGACTGGGACCTCATCAAGGGTGAGCATTCCCTTGATAATGAAGTATGATCCTCATCCCCACTAGGACCTCAGGGCAGCCACTGAACATATACCCTGTTGACCATCCCTGGAAAATCTTTCAGCACATTCTGACTCTACCTGTCTGAGATGGAGCAAAATCTGCACTATGATGGTTTTGGGGAATATAGCTCAGGGTGAAAAGGAAATAAGAATGTGGATCAGTGTTTAGGTTTCCTTTTTCAAAATAGGAGGGAGTGTGTGTTTCTGGCTTTAAACATGGGAGGTAATGTCAAAGGGCTTGACTAAAAGTAACAGTTTAACACTTTCTCTTGTGATTTTAATATTGGAGATAATATCTGGAAAAGCAAAGAAACAGAACAAAAGGTGTGCATGTGACTTTGTAATCTCTTGTCTTCCTTCAATCCGGTGTGAGTCCTATGACAGGTAGTTGGGTTCCTACTGAAGAGCTGGATTTCTGGAATAGCCAGCCACTTAGAAGGCAGGTGGAAGAGTGTGGTCACTGACAGAGATGCCCATATTTCCCCATGGCTTAAGTGGGTCTCTTTTCCATTTTAAAACTTTAAACAGAGCTGGGGCAAATTCATCTCTCTTTACCTTGTCCCTTCTCTCATCACAGTCACCTTTAAATACCACAAAATAACCAACAGATTAGAAGAAAGGATTTAAACCCCATAAACCAGCATGTGAACTTAATGGTGTTTTGAATACCCAAAATAAACATCTCCAACCAGGCCTAATATGAAGAAACTGCCAAGACTGACTTGGATTGTGAGAACAAAACTAGGTGGAGAAAAGATATTGGTACTTGTTTTTAACCCACTTTGGTGGGAGGATCATTTCTCTTGGGAGAATTCACTGACCAAGAATCTGTAGTACCTGTGCTAACAAAGTATTGATCTGGGTGGAAATATTTGAATAGGAAGAATAAAAATATATTGGTTGGGCTCTTTTTCTGCAGTTCAGGGAAACACCTTCTTTGAGAAAAGCAAAGGATGATGAAGAGAATTAATTAGAATGTTGGTCAATTCCTAATTATCCTCATCCATGAAATTCTGTGGCATCTAAGATTTGTGGAGAAAAGACTGAACCATTCTTGGACTAAGGGAGGATAAATCTGGTGATTGGAGATAGGGATTCAAAAAGAAACCAAAACCAGTTTAATGCCTGTACCATTTCAGTTCAAACTTTAGTAGTTCTTTTATCAATTGGTCAAGTGTGAAGCTTGAATTCTTGTTTCAGAAATTCTAATGTTGTGGGTGTTTTGAAACATTTTGTGGTGAAGGCTTAACTGGCACCATTTGGGCTTGTGTAGTACAAAAAAAAAAATAACACACTAAAGAAAGGAGATCATATTTTTTCCTTCCAGGCAGTATCTGTTAGTGATATGACTACCTACCTGGTAGCTAGATAGGTTTTGTTTGGGACTTAACTTTTTATCTCGGGTGGCAGGCTCCTTGACATCCATGGGGCAAGAGAAGGGGGAACTTTTCTAGATTGTAAGATGGCTTTTGAGCTAAATGCCAAACTGAGCTAAAGTCAGAAGTATAGGGAAAAAACCCAAGTTCTACAACTTTTTTTTTTTTTTTTGTAATGGGGATTGAACCCAGAAGTGCTTAACCACTGAGCCACATCCCCAGCCCTTTTTCATATTTTATTTAGAGCCAGGGCCTTGCTGAGTCATTTAGGGTCTCACTAAATTGCTGAGCCTGGCTTTGAACTCACAATCCTCCTGCCTCAGCCTCTGGAGCTGCTGGGATTATAGGCAAACGCCACTGCACCTGGCTCAACAACTTTTTAAATAGGATGTTCAAGTAGAGATAAAGTAGGTTTTGATGGGCTGTGCTCTTGATTGGCTCCATAGCTATGTTACAGCTTGTCCCTCAATACTTGTCCACAAAGTATTGGGCAATGTGCGTGTCTGCCCTGAGATGGGAGCAAGGCACAGAGAGACAGTAGGGTCTCCTTTTCCCTCTTACAGATGAAAGAATTGGGAAGTTAAAATACAACTTAGAAACAAAATATTAGAAAACATGATTCCAACCTGGCTTGGATTTTCAAATAAGTATCTCCAAAAGTTATAGATGGGATAGCTAAGTGGATTGCAGAGGATGGGTGGGGAGGGTTTTCTGATTTGGAGGAGCCCCACTCAATGAGTGGACCTGGACCCTCTGCAGCAGTCAAGATGGAAGAAAGGCCTTCAGTGCTAGTAGCCCAGTTGAAGTCAACCAGGTAGGCCACCACAGCAGTGACTGGTGAGTACCCACTGGGTCCCAGAAGATTCGAGGTTGCCATTTTCTCTTTGTTTCCATTCCTACATGAATTGGGGTCTACCGTCCTGCTGGTATGTGCAAGAAGAGATCTCAGACAGTGCCAGGGTGTAAAGATAGTGAGGCTAGAGTTTGGACCCAGCTCTCTTTAAAGCTGACAGACATGGAGATCTCTTTCTAATGTCCCAAACCTACCTTCTAGCCCAGACCTTCCATTTACCTCCCAGGTCAGGCCCATGTTTTCTCCAGGAGGGCAGGAGATAAAACCAGGCTAAGCTGGTGATTCCGTAGTTCTGTGTCTCCAAGGAAAAGGACATCCATTGGCACAAAGTATTGAGTAAAAACCCTTTAATAACAAAATAACATTCACAATGTAGCTACTTCAGATGTCTGTAAAACTCAGCTTACACTTGATTCAACATCACTTTCCACAAAGTTTAAAAAAAAAAAAAAGGACATAAGTGGCAAACAAAATATACCTCAAATTTCGTAAGACAAGACTTCTTGGCAAATCCTAGTGAGCCAGACCCCTGTGTTGCCTGTAATAAAAAGGGTTGGACACACTCATGTCTCAGACACCCCTCTGTTTTCTTTGGATGGAAAATGCATTTGAACTTTATAGATGCTACAATATCTGCATCAAGAGGAACAGTTTGTGGGTTGTGAGGAGAATTTACTGAAACAAATATCGATTTGATTTATTGCAGAAGAACATACAAAGCTTTCTAGAAGATTAAACACTATTACAATCATCAACTGTCTTACAAAAGCCCATTTTAAAATTCTTGTATCCATTCCCGTCTTTGGCAGATTAATAAAAGGAAAAATAAAAAGACTATATTACAAAGCTTTCATTATCACAACCTACTTTATAAGGCCAAATGAAAATGTTTCTCTGTATTATTAATGAAAGCACATTTGTAACACGTTCTCATTGACAGATAATGTGAATGCTCGACTGTCGGTGATTTCTAACAATTTGCATTGCACACTGCTGTGTTTCCAATCTGCACTCTCCTATGCAAAACAAAGTGTGCTTGGCAGTTGATTTGGCTTTATGTCAAGCATACTGGTTTGGAAAATAGGTCTGAAACTTGAGGATGGAGCTCAGAACCCAAATATAAGAATTAGTTTGCTCAATCCACAGCAGCTGAAAACTACTGAGATAATTGGGGAAATTAAAACAAGATGGTTTTCCTAAACTGGGCTTCAAACTCTTTTCTTATACTCCCCTTTAGAAGATAGGTGTAGCATTTCGGAGCAAGTCAATCTGGCTATGGGAAGGAAAAACAATGACATAACCACACAAATGAAGTTCTGGGGAATGGCCATATATTTTTACCCAAATCACTGGGAAAATGTTGGTGGGAATATCCAGGGGAGGGGGTAAAAAAGTCAGAGAATTATTGATATTGATGCCCTTTGAGTTTCTATTAGGAACTGACCTGACATCAAAATACTGGAGGAAACCACACATAGTCAAAAAATAGCCATTCCCAGAGACCCAAAGAGCTGGAGCTGGATGAATTAGCATCCCATATACATAGCCACTTAGGTCTGAAGTCATGAACATAAAGCCAAAAGAACTCAGTTGAGTGGAAATTAAAAATGCAGAGGTGAGTTGCTTTTTGATGCTTATTTTCAAACCCCTCTCAGATATAGTGCTACATCTGGTTTATGAGGATCCCAGTTGGTGAAATGCAAGTTGGCTAACAAACTTGAAATGACTTTTCTCATGATAAAATTTGAACCCAATTCAATCTGACTTGTTTTGAAATCCCAACAGGTGTAAAGATATTTTTGAGGTGAGACATTTCCCAATAAAACCAAGATTACCACTGTCTGAGGCTGAACTGTGTACATTTTCACAGTTTAATGTATACACAACTGTTTCACAACTGCTAACAAACGATAGGCGCCCATGCATAAATAATGTCCATTGAACCAAAGAGGAAGATCTAGTTCAAAATGAAAAATGTTGCTATTAAGACCACAATGCATCACATCGCTAAATTTTTAGCCTCATGCATAAAATTATAGCACTGATTGGCAGTTGCTAATTATAATACTACACTGTTAACACAGAACAATTAATTGTTCAGACCAAGTACCACAAATGTAGAAAATAATTATTATTTTTTTTCAACAGAGCAAATGAACACAGATTGTTTCTTCAGCAAAATATGAAACTGTAAACTTTGGGCTCATTCTGCAACTTTCCCCAATCCAGAATAAATAAAATCCAAAGGGGAAAAAAAAAAGAACATACATTTTTTTCTTTTTAAGCGCACCTTTTCGTCTATTACAAAAGCACAACCTAAAACGTATAAAGCTTTTTTTTCTTTTTTCTTTTTTTAAATTACAGTTACCAAAAAGAAACAGTGAATAATTTATTACATACGCTATAATAACATTACTCTAAACACTATTATCTATGAGGTATATCTGAGAAAATTCGGTAAGGAATTGCGCGGTCTGCATTGCCAACATGCCCAGGTTCATATTAAAGCTTTGGAACCGTGAAGAACTAGAAAAGGGGAAGAATGGGAGGCAGAAGGAGGAGACATAAAGAACCTTTGGTATTAGTACAAATCTTGTTCTTTGCAGGGTTGCATTGCAAAGCACCACAGTACAATAAGCCCACCAATTTACTGTATGGAGGCCCAGTTGAAGCTGAGGTATTCACAGGAAGGATTAAAAAAAGCACAGAGAGGTCCAGACTGGCTAAATCGTTGCTTTGGTTCAAGCAAGGCACTCGTCCCATGGTTATGTCACACTTTGCAAGTGAAGCATGAGGCTGAGGGGGGGGTGGTTGCTGAGGCGGGGTCTGCCCCTTGGGGATGTTTTCTGTGTTCAGGCTGCCATTGCTCTCTAGGTTCTTGCTTGTGGGACCTGGTGGTAGGAAGGCTGAGTGAGGAAGGTTGTGTCTGCCTAAGGGGCAACACTCTGCTGCTTAATGGCTTAGGCCATCTTTGTTGTCTCTCAGGTGCTCTGAGAATTCTATTTCTAATATGAATTTGGGAAGAAAAACCAGAGCGATTTACTGCTTGGAAGGAAGGCCTTACAGGTCTGCCTCATGAAGGGAGAAGCTGGAGCTTTGAGCTCAATGGGACAGGAAGGAGATTTCACATGTGTTAGGATGGTGCATGGAAACCTCAGATACTGAATGCTTCTTAGCTGGTCAGTCTATTTTCTCAATGCCTCTACTACACACTCTGCTGATGTGTAGAACTGATGAATTCATTGGTTCCCTCCTTTATTACCTTTATTGTCTAAAATGGTCTCTTAAGAAAAACCTCAAAGGTTACTATATTAGGTGAAGTGCGAAATACTAGTATTCAATGAAGAACTGTATAGATTAGAGGTGGTTATCTGTGTCTCAAACCCATTTGGTCAGAAGCTGAAGGAGATTCATTGGCTAACATACCAATCACTTTGATGAACGATCTTAGTAGTGATTTATCATTTAATGGAATTTAAAGAAACTTCAAGAAGGCCAATTAATTTCAGGACTAAGGAAAAAAGAGAAGCAACTTAGGCCACTTCTTAAACTAGCATATCAATTCCTTTGAAAATTTTGGGGTATTTTATAATGAATAACCGGCATCTAATAATGTTCGGTTTAGATTTTTCTTATCCAGAGTGGCTTAGAAATGAAACGTAAACCCTGTAAGTGTAAAGGAGAAGGAAAAGAACTGACAGCAGAAGTGTCAGACGTGCAAATGGCAATCAAGTTCCCTTTCTTGGTAAATACTGACTTAAAAATGTCCATAGCAATTAAACTCAATGGGCCAAGAATGAAACTTCTCCTCCCAGTGAATTAAAAGCTTAATTATACAACACTTTGGAATGGGGAGATTGCAAAGCAATCACATTCTTTGGATCAATATGTATTTCCCAGGGCAGAAACCCCCGCATGAGCCCTAATATTTCAAGGCTGGCCATCGTACTGGGCAACTGATCATATGTGACTGGCAGTGTAACTAGGTAGGTACTGAACGTGCCTGTGATTATTCTCACTGAATGAAAGTGTTAATTGACAAGCCCCAGTCCCTGCTCATTGCTAAAGGATTGCCACTTTCCTATTTGCCTACATGTAACCAGTGTCACACAGAGGTGGCACCACTCAATGAAGCAGGAGGCTGTGGTGGGCTTTGGCCTTGCAGTTATTTGACTTGGATAACTGCGTCACTTCTCTAGACCACAAGGGGCTGGACTAACTGAATCCTGAGGTCCCTTCCAGCTCTGCTACCCAATGGTTACTGTTTCTAAGGTCTCGTAATTAGAAATCTTTGCTGTGATAACTCCAAGCAGAGAGAGAGAGAGGTCATGGCTAGGACTGAAGGCCATCTCCAACCAGTCTTCTTCACCAATTTGGAATTGGAATTTAAGGAATACAATTACAGCAGCATCCATATTTGCCTCCTGACCACATGGAGGGGACAGCAAACAAATGAGAGAAACACAGAAAATATCCCTTTCTAAATCAGCAGCCGCCATCACATAGATAATTATTTCTTTGGGGTATCTGAGCTGTGGCTGTACATACCATACGTCAGAGAATAGTTCAAATTATAAAAGAGCACAAGCAAAATGCAGACCGCACAGAGAAAGAAATCTTTGGTATCTTTAGTGTCATCAACACGATTAAAATTACAAATGGAAAAAGTCAGTGAGGTAGCCTTCTTTGGTTCTCACTAGAAATAGAAAGTTTTTTCCTTTTTTTTTTTCTTTTTTCTGCTTTTTTCCCCTCTTTTGTTGCTTTACACACACACATAGTTCATTCTTGGAAGCAGCTAGTGTAAGGGTTTCTCTCTTTTTTTTTTTTTTTTTGTCTATGATTTTTTTTAACTTATTTTTCCAGTTTCCATATAGAAGCCCCGAAATCCAGGCTGGTGAAGCAGGGTCTCAGCTTATGTTTCTGAATGTACAGGTTCAGGTTGAATAGTCATTGCTTGTCCACAAAATTTGCTCTGTTGTTCTGACAGCAAACAAACTGCAGTGCTCTCTGTTGTTTTAAATAAAAAATATAAACTATACAGTGCATCTGTCTCAGATGCTGAATAAGTTAAATAAATAAGTTACAATATGAAGGCTCTGAGGGCCCCAATAATTAAGAGGTGAAGATCGCCTGGTACCAGGTGGGGCTGTGAACTTAAATTAAATAATTTAATAATCATTACTTAAACTATTTTAAAAGTTAATTCAAGAAGGAAAAATACCCCCCAATTTTTTTTCATAACCTATATTTCTTTCCTGTCTGTAACAGAATTTCACTGCTTTATAAAGCAAACTAAACTTTGAGAATATTCTAAGTAAGATTTTGCATCTCTGATGCACCACTGGTCTATATTTTGATAAATAAGTACAAGAAGTAAAATTTAACTAAGGAAGGATGATTAAATAATTACTCCAAATCTATACACTTATGTACTAGAAACTAATTTAAATAAATTAATTACATTAATAGTACTTATTGGGTCATAACCCAAAGAAACAAGATTAAAAAAAATATTTGGAGGGAGGGTCTTCATTTTTTGAATGGCAAAATGTAAAATCTCTTTCTGTAGTCTACTGGGAAATAAAGCAGGAAAGTGTAACTTCTAAAGCTCACATTAAAGACCATTTCGATGTGACAAGCATGAGAAAAAAAATCACCACTCCTCACTAGCCAGTGCGGCCTCCCCAGGACCAGGGCAGCCTTGTCTCCACCCAGGAAACCAGAACCCACTTTCTCCCATTGGTTTGAGCTTTACTTTGCTATTTTTTCCTTCTTTTCTTTTTTCTTTCATTTCCTTTTTTTTCTTATTTTCCTTTTTTTCAGTTTTTTTTTTTTTTGGTCCTTTTTCAGGTCTTTGGATTTAGCTTTAGTTATGAGAGATCCAGAATAAAGCTATTCAACCGAGGTGATCAAGCGTAGGTGTCATTCTAACACAGATGATTAAATAATATCCAAGGTTCCTTTACAAGTTGAGTTTTATCTGAGATGTGCCCAAAGGAAAGTAACTCAATGAAGATGCTGGGATACTTTATATATACACATATATATTCCTGCACTTTGGTTTTCAATGTTACAATAAATAATCGTGAAAACAATGTACATTGCAAAAGTACCACATACATGTTACAAGATGATTTAAAATTTATTTATTGTAACAGATTACAGTATATATGTATTGAGTATGTCTGTACACACTTGCATGTACACAGTCTAGACACCTATGGGTAATGTGTTCATGTAAAGACAACTATGAGAATACCTGTTGAAATATGCATCTAAAGCTGTATACATCCAAGCTGACAGACCCTATAAACTTTAAGCAAACTTACCAAGGTTTATGCTATATGAAATACCTGCTGCTAAAAATGGATTGAGTACAAGACTTCGGCAGAATGAACAAACCTGTAGCCATGTGTGTTTTTTTTTTAATTACATACATTTCCCCACTAAAAATGTTTTACATGGTTAATTTCAATCAACCTAACTCAAAACCTGTATGGGAAAGCTTGGGCTCCAGTTTTCACTTCCCCTAGACTGTCAAAGCCATTTTGGTGTCTGAGGACAATGAGCAGTCAAGGTTCTATGGGATTCACACCATAGCCCATGAGCCTCAATTAGAGGTTTTGCACCTATCTATGTGAGGTCCTATATTATTTTAGTAATGATTTTTGTATTTCGTAAGTATTTGGGGACCTTCTAAAATAAATAAACAAACCATCCCTCCGCCAATTTGGAAAGAAGCAATTCATTGACAGATAAAGGCATTGGGACATCCATACTTAAAGCTAATGTCCTTCTCTTATGAAATTCATACAACCAGTTGGGGTGCCATTCTTCTTTAGGGAGGATTTTTGTGACCTTATTTTAAACCTGGAATCTCCTGTTGTTTCAGAGGTGACTTGGTCTTAGATATAGGGACAAAATTATTAAGCTATCCAGTTTTGCAAACATCAGAAAGTTATAGGTATACCAGCTCTATCCTTTCTTCCTCTTACCAGTTCCCGTTCGCTCTTCTTGGTTAAGCAACAATAACAGCAAAAAGTTCTGAGCTGTTGTGAATCCAGAGAGCTATTACCAAAGTACTTGTGTTTGGGCCTTGTGGTCAACCCTAATTTAACAACAGGTATCATCCCTTTTTCTCCAGTTTTTATGGAGAGTTCTTCAATAACATTGAAACCCATTTTGTTCTTAGATTTTGGAAAATTATCATTATACAACCACCTAAAGATCTGGGTTCACTGCAAAGGCATGCTGTCAAGAAACTTTAATGACAGAGACTCCTAGAATCCTAACATTTTCAAAAGTGGGAAAGTTTCTCACTATACCCAGGCAGCAGGAATTATTATGACTTTAAAAAAATCTGCTCAACTTTAATTTATTGCACTAATATGTGGGTGGCCAGCATAGACAATGTAAAATGGTTGATTAGGGGTATTTATATTTAGCTTTGAAATACACTACTGGATGTAGAAAAGTGTGTGTGTGTGTCAGATTTACCTTCCTAATTTTGTTCTTATTTGAGCTTGAAATGAAAATGAGCTTGGATTTCTTAAACTCATAATTGCTAAGAGTCTCTGAGGAAAGAGCTGCTCTGCGGCCAACTCTGAATTTTCCAGAGAAAGCATTGCACCGGGGTCCTTCCTAGCTCAGACTAGCCTGTAACTTTGTGTGCTACATCCTAAACACTCTTTTACATTTTGAAGGAAGTTGTTAAATATTGGTGTTGAGGTGTTGTTGTTGTTGTTGCTTTCCTTTAGAAGATAAATATCTTTAAAAAAATTTTCTTGGAATGGAACAATCATATCCCTAGTACCAAAATCACGTTACGTTGAAAGCAAACATGAAACCTCATTATGTAAAGGCATAAGGTTAAATATCTTTCCACTTAGTAGCTGTGAACATTAGAATATCTGTTGCCTCAAGAAGGTGAAACTTTGTAGAGAACCAGTCCTTCACATAGTCCCTGTCATTGCTGATGGCTGAGGCATGCCTAGAATTTTTCTTGGATTGAGGAATGGATTTTAAACTATAACCAAATCCAAAAGGTTATTTTCTCTGAAATTATTAATGTAAAACAATTTTTTAAAAATTCTTGAGGAAACTCACTGTTTTAAATTCTATAATCTTTCAATACAGCAATTCTTTTCTTTCAGATTTCTAACACATTCTGTAGGGCTTTAAATTTTGATAAATAAATGTACAAGATGCACATATATATTTATGTATGTAAATAATTTTTTAAAAAAGCAAGCACTTCTCTCTGGTATAACATTATTTAGTATGAGATATTTATCAAGAGTTCTTGGAGGGAAATTCTTGCCTTTTTCATACTATGACATCTTTCTCTGATCACCAGAGCACTGGTTTGACCAGTTCTGAAATGTCAGGCCACAAAGGCAGACTTTTGGCCTATGCATCTTCATGGGATGCCAGAGACCAAGATGCTGAGGCTAATGTGTCAAAGAATCACTAACAAAACCAAGAGACTTAGCTCCTCAACCTATTCTCAAGAACAACCATTTCCATTGGCCACAGTCACAAGGACTTGTTTAGAAATAGCCAAGTTAAAATTCATTTTCACCAATACACATGGGAACAATCCCCTGCTGAAAGACACTCTTTCCTTGATCCTTTGACAAAGGATACGTGGAGTATGAGAAAAGGATAAAAAGGACACAAGAGAAACATCAAGGAATAATCCCCTAGCTGGGATAAATTACAAAAATCATGGAGAATCACATTCTCTCCCAGCTCCATGGCTGCGGTCCCTGCCTAAAGGGCCATCTACATGGTTGGGAGTGAGGAGGTGGTGTGGTAGATGATGGGGCTCTCCAGGGGGATGACTCTGGGACTCTCCCCCCAAACCTGCTACATGTCTTTTCTCCAGGACTGAGACACCCCCCCCCAAGAACACCACCATGGTCCCACCCCAGTGCCAGCTGTGGTTGCACGCAGGCTTGTCAATGCAAATTGGTAATGTGTACCACCCTGAGGAAACTGATCAACCCATTGCAACAGGAGTTGGACTTCCCCATGAGAAGTCTCTGGTGGATCTACTCACTGAGGGGGATTTGGAACACCCTGATGGACAGAATCTCCTGGAGAATGATTTTCTGAGCTGGCTTCCTATTCCATAGCTGGTGGGAATGGACCACAGAATCTTCCCAGCCGTTACAGAAGATGAGCACCCCACCATCAGTCACCCAGCTCTGGGCTGAATCTGGTGGCTATACCTCACTCACCACCTTGGTCGTGGTTGAGGCATAGAATAAAGATGACTTTAGATACAAATAAAACTCATTCATATCATGAATCTATTTATCAACAGGTTAAATGGTGAAATACTTGAATTCTCTTTCCCAGAAATTTTCATAGAAATCTGAATACTCCAAATCATCCACCATGTCCAATCAACTCTGGCATGGCATGAGACATGAGCGAAACTCTAAGCTGAATCTTCAGCAAATGAAGCACGTGACAAAAAAACAAGACATGAATTTGGACAGCAAAAATTTGGGGTTATCACCAATGTCAAGTTGATCTATATATGTATTCATATATTATATATATCTTTCTTTAGAAATGCAACTTTACAGCTGATTTTTAAAAAGCTAATAGAAAAGTAGAAACTGGCAATTATCTTTACATGTTTCCCCTACCCCCAAATGAAGCCCTGTTAAGATGTAGCAATCACATGAATATGAGGTTGGTTAAATTCCTCTAAAAATTCTTTGGTTTTGTGGCTAGGGAGAGGATGTGTCACTAAGACCCCTGCCCCGACCCTCGCTCCACTTCCCTCCCCTGATGATGCGACTCTGAACATAGAAGGAACCAAGTATAAGGGTTAAGCAAAGAACATTCAAGCGACAATGTCATTCCCCACACTTGGTTGAGCAGAGAGAATTACTCAGTATCCCAACATCTTAAATTTGGAGTCCATGGAACCTTTTGAGAGATTCCATGTGGGGGTAAAAAGCCATAAAACAAAATAAAAGGAAAACGATAAAATCAAATAAATGACCCTTTCCTTTTGTTGCTCAGAGAAACAAAATTGATTACCTTTGTACAGATCAATGACGCTATTAGTATTTTAGCCAGGCAAAAGGAGATCATGAACGGAAACAAAAGATGTGAGAAATCCTCATCTTTGGTATTGTAGCTGTTGAGGTTTCTGTTGTTCTGTTCCGTGTTCTTTTGAAAAACTGCATAGGCACAAATTAAAGACAATCTTCAACTTTAAGATTACCGCGTGAGTTGTCAAATGAAGCAGCAGCCACGGAGGCGCTTCCTAATTTCAATTCTTGTCTTAACCCTTTCTTTCAAATCTGCTTCCAAAAAATGTCCCAAGAGGTCTATTTGAACACAGTGCATCTCACTGTTTTTTGTGGACTTTTTTTGTTGTTGTTGTTTTCTGGCGTGCTTCCTTTCATTGGTGGTGATTTCCATTGATTTACGGATTTATTTATTCATTTATGGGACAGTTCTATTTGTTGCAGAAGTAGGTGCAGAAAAAGTTTCTTTGGTTTCGATTAAGTAATTCATAAAAAAGTCAGTCTCAAGTGTCTGTAAAGAATCATTGCAGCGTTTGGCTTGCTTTGAACACCCCCATGGTGCCCACCTGGGGCCATTCACTGGTAAATATGCACATCGTGACCTTTGCAATCTCCCAGAGTTCTGTGGGTGCTCTTCGCTTGCTATGGGAAGGTGACAGCCAGGAACCAGAGCTGGCGTGGTAAAGCCACCGCCTGGGGGACTTGGCTAACTGTCCTTAGCGTAGCTGGTTCGCTCAGCCCGTTATTGAGTCAAATGCAAGAGCTGAATGCCATTCGGAGTTGCAGAGGTTTTTCTGATTTCTAAAAGTAATCACAGTATTTTTAGGCTAGAAAATGGCAAGTTAATAAATGTCTTTGGTTTGCAGTATTCTGCTTCTTTGGTGTGCTGTGTTTTCTCCAGATTTATTCAGCTGTTTTGCAAGGATGAATCAACAATGGAAGAGAGTTAGACTAGATGACAGTCATGAGCAACATGTGTAGTGGTTTGATTTATTAATATTTTTCTTTCTAGAAAACACTGGAAACATCCCTATTAACGGGATGGTGGAGGAAACAACACAAATCAGAAAGAGAATGAATTACGTGGTGGTCGTGAATGCATGATAGGAGGAACCAGATGACTAATAAATCAAGAAGGATACATTAGATCTAAAAAAAAATTCAAGATCTTTTAAAATGCTGCATTTGCTCCATGTACCGTAACAGTTAAATTGGCCTCCTGAGTGTGCGTCTGCGTTATGTACAAACAAAATTTGTAGCAAACTGCAAAATGTGCTTGAAGCCATATTCCTAACGATTCCCTAATGACTTCACAACAGGTGTCTTGAAAATCCAGATGCAATGAATCCAGAACCTTCCTTACTTCTGTTTATCTTCGTTTGTGCTTGATACTTTGAGCTCAAGTGAACTGATTTGTTTTTGGACAGATCCAAGACCACATGAGATTTCTAGGAGGTAAAGAAAAGAAAACCACAAACTGGATCAACTTAAAGCTCTCCAAACCATTCGATGAAAGATGCCTGAGTTGGAAAAACAGGTCCTTGGATTGTTATTTTTTTTAAACTTCCATATTTAAAACTTGTGCTCAGTAGTTACTATTCTGATTTTTTTTTTTTAATGTCATGGCTGTGAACTTTGGTGTACTGTGATGTAATGAGGCTAAGCACTTGGAAAACAAATGAGGTCATTCTTGTTGCTAGATTCTTCTCTTGTTTTAGTGTCTTGGAAGCCTAAACTCAAGAGTCCTTCCGAGGCCTAAATTCCCACTGTTTCCCGTGGGAATGCTGACAGCTAGAGGTTGACAGGACCCGAAGTGGGACTGTGGACATTTTAAGCAATCCTGAGCTTTAGTTGACACAATACTGGAATTAACCCGCTCCAGGAAGGCCCCCATTTGGGTTTCTGGGATGCTTAGCATGCACGGAGGACAGTGTTTGGTTCAAAGAGATTAATTTTCAGCTTGCACTTGGACTCCATAGCCATTAAAAACAAACAAACAAAAAGAACACCTGGCCTATGATTACAGCTAGAATAGAAGTTTCTTTTCAAGAGAATTGTGCTTTCAAATCACCAGTGAAGGGCCCCAGCTAAGAATCTGGTGTTTTTTTTTTTTTTTCTTTGTGTTTTCTTTTGGTATCTGCTGTCCTCATTTGGAGGTGACTTGTGCCCGGCAAAGTCCTTCCATCAAGCTTTGGTACAAGTGCTGGAGGTGGACGAGGAGCCCCCGGTGCTCAGGTCATCCTGCCACTTCTCCAGGCTGCGGCGCCGGGCGTTCATGAAGAAGTTGCTGACGGTGGTGAGCTCCAGGCCCAGCTGCTGGGAAATGGTGATCTGCATCTCCTTGGACGGGCGCTTGTTCTCCTTGAAGATGGCGAAGAGTGTTCGGCGTTGGAGGTCGGTGAACACCAGGCGGGATTTCTTCTGGGAATTGTTCCTGTCTTTGTTTGGTTCTTGCTCTTTGCGTTTGCACGCTTGAAGGGAAAGAAAAGAAGGAGAAGGAGTCAGTGGCAGTGTGAGGACCAGCAGCGGAAGGTGATCCATTGAAAACATCGACAACACAGTACAAACGGATGTAGACCGTTAAGCTTTATTGCGCAGATTGCCCGGCTGTCAATAACCAGCCTTCCCAGTTCATGCGGGTGATGGAGGGCATCTGTTAGCTAGCAGGGATGGGAGAAAGGAGGAGAGGGGACTGGTTTACAGTCTGGTTTGGACCAGCTGAAGTCCTCTTTCACTTTAAGTCCCTGTCCCCTGGCATACCCCTAGAATTCTTTACTCTGAAATCAGATGTGACAAAGGACTCCAGGGGAAAGCCTGGTGACGCAGTTGCTCTTATATTCACCCTCTATCATTGTTTTAAGCTGAACTGAAATTATCTTTTGGAAACAAAACTTAAAACTGCATATTTTTTTCAAAATCAAGGATCCTACCCATATGACTCTAAAACACTGTTAACAGAATGAAACTAGAAGATGATAATATCTTTCTGACCCCAATTCCTTTCATCTAGACTTCAGGAGAATTAAAACAAGATGACAACAATAGTAATAATAACAACAAAACCTTCAAAACAAAACAGGGAAGGACCCTAAAATAATTGGTTTGCCCAACTCTAATTTGGGTAATTTGAAGTGAAGTCGGTATAAGACGACGGAAGGTGAGGGTGGGAATAGAAACCCAGGGTTACAATGAGAGGGCTTTAAGGTTCAAAATTGGCCTATTACTATGTGCAGAGTCTCTTTGAAATTAGGAGAAATGAGTATCACACTTGGATTGACATATGCAGCGAGGACATTAATGTGTCATCACTTAGCCTGTAAGTTCCTGCAAGGTGGTGACCAAGTCTCTCTCATATTCCTCACTGACTCTTTTTTGGAGCCATGGACACAGTGCTTGGAACCATGATGACAAATGGCTTCTTGACTCTTTCAGGGAATTGGTACAATTCCTAGACAGATTTGGTTTCTCAGAAAAGTGACTTGTAAGAGTTAAATGATGCAGTACATACAACTCATAAAGACACGAGAACATAGGTTAAAATCACTGGAAAGAAATCCCATCTCCCCAGGGTTTTGTACAGCCTCACCCCTGAGCAAAAACCTTCCAAACAAAACAGGGAAGGACAAACTTCCTGAGCAAACTGGGGAAAGGCAGGGAAAGAACAGAGGATTGGATCAGGAGGCCTCTCTAGGAACCGAATTTCATACTCCACTGGACATTCAGCCCCAGGTTAGGAGTCTCTTCAACTGGACCGACATTTCCCCCAGCAGGCCTTCAGGGTGACCACTGGCTGGATTTCTACACACCTTAAAGCCCAGGTCTGTAATGTGGTTTCCTGGTTCTCCATTCAGGCATTTCCTGTCTGTTGGGAGCATCATGTGAGAGGGGCCATTTCAATACATCAAGGGAATATCTTAGGGTTTGCTTTGAATGTCTGTGTCCCTCCCCCAGATTTGTGGGCTGAAATCCTAGCCCCAAGGTGATGGTATTAAGAGGTGGGATCTTTGGAAGGTGATTAGGCCTTGGAGGTGGAGCCCTCACAATGGGGTCAGTGCCCTTAGAGGCCCGAGAGAGACCTCTTGCCACTTTACCATGTGAGGACACATCAAGGGGAACTGTCTATGACCCTGGAAGCAGGCCCTCGACATAAATTGAATTTATCAGCACCCTGATCTTAAACTTCCCAGCTTCTAGAATTCTAAGAAATGTATTTCTGTTGCTATAAATCAGTTCACGGTATTTTGTTGTAGCAGCCAAACAGACTGAGATGGGACTTGAGTTCAGCAATCACAGAAAAGATACCCTAGAAACAAGACCTTCTAACCTAGTTGGCCATCTCCCTGGTGGATGCTTCACATCATACAGGGAAACAAAGGACTCGCTTCTGAAACAAACAGAATGCCATGCACACCCAACAGGCGGGAGAGAACTTTCCAAAAGGAAGCCAGCTGTGTCAGCTTTGCCAAACTCTTTCTTCCTGATTTTTCTTTCATTTTAAAAAATAAAAGTAATCATGTTACCTTGGAAAATTAAACACACCCACAGAAAATAATTTGTTCCTATCTTAAAACCCATTCTCTTGGGGGCCTAGGACTTTCTTAGATGAAGGGCGCTTCCTCAGCAGCAGGAGCTCCAATAGCAGGGGCCAAAACCTCTTATTGCTACCTGTCTCTCAGTTTCCCAGCAAGTAATTATTCGCCCATCCTTTGTGTTTTCTTGGATAATGATTCCTGCATGGTTGCCATAACCTCAGGTCATCTCTTGCCCCAACTCGAGTCTTCTACAGTGGTGCTTTTGAACTTAAAGGTGCCAAGAAATCATCTAGAGAACCCATTAATAGGCAGATTCAAATGCAGCCAGTCTGGGGGTGAATCCTGAGACTCTGCATTTCTCATGAGCTTCCAGGTGATGCTGCTGCTGCTGCTGGTCCACGTGCCTAAGTCTGAGCAGCAATGTTTTGCTTGATTCCTAAAAATCTCAGAAGAGCATCCAATGCAATGGGAAGCTCCAGAGTCAGATATGCTTGGGTCCGACTCTGCTTCCTGCCCTCCCTCTCACTGGATGATCTCAGTTGCCCTGATCTGGGAAAATCAGGCAGGATGACTTTCATTTTAAAAGGAACTAAATGGAGAGAGAAACTTTTGACTTTGGGTCCACATTCCAGGTTTGCTGCTGACCCAGGGCGAGGCTCATTCTGCAGGGGAGCGCTATGCCCAGTTACACAGTAGAGGGGACCCTCCATGCAGGAGAGCCCAGGGCTCCACTCCAGAGATCCTGAGCACACTGTGTGGGACCAGTTTCTGGACTCGACTCTCAGATCTTTCTGAGATGTGGGAACCAGTGTGCCTGGCAACACTGCCACTTCAAGTCCCCAAACCACTGTGCCTGGTGCCAAGCCTTCATCTGTAGGACTCTGAATAAACAGTGGGGTGGGATAATCTCCTGATAACAAAATCTGGGTAAATATCTTCTGCAAACATTGGCAGAGGTCCTCTGTCAATTAACTCTCCTTTGGATTAACCATATAGCCCTCATTTTCATACCAATATTGATTATTCTTCAAATAATTCTGTATTTATGCTTTTAGTAGGGTGATTAGACAGTGTTGGTACAAGTCCATATTGGTTTCATCAGATTATATTTGGTGAGGTATAGATAGATAAATAAAATATGTATATATTTAATTTCAGAGAAAAATATTAAAGACTTAAAACGTTCAAACTGTAGAGAAAGATCCCATTAATACATTCTGCCTATCCCTTCCCAACAGCTTTCTAAAGCCACCATATTCTGTGCCAGCAAATTGAAAGCTGTAGCCTGGAATCTGCAAATGTATGGCAAGTCCAGAAGCCCAGAATAATGAGGCGGAAGGTCCATTACTTGCCCACAGTCCTTACAGTTAGCAGTCGCCAGCCCATGATTTTTACAAAAGCCGCTGGTCAGGAGCTGAAGGAAATAAACACAATGTCACTTGCTTTGAAAGTCTAAGAAAAAGTCCAGAGATCAGACAATGTGGAGAAGCTGTTATGAGGTCGTGACCGCAGGGTTCTTAGAACCAAGCTGTGAAGCAGCTATAGCCATAGGCACAAGCAGGATGTAAATGGCTTTGGTATTGTTAAAACATTACATCCTGTAGTCAATGTGTACCCATTTCTAAGTGGCCAGGAAAATGCCAAGTGGTTCCCTACAACCCAGGAATGTGCTAGAAACCCAACAAAATAGCAGGTGTTCACAGGTGGGTGGTGCTGATGTACTGAGATGATATAGCCCCATGCCAGTCTCTCCTGGGTTCTAGCTACTCCAAGGAAATTCTGCTATGGAAGATGCAAGGCTCACCCACCTCCATGATAGCACGTGGATATGTTTCTGCTCTTTCTCCTGGGAGAAAAGTGGGTGTGTTAGTGTATGTGTATGTGCACATGCACACATGCACCAGGGGTTGATGTGTGTCTTGCATGATGGTGAGGTGGGATGCGGATCCTGAAAGTGCTCAGCCATTCTTGAACTTCCTCCTCTTACTGGGAGGTGCTCCCCATGTGGGGCCACCATGAGGACCAAGAGCTCATGTCCATTTGAAAACTGGATGTACCTACTAGGAGGCAGCCTACCTACACTATAGTGTCCCATTCCTTGGAAAGAATAAGATTGATCCAGATTGGTAATGTCGGTCTGGGACTGGGACAGACAGGTGTGTACAGATCTGTGTCTAATCTAGGATTCATAGAAAAGGAAACAGTGAATTATACTTTAAAAAGCAGTTTCCTGGGGCTAGGGCTCAGTGGTAGAGGGCTCAACTGGCACATGTGAGGCACTGGGTTCCATCCCCCACACCACATAAAAATAAAGGTATTGTGTCCACCTACAACTAACAATTATATATATTTAAAGACAGTTTACTTAGCAGCCTACTTTTTCAAACCACACAGTACCCAGAGCTAAATAATAAGGGAAGCTCTGGCCCCAGGCACAAGCCTTTTCTGAGTTCCTGAGATATCAACTTGCCTGTTACCTTGTGGCCACTGTATTTCCCTCTCCCAGGATCAGAAACAGGATGAAGAAAGTGCGTTTCCACAGACATGCTGCTCCCCTGTAGCTGATCTTCCCTAACCAAGATTGACAGGTCGGTCCTTCTGTCCACACCTCCCCAAACCCAACTTGCCATAAAGCCAGGTCTAATTTGTTTTGAAAGAGGCTGCTCCTGGCATTCCGGGAACTTGGTTAGCCTTTGACACCCAGGCTAACTGGCTTTTAGATGCACCCACAGCCCACCATGGGTCCCTTGAAGGTGTATGATCAGAGACTTGAGGTAAAGTTCATCAAGCCCAGGATAACTCGCATCACCTCAGGAGCGTGTATGGTGTGTGTGTGTGAGACAGAGGTTAAGGGGGGCCGTATTTGGTTGATTCTGGAGGCTGGTACAGGTATGTGGGGGTGGGCCATCAGAGTACCACAATTCACCTTGGACCTGTTCTGTCCCACAGATGCAGCAGCTTTAGCTCTTTTTAAGGCACCTGAAAATCACCTACCTCCCATAACTTGGTCCTCATTGTAGTCATAGATCTTTAGGGGTCTTGTTGGGTCAGGGGCTGTCAGTTCCACATGGGGAACTGGCGACCCACTGAGCTGATGCTCAGCTCAATTGGAGTCTGATGGGTCTGGAGGCCCTACTTTCCACAACATCTTTGAGAGGAAGATGAGGCAGAGGTGCATATCCCATGTTACAGTTAGTAAAGTTTCAGTGACACTTCTTTGTTTTTTTAGTGTTGGAGACTAGATCTAGACTTTAAAACACCCTCTGCAGCCTCCCTAATTCCTGGGGGGGGGCCATGAAGTAAGGGTGACCCAACATCAGATCAGAATCCTCCTGTCCTTCCCACACTACTTGGATTTTGCATCATGAATTCAGATTCACTGAGCAACATTCCTGTCTTGGGCTAGAACACTCCCATTTGTTTTTGGAGAATTAAACCTAATGATGTGCAAGAGAATTATTAGTCTGGAATAATTAGGGCTCCTGCCCTATAGCCTTGTTATAAAAGATAGATTCTTTTCCCTCCCAGGCTAGAAGTTTTGGGGTTTGGGGAGTGTATCTCTAACCACTGGGACCACCTAGTAGTAGTACTAGTGGGTGCTCAGGAATCAACTGCTGGAGGGAGATAGCCTAAGCAAGCTCTGGGTTTGAGTTGGCAGCAGGGCTAGTGTGGTCTGATTGGGTCTCTGGGTCTGGACATGTGGGCTTGTCCTTTCGTTCCTGAGCTTCTGCATTTGATTTCTAGAGTCATCTCGCCTGTTTCCCTTTTTTTGCTCAAGTTTTCTGGCCCATCCCTGTCCTTTTAGAATCCAATTGTGCTTTCCACCTCTGCCTTTAACACTCCCTTTTCTCTCCTCCCACTACACCTCCCAGCCCACCTGGCACCTTCCCCCAATCCAAAATCATTTCCTGTGTTAGACTCCTTAGCACAGGGAGTCTTACAGAAATGACTTGTCCTTCGAATCCTCTCAAAACCACAAGCACACAGGCCAAACAGAGACTGCTATTATTTAGATATGGTTTGTGTGTGTCCCCTAAGGGTTCATGTGTTGGAAGGTTAGTCCTCAGTGTGGTGATGTTAAGAGGTGGTGGGACCTTTAAGAGGCGGGGCTTAGTGGGAGGTCCTCAGGTCATTGGGGGTGTGTCTTAGAATTAATGTATTTCTCCTGGGACCTAGTGATCCCAGTATCTTTTTCTAGTTTCTTGTCTCACCATGTGATCTCTTCTCTTCCTCTTGCATTCACTCTTGCCATGATGCATCTGCCATGAAGTCCTCACCAGAGACAAGTCATGGCTTAGAATCTCCAGAACCATAAGTTTCACTAACTGTGACATGGGATCTGTATCTTTTCTGTTTCTTTTGTAAAATACCAAGCCTCGGGTATTTTGTTATTGTAACAAAAATGGACTAATAGGTCTCCTCAGAGAGCTGAGGGAAGGTGTGTGGGCCCTGACTCCACAAGTAAACACAGTCTAGCTGAGATAGAGAAGCCAGTGCTGAAAAGGGGCTCCTAAAGCAGCCCCTTTACTGCAGTCTGGTGACAAAGGGCTTGGCTTTAGTGCAAATAGGTTTGTTGAAGGCTTAACCCTTGTCAGACTGAAACATAGTTCCTTTCCCTTTTGGAAAGGGCCATTTTACTGTCTTGTAGTCATTCTTTCCCTTAGTATGAGTGAGAAGGAGCCTCTCAGTGCAGACTCTGAAAGAAGACAGCAGAGAAAATGGAGGCTCATGAGAAACAGGTGCCACTCACAGAGCACCACAGCCCCACAGAGAAGCTAAGGCTGACTGACTGCAAAATGGCCCAGTGCCCCCACCTTCTGCAACATGACTGTATCTGCTTCAGCCAGAGATGTGTCATCTTCCCTATGGGTCCCGGATGGCCTTATCACTTGCTTTGGCCTGAAGAATGTGGTGGAAGTGACATTGAGGGCAATTGTGAGGCTGGGCCCCAGGAAGCTGTGTATTTCGTCCAGGCTCTTGGAACACTGCCTGACTGCAGCGTGAACAAGCCCAGGCCAGACTCATGGAGGAGATGGGCTGTCCCAGTGCCAGCCATTCTGGATGGCCAGCTCTGGCTGACCCAGCACTGACTGCAGATGCTCAAGGTAACCAGCTACGATCAGCCATGCATAGCCTGGATCAGCATAACCACCCAGACAACCCATGGTCTCCTGAGTAAAGACAAATGCTGTTTTGTGCTGCCCACTTTGTCATCTCTGTTACACAGCATCATTGTGGCTACAGGTAACCGACACAAAAGCCAAGAACAACCTTTGCCTCCTGCTCAGAAGGTGAATCACATGTAGGGTAGAAGCCTCAGCTCAGAACCAAGACCTGTCTTCCAATTCTATGTTGTTCATTTATCAGTTGCATGAGGTTGAGCCTCATCTGTAAATTGGGGGTTCTAATGCCCACCACTCCAGGACATCCAAATGCTAGCTGTAACTTTGGCACTTCATAAGTGCTTAGTGGATATGACTATTCTTTCTTCCTTCACAGAGATAAAAGAAGGCATTAGAAGGTAAGGTTAAGATTCAGGATTTGAAATGGTTTTCTAAGGCTTACTCAATAGTAGATAAATGGCCTGCAAGGCTAATGGCAAATAAAAGGTTAATGATTTTTGTTTTCCTTGTGAAGTTGTCTCATAGCCAATTCCCAGCCTTGCACAGGAGGTAGGACTGTGATGTGTTTTTACATACATGTCAGAGATCCTAATAGGTTCTGGACCACCGGTGTTTCCTAACATCACTAATTTATGTCCAAATACATTCTACATATGATGGGTATTGTTAGCCTATAATAAATAATGCAGAAGTGCTCTATTCTCCTTGCATTCAGTAAATACTTTCCCTGAATAGTTCAATATGATCTTGCCAGGGTATAGGATAGGGGTGGGGAGGGAAAACATCCAGGGTGTGCGTTTGTCAGCAGACACTTAACTTCTGAGTGTATGGGTTTGCAAACTATGCCTACAGGAGAATTCTTTTCGTCTTCCAGCTGGACAGCTGATGCTCTCTTTTAAAGGGCTTCTGCAAAGAGGAGAGAGTGACCTTCTCCAGCAAGGAGGGCACATCCTGAGAGAACATGGGGGTGCAGTTGGATTGGAAAGATCAACCCAGGCCCTCGATTGGGGTTGTGTTAGGAAAATTAATGACACATATAAGTTCACATTTGTACTGCTGGCCTTGTTCCCTGCAGAACCTATGGGTTTTTGAGGAAAGAATCGAAATAAACTCCCTTTACTGCCTTCTCTGAAGAGGGGGCCCTTTTACAAGGAAAGAGTAGCAAGGCCGTGAGAGGTGACGGTGTTCAAAAAGCAAATTCTCTGGAACTCATTTGCATACTCAAGAACCTCTAAAATGAGAATGATAGGGTCCCTGGCATTCAAATAAGGAAGGAAGGAAAAGAATTACACATTCTGATAGCACATTTTTAACGTTCAGTAAGCCGTTGATGCTGGGAAATCAGTCATGCAGGCTTCTTGGGTCGGCAGAAGGACAGGTGTCAGCACATTGCTATAGGGACACGGGGGCCGGGTGGGGGGGATGCTGACACACATGACTTGAGTTCAGGCTCTTGGCAGTTCCACTTGTCACTAAGGACCAGCTGGAGTGGGAACACTGATCACTGGGAAGGAGGGGTGGGTATTGGAGAAGGGCTCTATTAAAATCATTATTTGTTTATTTTGTGCTTCCTAAAATTATAAATAATTTGCATTTAGATGCCCTGAAGTTTTTCCTGCCTTTCTGATTGCTGGTTCTGGTTTATCAACAAAACCCACCGTGGTCCAGGTTACCATGGAGCTTGGCTCCTGAGAACTGAACCCTAACTTTGATACATCTCTCCAAATGTCCCTGGCCTAAGTCAGATGGGAAATTTAGTGGCTTTGTCTTAAGGTAGAAAGCTGATTTTCCTCAGAAACTCAATCTCCATGGACCAGATTCCAATCCTGTCAGGCAGTGGGGCCATCCAAATTAACATTGGTTTGAGAGGCCAAGAGCAGAGATGGGGATGTGCTGTGCAAATGGTCTGGGGCTGTTCTTTCACTTTCTTCTAATTAAGGGTGTAGGTAAAGCCCTGTCAGGGCTAACCTGTAAGCCATTCAGCAAATTATCCTGAACCTACAAGGTACTCTGGATGCATGACCACGTGCCAATCTAAGAGCTGCAGCCCTCCTTATTAGAGCAAATGTTCTGGGTGGGAGGATAGGGAGTGAGTGGAAAGAGAGAAAAAGAAAGCTGGGGAGAGCAGGAGGAGCCACACACACACACAAGCACCTCCATTCTGGAGACTCTGGATGGGGAGGATCATGTCCTCAAGTATAGAGACCCAGAGTCCCATGATGCTTGGCATTGCCGGTAAATGACGGAGCTTTGCTTTGGGCTTCACCTCTGATGTGGGGCCCATTTCTGACTATGTGGGAATTTCCTGCAGCACCCTCCTCCTCTCATTTGGAAGATGTGGATCATAAATGATAGGTCTCTGCTCTTCCTCCATATCTCAGAGCCCCTACTCGCACTCAGGTGTTGGGTGGGTTGTAAGCAAGTGAGCCTCAACATGCTCCACAGTAAGTCAGCAATGTCCATTTCTTGTCCCAAGAAAGGCAGAGAACACTAAGTTCATGTGCCTCAAAGTCATTTTCTGGAGAAAACGAGTTTTATTCCCTGTTTTTTTTTTTTTTTTAATTTTCAATACAAAAAGTCTAGTAAGTTCTTGAATTCACCGGAGTCTGGAAGCTTGCTCTGCATGGGCAGGACAAAGGTGCAGGCCTCAGTGCCTGGGCTGCTGCATTGCTCCTCTGGTTGGCCCAGCCTGTGGGCAGGAAGCACACTGGAGCATGTGGGGATATGCCTGCTGCCCCTGCCTCCCTGTTGGCAGAAACTCTGGGGGAAAAAGCAAGGAGCCCCACAAAGCAGGTTGCTAAAAGCAGACGGTCCTGGCCAGCTGGTAAACCATGGAATCCCAGGACGGGAGGACTTGGAGACCGTTCAGTCTAATCTTTTTTTTTTTTTAGAAATAAGGAGACTAGAACTCCCAGGAGTGACAGTTTGCCCTACAGTGACCACAGCTAGGCAGTGACAGGGCCCTAAGAACCCTGATGCCTTCCCATCTGCCTATTAGAGTGACTCCCTGTGCCTTGAAATCACAATTCCCATTCATTTGCTCTGTGTAGAATCTGGCATAGAGGGATCTCTACTTCTGCTGCAAAGTTGCATTCCTCCAAGCCATCCGGGAAGCCGTGGGCTGCTAAAGCAAATCTTCAATCCTGGATAGGAATATCTGGCTTCAAATGACTAGAAAACCCTGAGGCAGCTTCTCTAATTTCTCACTAAAATCATCCCAAAGACCTACAATAAAAGCTAAAACTTACCACACTAGAAACTATGGCTGAAGTCAATCTGTTTCGGACATTTCTGAGGAATTCTCACCTAAATTCAAGGCCAATGGAACCAAATTGAAAAATAGCATCTGGATTAAAAAATTAACACCTGTGTCCTCTGACTATTCAGAAATTCAGCTGTAGTAGCCATCAGTTTACTTGGCAGGTGCTGCCTTTTGGAACAGCCAGAGTTCTGTCCACTCCCCTTCATTTACTAACTGAGAACAGCAACTCTCAGAACACAGTGGACAAAGAAAACTGGGGCAGGGGTTGGAGGACACCCATGATAGCACTTTGATCCCCAAGGGGTGCAGTTTCCAGACTGCTCTGGGGAGCAAAAGGACAAGAAAGCCTTCGATATGCACTAGTTTGGGGAACTACTGCAAACACACCCTTTGATCAGCTTGCCAGCAGCCTAGGCCTGGATAAGAGGGAAAAACCCACGGCCATTCAGCAGGGCCAGATGATAAGCTGTGCAGAGCAGGAGCTCACTTAGGTGCATCTTTGGAGATTCAGTACAGGTCTTAGTGAGTTCACTACATCCAGAAACAAGGTCATGTGCAAAACACACACCCTCCTATTGACCACACCAAGCCTGAATGAGTCTTTTGTCATTTGTGAATGATAGACAGATGAAAAATGGTAGAAAATAGGAAAAGGGATCATCATCTGAAAATCAGAGAAAATTCATTTGCAAGATATATTACAAACACTTAAAGAACATTTTAAAGATTCACTTCAGGACTAGGGATGTGGCTCAGTGGTAGAACACTTGGCTAGCATGTGTGTGACCCTGGGTTTGATCACTGAATAAGCAAAAAAACAAAAAACTCAACCCCATAGGTTGCAGAAGAGATGATTTATGAAACAGAAAATTACAAAGAAGAAAAACAGACAAAAATTTATAGTAACAAATATGAAAATGTAGTTAAGATAAAAAAAAATCTGCAAGAAAATGAAATGCTAGCATCAGAGGACATTGAGAAAGAAGTTGACACAGATTATAATGCTAGAATTTTAGGCAGCTCAGGTGGTATTTCCTGTAGGGATGCATCCTTTAAATTATTCAATGACTCAAAAACTATCGACATTCTCTTAATGAAAGAAAAATAACTTGAAGATTCAATCTAGCTTATTAAGAATTTAATAAAACTTAAAAACTCAAACTATTCCCATTTGCAGATGACATGATTCTATATTTAGAAGCCCCCCCAAATTTCACCAGAAACTTCTAGAACTTATACATGAATTCAGCAAAATAGTAGGATATAAAATTAATACCCATAAATGAAGTGTATTCCTATACATCAATGATGGATCTACTGAAGGAAAAATTAGGACAACTATCCCATTCATAATAGCCTCAAAAAAATGGGGGAATCAATCTAACAAAAGAGGTGAACGACCTGTACGATAACTATAGAACACTAAAGAAAGAAATTGAAGAAGACCTTAGGAGAAGGAACAATCTCCCATGCTCTTGAATAGGTAGAATTAACATTGTCAAAATGGTCATACTACCAAAAGTGCTATATAAATTTAATGTATTTTCTATTAAAATCCTAATGACATTCTTCATAAAAATAAAAAAGGCAGTCATGAAATTTATTTGGAAAAATAAGAGATCCAGAATAGCCAAAAAAATCCTTAGCAAGAAAAGTAAAGCAGGAGGCATCATAATACCAGACCTTAAATTATACGACAGAGCTATAGTAACAAAAATGGCATGGTATTGACACCAAAACAGACTCATAGACCAATGGTCCATGTGTCTAGAAGACACAGAGACAACCCACAAAAATTGCTATCTCATACTAGACAAAGGTGCCAAAAACATACATTGGAGAAAAGATACCCTTTTCAACAAATGGTTCTGGGAAAACTGGAAATCCATATGTAACAAAACGAAATGAAACCCCCTCTCAGCCTACACAAAACTCAAGTGGATCAAGGACTGGGCATTAGAACAGAGACCTTGCATCTAACAGAAAAAAGAGTTGGCCCAAATTTACATCCTGTTGGCTTAGGAACTGGCTTATTTACAAGATTTCTAAAGCAGAAGAAGTAAAATCAAGAATCAAATGGGATGAATCAAACTAAAAAGCTTCTTTGCAGCAAAGGAAATGATCAAGAATGTGAAGTGGGGGCCTACAGAACGGGAGAAAATCTTTGCCACCTGTTCCTCAGAACACTGTCCAGGATATATAAAGAACTTAAAAAACTTAACACCAAAAATCAAATAACCCAATCAATAAATGGACTAAGGAACTGCACAGACACTTCTCAGGAGAAGTACAATCAATCAACAAATATATGAAAAAATGTTCAACTAATCTAGCAATTAGATAAATGCAAATTAAACTACACTGAGATTCCATCTCACTGTAGTCAGAATGGCAATTATCAAGAATACCAGCAACAATAAGTGTTGGTGAGGATGTTGGGGGAAGGCACACTCATACATTGTTGGTGGGACTGCAAATTGGTGCAGCCACTCTGGAAAGCAGTATGGAGATTCCACAGAAAACTTGGAATGAACCAACATTTGACCCAGTTGTCCCACTCCTTGGTTTATACCAAAGGATTTAAAATCAGCATACTACAGTGACACAGCCACATCATTGTTTATAGCAGCTCAATTCACAATAGTTAAACTATACAACCAACCTAGGTGCCCTTCAACAGATGAATGGATAAAGAAAATGTGGCATATATACACAATGGAATATTACCCAGCCATAAAAAAGAATGAAATTATGGCATTTGCTGGTAAATGGATGGAACTGGAGAATATCATGTTAAGTGAAATAAGCCTATCTCCTAAAACCAAAGGCCAATGTTTTCTCTGATATATGGATATTAACTTCATAATAAGGAGGGGGGGATGTTAGGGAAGAATAGAAGTACTTTGGATTAGAAAAAGGGGAATGAAGGGAAGGGAAGGGGAATGGAAATAGGAAAGAGAATAAATCAAACATTACTATCCTATGTGCGTATATGATCATACGAACAATGTAATTATACATCATGCACAACCAGAAGAATGAGAAGTTATACTCTATATATGTATGATGTCAAAATACATTCTATTATTATGTATAACTAATTAGAACAAATAAAAAAATAAAAAATTAACCTAAAGCTGACTTAAAGGTGAAATGGAAAAAAGAAAAAGAAAACTTAAAAGCTCAAGAATGTGATATTGCCTTTTAGAAGGATGTGCCAACATCCCTGAGCTCACCCCAAACATTCTAAGGAGGTTTGTGAGGTTAACTAAGCAATTTGTTTGGAAATGAACATATCTTCAGGAAGGGAAAAGGGTTGAGGTCTCCTTTTATAAAGTTCTCAGGGACATTTAAAAACAAGTAATTTTACTACTAATGTTTTTCTTTTTTATGCAAATAACATAGTTCAAACAAAAGAAATTCCCTTGAAAGGGTATTTCTAAGTTTAACACCAAGTTCAGAAGTCCAGTTAAAAATGATTTCAGATGTCAGACATGAATCAAAACAACTATGCTTATAATGAAGGAAATGTTTCAAAGTGATAAGTTTCAGATGAGGTATGCAAGCACCCTACTATTCAGTGTGATGTTAAGAAAGTACCCAATAAAATAACATAAGAAAAAATAAATAAGACATAGACATATGGAAAGTAATGAAACTAATTAATAAAATGACAAAAGCTGACAAAGTTCAAGCGTATGCTTGGACTGCTTTGTTCTAATTGTATGAACTCATTTGATTTTTACAACCATCCTATGAGGCTACAGAGGATTAAGCAAATCACTAAGGCTTACATACTAAGTAGGGAAGCTGGGATTCAAATTCAGGTAGTCTGACTCTTGATATCTAACAGGTACTTTATACTATTTTTCCAGATAGAATCAGAACTTTCATAACTACATATTTATTTGATTTTTTTCAAGGCTTTAATTTGATTTTTTAACCTAGAAAAACCAAGAGATTCTAAGACAAATTATTAGAACTATTAAGAAAGTTCAGTGTGGTGGCCAGTTATCAGACAAACGTAAAAAACAATATTGATTATATGGACATAAAAAAAATTCAAGAGAATAGAAGAAAAACTAGTAGAATTGGAATGAGATTATGTGAGATTTTCGAAAGGTTTCCAGGCTCAGAATCAGCGAGACAATGATCAATTCTATTTCTAAAGACACAACAAACAAGATAAAAATATACCCTTTACATAGAGAAAGATCAAAACATCAAGCACATAGAATAAATCTAACAAAGGCATGCAAATATTGGAGAAAACCTCAAAACTTGGTTAAATTACAGAACACTTAAATAAATGGATTGGAAAACTGGGTAATGCAGAGTTTAATTTTTTCCATAGTAATATATAGATAGAGTGCAATCTCTAATCTGAATCCCAACAGATTTCTCTCCCTCCCTCTGTTCTTTCTTTCCTTTCGGTCTTTGGAATTTGATAAGCTGATTCTGAAATTTATATGGTAATGCAAAAAAAAAAAATTAATGCATAGTCAAGCTATTCTTGATGAAGAGCAAGACAGGACCTTGCCACATCAACTATGAAGACTTTCAGTTAGGCTACAGAGGTGTACGGAGACAGGGATACATAACTCTAGACTCACGGAACAGAGCAGAAAGCCCAGATGTACAGTCATACACATATGGACACTTAGTGACAAGATTGGCCATGTAGAACATGAGGAAAGTGTATTTTTCCAATAATGGAGCTGGGGTACCTGGCTAGGTATGATTTTTTTTTTTAACCTCTGCTTCATGTCATACACAAAAAGCAAGTTCTGCACGGATCACACAGTAAACTGCAAAACAATAAAGTGTTCAGGAAAATAAACATAAGGTAGTATCTTCATATTCCTGGGAAAGATTTCTTAATACTCAAAAAGTACTAACCAAAAGGAAAAATATTTGTATATTAGGATCCATTAAAATGGAGGACTTCTGTTTATCAAAAGGTAGTAATAAGAATAAAAAGGAGAATATGGATTTTGGCCACACACATGATAGGCAAAGGGCTTAAAGCCAGAATACATGAAATCTACTGGAAATCAATAAGAGAAAAAACAGACACCCGAATATAAACCAGTCCTTCACAGGAGAAGAAATCAAACTCCTAAATAAAAAGATGCTCAAAATTATTAATAATCCAGGAATCACAAAACATTAGAGACCCACCAAGATGGCATAAACATAACAGTCTTTCAGTCCCAAGAATCGGCAGGTACAGCAGGCCCCAGGAGCCTCCACCCGGGCTCCTGTTGTATAACTGGGCACACTGGTTGGACAGCTGGGTGGCAGAGTCTGCAGGGGTTTAATATATACGTGCCCCAGGGCCAATATTCTGCTCCTGGAGAGACTCCCAGGAAGAGATTGTTCCTGGTGCTGCGAACCCCTGGGCCTTCCACCAGGGTGCGTGCCAGCCCCCTGTCAACTGACCATGCTTCCATCTCTGGGCCTGAAGGTTTTCTCTGCCTTCAGGACCCTGCCCTGTCCATAGGCAGGGAAGGCCAGAGGGCTGCAGGAATAAGCCCCTTTCCAGAAGTTTTCCCCAAATAGAATAACTGGAGCTGTCCGTTAAATCCCCCCATACCTTGTTCTTTAGCAGGGACAACTCTGAGATGTTTCCTATGGAGTTTACAGAGTAACTCGGGAGGATGGAGTTCTACTTGCCCGTACTGCGAACATGATTGATAAAGCAACTCTTATTGGGCCCTGTCTTGCTTCTCCATTCTTCTGTTAGTGTTTTCTGGAATCATCTTTCAAACTACCTATACTTAAATCCTTGTTTCAGGGTCTTTCTGAGGGAGCCCAAACTAAGAAAATTCCACAGAAATGAATGCTTATATACACTAGGATACATGTACAAGTATGTCCAGAGCCACATTCCAAAACAAAACAAAACAAAAAACTGCAAACCAACCAAGTGCCCATCAACAAGAGAATGAAATAACTGTGGCATGTTGGTTTAATGGAATACTATGCAGCTATGAAACCAAGGAACCACCAGTCCTACTCCATGCCACAATAACAGCATGAATGTAATATTGGGGGAAAAATAAGCCAGACATAAAGAAAAATACTGAATGAGGTATTTACAAAATTAAAAAAACAACAAAACTAAACTACACTGGTTAACACTTGAGTGTTAAGAATTATACAACAAAGCCAGGAGATAATAATAAAGGGAAGAATAGGCAAGTTATTGCTTATCTGTAGGGTTAAGGGAGGATTTTTGATAAGAAATTTTGGTAAGTAATATTGTTTATTTCTTCTAAAGTGCTGGCAATATTCAATTTGCTTTAGGATAAATTGTCCACCTATATATTTATGTTCTATACACTCCTTAAATCCATGTTTTGTTTTACAATAATACATGTTAAGAAGGTATAACTTTCCTATCTAGTAGAAATAACCAACTTGAAGAGGCAAAAAGAAAAATTAAAAAAATTAAAAAACCAAAAACCTCTTCACAATATTAACAAGTAACTAGGAATAATGTTGACCAAAAAAAAAAAAAAATGGAAACACTAAATCTAAAACTTTTCTTTCTTTACTAAGGACTTAAATAAGATTTGAGCAAATAGAGCTTTGTCCCCTATTTATAATTAGAAAAATAAAAATATAAGTTCAGGTCGAATATTTTCTGTGATATAAGGTTGTTGATTCATGATGGGGTTTTGGTTGGGGAGCATTGGAGGATGAGGCAAACACTAGATAGGGCAGAGGGTGGAATGTGGGTAGGAAAGATGGTGGAATGGGATGGCCATCATTACCCTAGTACATGTATGAAGACATGAATGGTGTGACTCTCCTTTGTGTACAACCAGAGATATGAAAAATGGTGCTCTATTTGTATAATATGAATTGCAGTGCATTCTGCTGTCATATATAACAAATTAGAATAAATAAAAAGAAAAAAAAATATTTAGATTCAGGCTGATTCTATAGTTTCTCCAGAAGAGTGAAAGTGTAAGGAAGGCTAAGAAAATGCAGAAACAAAAGAGGAGGAGGAAAAAACATGCCCTGCTGGAGCTCAAGACATATTACAAAGCAAAGCGATTTAAATAGTATGATGTTGAAATCCATAGAGCAGAATGGAGTCCAGAAACAGATCCAAGTGTATAAGGGGATTTAATTAATGATAAAGTATTTCAGATAGTAAGAAAGGAATAAGTTGTTCAGAAAACACTGTTGCATTAAGTGGCTACCCATTTAAGAAGATGTAGTTTGATCTGAATGTTAAATCATTTCCCTAAAGAAACGGCAGACAGATTCATGATCAAAATGTTTAAAAATGACCCAAGAAGCAAACACATAAAGTAAAATAACAATGAGATCGATTTGACTGCATCAAAATTTAAAAAAAAGCCTTATTAATTTTCAAAAAATAGCATGGAAGAGAATATTTGCAATAGGTAAAACAAAAGATTTGCATCCATAATATATAAAGACCTACTAAAAAGGGAAAAAGAAAGAATGAATGAATGAAAGAGAAAGAAAACAAGTCAGTGAAAAAAACGGACTAAGGGTATGAACAGGGCATTCTCAGAAAAGGAAATACGTATGACCAATAAGTACATGAATGTAAACAGACTCGTTAAATATCACAGAAATACAACAAACAACATAAAGCAGCCACTGAGTACCATTTGTAATACACCAACTACGGGGAAAAGTAAGGTTGATAACACAGTTTTTGGCAAGTGCGGGGGGGAAATAGAGACTCTCCCGTGTTGCTGATGGGAGCCAATTTGGAAGACAGCTTGGCAACACTTTTCAAAATTAAAGAACGTTCATCTCCAGGATCCAGCAGCCCACTGCTCAGTGTCTCCCCCAGCCCCCAGAAGCATACTCACGGGTACCCAGGGACACGTGCTGAACATTGCTTAGCAAATAAGGCAAAGAGCCAAAAAGGTAAATGGCCTAATTGCCCATCCACACAGGAATGACTGAATAAAGGAAAAACCCAGACCACGGGATTCAGTGCAACAGATTCAGACTGGAGGAGCCTTCTGTGAGGATGTGGGTAGAAGGTTCTGAGTGGGAGACGAGAGCTTCGGAATAGCCACACTGAGTGAAGGCACTTGTGTTAAAATAATGCACAAACGTCATCTTTATCCATTCATCCATCTTCAATGAGTACCTATGTAGGTAAGCACGCACCTGGATAGGCAGACACCTACCCAGAAGAGTACCTACCCCTGGGAAGCGATGAGGGAGACTGGGAGGAAAGGCGATGGGCAAGGGGGAATTTCATCCCCACATTAATGTTTTGATTTTTAAAAGGAGAATGTTGTAACACATTACCCAGGTAATTAAAAAGCAATTTTACTAAAAGCAAAAATATTAATGTGGTTGTCTTTGAGTGGCAGAAACGTTTCTATTTTCCAATTTTTTAATTGAGCAAGCATTACAACATAAATGACCAGTTTTGAAATTGCAACAAAATACACATAAATCTTACCATCTTAACTGTGTTTGAGTTATTTAGTTCCATCGTGTTAAGTACGTTCACATTGTGCATACGTTCACATTGTGCAAACTTCAGAGCTTCTTCATCTTTCAAAACTAAAACTCTACACCCATGAAACAGCCACACTTCATTTTCCTCTCTCCTTGTTTCCTGGCAATCCCCATTCTAGTCTCTGTTTCTATGAAGATGACTGCTCTCCATGTCAATGAAATCATACACTATTTGAATTTCAGTGACTGGGTATTCCACTTGGCATAATGCCTCTCAGGCTCACACACATTATAGCAGGCATAGGAATTCCCTTCCTTTTTAAGGCTGGATAATATTCCAATATGTGCTATACCACATTTTTCCCATCCATTCATCTGTTGATGGATACCTGACTTGCTTCCACTCTTTGGCTATTATGAATAATGCTGCAATAAACATGGGGGGGGGGTCAAATATCTTTTTGATATCTTGCTTTCAATTCTTTTGGTGTATGTACCCAGAAATGGTATTTCTAGGTCAAATAGGAGTTTGATTTTTACATATTTAAAGAACTGCCACACTGTTTCTATAGCAGCTATACCATTTTACATTCCTACTAATGGTATACAGGGTTCCAGTTTCTCCACATCCTCACCAACACTTGTTATTTCTCTCCTCCTCCACCTCCTCCACCTCCTTCACCTCCTCCTCCACCTCCTCCTCCGCCTCCTCCTCCTCCGCCTCCCCCCTCCTCCTTCTTTGGTAGCAGCCATCCTAACAGGTAAAATAAACTTTTAATTAAAAGAACTGGCTATCTGAGCCAGCAGATCTTGCTCCAGGCTACTCCAGGTTGCAGAAGATGTTTAAGTGATGTTCACACCCCAAAGCTCCTTCCCCCCTCCCTGGCCTGATTTTCTTTCCTCTAATACAATGCTCCCCCTTGCTGCCCTGGACACCCTCCTGAGGACTGGTCCTCACAGTGAGCTCCCCTCCCTCCCTGCACACAAAGGACAGGGACAAGGGTGCAGCTGTAACCAGACCCCATCAGAGCTGCTGGGGATGTGCCTGTGGATCAGAACTAATGGCATTAGGCAATCACTCAGGGAATAGAGCTGCAATTACCCCTTGGATGCTTTCTCCAGGATGACCACATGCAGAACACCAAGAGGGGAGAGTAATGAATCACCGAGTGAATTAACTGGAAGCTGCTCTAATTAGTGTTATAATTTTTCATGAAAACACTAATGAATATGAAATAATGTGGCCATGAAACCACTAGGACAATTAATGCGTAGGAGTAACTTGGGGTCAGGAAAGGATACTGGAAACTGTTTAAATAGACTGGTGTATTGACAATGCAGAGGCACATAGCTTCAAAATCTTCTATTAGCAAATAAGTTGCTACTGCAGAAAATAGCAACAGCTGGGTGTCTGTGGGTTTTCTTTCTTACTAGGCTTCCTGGATTTGGAAATAAAGACAATGGTGCAAACCCACAGAGAGGCCCTTCAGGGAGTCAGATGAGAACCCAAATGAAGTTAAAAAACATGCTTCTCCTTAGCAGGTATGGCTTCGTAATCACCTGGGTGTTTATGAAAATAACTTTCTAATAAAACACCCACTCCAAATCAGTGATCATTATGGAGATAGATGAGCTGAGTCTTGTTGGTTCACCTGCAATTTCTATATGTAAAACTATCAAATGTAGTTTTTTTTGCTTCACACTTGTAAAATGGACTTCCTTCCTCCCAGCATGCTAAGCCCAAAAGGATTCAGCTGGAATTTACTAGTCCACAGTAGGCTCTTGGGTTCTAAGCATGAACTTAGAAAAATGCCCATAACTGTCAAGAGAGTCTTACAAGGATGATAGGGAGTGGGGAGTAAATAGCCTCACTGCATTTTTGACAAGTCTGCAAAAAAACGACTCTAGTGGTGAATGCAGAGTGGCAACCATGCTCATCATAAATTCCAGCACGGAACATGACACACAAATTATGCTGAACTAGAGACATGGCCATGTGTAATCCTAGCACTAAGGAAATCAGCTGAACTTGCCATTGTGTTATACCCTTAATGTATCTCATTAAATCTGTACACCAACTAGATGATGTTGGGGCAACCCTATCCTCAATCCACGAAAAAGGGAATGGACACTCTCAGAGGTTAAATCTCTTGCCTGAGGTCATCACAGAGCTTGGATACAAACTAGACTGGTTTGACTCCAACCTCATACTCTCAATGCCAATGCCAAGCCATATTTGTAGTACATGGTACTATGGTATAGTCCACGACTCAGGCCAAATCTCCTGTTAGAGAAAATGAGAAAAGTGATCAATCAATCAACAAATAGTAGTAATAAAAGCAGCTAAATTAGCAAACATTCACTATCTACTAGTTGTTCTAAGCTTCTGTGTGCATTCATTCAAGATTCACAATAATCTTGTGATATACCCATATTATTCAATGTCTAGATAGATAAGAGAAAATCTTGAAGGCCTTGATGAATCTTAAATATTTTAGTGAATTCTGAAATGTTCAAAGCTAACTAACAGTGCAACCAAAACCAGTTTTTTTGGGAGGATTTAAAAACAAAAACAAAAAATTTAAGCAGTGCTTATGGAATATCAATTTTCCAAATATAAGACTTACAAAAGGAAAAAAAGAGGGGAGACTCTATTTTTCTGTCCTCAGTAGCAGGGCAGGTGGAATGGAGAGAGAAGGCCTTGTTCCTGTTTTCCTTCCAATGATACAAAACTTTGGTACTGACACCTTTTCCACTGGGAATAAACCTTCTGATAACTTATCCCTTTTGATTTTCAAATCTGAGTTGGAATTCTGCCTCCTTGGTAGATTTCTGAATGCTCCAAATAAGACTTCTGAATGCCCTGAAGGAAACCAGCTTCCCTGAGCTGGACTGTGAGCTTGTAAATAGTGACCCCAGGACACCAGCTGATCCATGAAAGAAGTTACAAATTTTTTTCCCAATTTTCAGCATCTGAAAAAAAAAATCAACCCACCCAACTATAGGCACAAAACCACAAGGATTTTGTGGAATTACAGAGTAGACAAGCTTAATAACTAGGGATAGCTCATTATGAATAATAGGGGACTATATCTTCCTACTAAGGGTGGCATTTGTTCACATCCTAGGAAGTGTAAGCTCTGGGTATTGATTCACAGGATGCTCTTTCATATGTATGCAGAAGAAATTCAGCTAAACAAAATTATCTGCCCAATGGAACTCAAAAAATATTTCTCAATTTAATTTTAAACAGACCTCGAAGTGAAGGAAATTTAATTATGTAAGTAATATAGAACACAATGAAATGTCCATCAAAATTGCTTCCAAAGGTTTAAAATGTTTTCCCTTTCAGACAATGTAGTTAGAGCAGCTGAGATATCTATGTTAGTACCATGTCTTGGAAAACAGGGCTTAGAAATCAATGTGATCACCCCTCTGAGTTAAGTATGCACAAATGAGAGCAACTGAGATCCATATAAATCAGCTCAAGTAGCCCTCTGTGTACCAGACCATTAGGAGGCAGGCAGAGAAGAAGGAAGATGCAAATAAACACATTATCTGGGGCACATTCGCTAATGGAAGGCATTCCTTAACACTCACACTGAGAATCAAGACCTAACCAGAGTGTCAAGTATTTTAACACTGCTCATGACAAAAAAAAAAAAAAAAAAAAAAAAAAAGAAAGAAAAAGAAAAACCATGCCCCAGATATAGAAGTTGAGGTTTAAAATGAACAAAATAACAAAAAACTTAGCCATGTTAGACTCACAAATGAGTTGATCTTTTTTGATATTGCCTTTTGACATTGCCTCCAAATTGCCTCTATATTAATTAGCAAAACCCCACACAATGTCTATGTTGTTTGGATTCTATTGACACTGAATAACTGAGATCTAAATTGGATCCCTTAACCTCTGTAAGCATCAGACTTGAACATTTGCTTCTTGGATGTCTGGTGATCACTGCAATGGAAAAAAATTAAATAAAAACTTAAAAGGAATCCTTAGTTTAAAATACATGATGAGTTATAAGCAATCTGGTAGGGACGGGTCACACTAGAGCTGTGTGACCCTGGGGGTCCTTTGCCTTGTGTGTTTATCGAGTGCTAACTGTGTGTTGGGCGCTGTACCTGGGCCAGGGGAAGATATAAAGGAGAGAAGTTTAAGGCCCTTGATTGCTATCATCTAGTAGAGAAATTCAGGCACATCACAAATCATCACAGTACAAAGAGACATGGTTTCTGTCCAGATGGGCACAGGTTTGTTACTTATGAATGTGATATATGTCCCCCTTTATCTTCTCTTTGTTGACAAAACCAGTCCTACTCCTATTAGACATACCTTGATGTCTATATATTACCAAGGGAGTGTCTTCCTGCAAGAACAATTTAACCAAAACAGGTGGCATGACATAGAGTACGAAAAAGAAAAAGGCAAATCTCCAGTTCTCTATCCCTCTCTGTACCCCACTCTTGCCATGTAAGCTGCAGAACCCTCCTGCTCCATCTCTGGGTACAGTCATGTTATCTGCTTTCACCAACAGGATGGTACAGAGAAAATGATTGCTTGCTATTGCTGTGAGAAGGACATGCTCAGGCTAACTGGGTGGTCACAGAAGAAGATGAAAAACGTGTGGAAGAAGAACCACCCATAGACACATGATCCAGCCAGTTACACCACAGACACATGAGCAAATCCAGCTGGGACCAGCCTTCATCAGCAGAATCCACAAGTGTGAGAAATGTGTTTATGGTTGAATTCCAGGAGTTTTGGTGTGATTTGCTACTCAGCATGATTATGGCAATAAATAACTCATATACAGCACATAACAGATGTTCAATAAAATATGTCCTTCATATCCTTTCTCCCCGCCTCCCTAACATTCAAAGCCATCTTGAGTCTTGGGTCACAACTCTAGGCAAGGGACTTTGTGGGGGAAATTCTGAAGAAAGTCCACATTACCTTGTTTCCTGACAATTATTGTATATAGATCAGTTCTGTCTAATATATGTACTCTCTAAGGTGGATACATTCCCATTTTCTAAAGAAGGAAACTGAGACTCAGGATAGAACTGGTCAATGACAGAGTTAGAATTAATATCCAAGCCTGTCTCACTCCAAAGCCAAAGATCATTCGTTCTACTGTGTACCTTGCTGCTAAACTGTCTCCATAAGATCAGAAGGGGGAGAGGGGGAGGAAGGGAGAGAGGAAGAGGGAGAGGAGGAGGAGGAGGAGGTAGAAGAGGAGCGGAAGCAGGAAGAGGAAGGGGAAAAACAGTGCTTATTTCCTCCAAACCCTACCCAGCAGCCTGGAGAGAGGAATCTGATCACACGGAGACTGTTCTCAGGATTTGCTTAGACTCCCTGTCTTAGCTTAGAGTTCCTGCTCTCCATCTCCAGAGATTTCCAGAGCTCTGAAGAGGCAGGATGCGGGTCTCCTGAGATGATGTGGCTTATGGTAAAACAAAACAAAACAACAACAACAAAACAACCCCCCAAAACACCACCTATCTGGGTATAGATTTTCCTCCTCCAACTCAACCTCCTACCTATTTCTCACCCTGGTCTATTAACTTACTTTCCAGAATTTGACTGTGGAAACCTGAGTCTGGGTTTCCAGGGAGGGTGGGCTCACCAGTGTGGCCTCCTCCTGGTCCCTCTTGCTCCATTTGCCAGGGTGGCAGAGGAGGGGGGGTGGGGAGGGGGCGGGCGGCCCCAGGCGGGGAGAAAGTTTATGTCCTGCTTATGGTGCCCCAGCAGGGGACAGTCTGCAGCTCCTCAGGTGGGAGGTGCTTCAGAAAGGCCTGAGAGCCACCTTTCTGCCCAGCCTTTCCTGCTTCAGTATCAAAGGAACTTGGTTTGGCTATGCAAGGCACACAAGTGACAGTCACTTAAGTCAATTGCTCTCCATGTACACCTAATTATCATGCAGAACAGCAATACATTCAATTAAAGAAATTTTTTAAAAAATCTGGAATGTTTGAATTTTAACACTATATTCTGTTCACATATGCTCACTCTTCATAGTCTGTTACTCCTGTAATACGAATGCCAAAGCCTAATTGTAAAAGACATAAGACATCACGAGGCAATATATTATTCCCTCATAAGATGTATAGCAAGTAAATTATCTTAGTTTTGGTTTCTCACTAGAGTTGAGATAATAATAAAATATATTCTTAATCCCCTATGGGTATTTTAAATATAAACAAGGATTTATCCACTTGAATCTTTAAAATTTAGTAAAATCAAAGGGGGAAAAGCTAATTTTTTCCCACTCTTAACAATAAGTTTGCTTTGGTCTAGGGTACTTTCCCCCCCTCACTAAAATAACTTGAACCCAGCTTCAGGTCTCGACTCTGACCTCCTAAATTGGGATCTCCATCAACTAATGCACAAAGAATACAGACAGGGGTTGCCTCTGACTTGCAGCGTCACCCTATAAGATGAAGTTCCAGGAGAGCAGGGATCACACAGAGCATGTAGTAGGCAGCTAATAAATAAATATTTGTGAATAAATTAATAAATACTTTTATACAACACTATTTCTGCCCAGTGTGTTCTCCCAGATTAGTAGATGGTATTTTAAAAACAACCGCTATAGAGGCACCATTTAGAAGTATTCCACATTTCACAATATCTAGTTCTCATCAATATCATTTCCCTCAAAAGCTGACAGAGACTAGTTTTATAACAGCCAGGGACTAGTTTTCAAGGGAGTCTTACAGTGAATTTAAGTTTTTTTTTTTTTTTTTTTTAAAGGCTTCAGATTATCCCCTGTGAGGCAAGGGATATGAAATGGCTGTCACTGGACACTAGAAAAGAGACCCATTTAACCTGTTGGCTCTAGTCCTCCGGGCAACCCACTCCAATCAGGTGGTTTTCCTTGCTGTTCTTCAGATGTTGTCCCTTCTGTCGTGTTCCCCTATTTGCAAATCTGTTCCCCTGCGTGGAATGCACATCTCATCCATCTCTCTCGGGTCCTCGCTAACCTTTCAGGCCACCTCTTCTCGGTTGACTTTAGGCCATCCCTTTCTCTCCCTTTCCTGAGCTGCAGCTGTAATCATCTGTTCTAAATCATATAATCTAGCATCTTAGCTCTTGTAATTCTCCCTATGGCTTTTCTGCGTCTTCTGTTTCTAGCTTCTGGTCCTAGCTGACAGGTAGCATACCCTTATTCTTCCTGTGGCGACTGGCTCATGACTGAACCCATGGTGGGCATTTTTTTTTTCAAGGGAGTTGACTCCTAACTATAGAATCTCCTAATTTAACTCCTTCTGGGAGGAATAGGTAGTGTATGCTTATTTATATCTGTCATTGTTTTCTAGCTTTTCTTTTAAAATGGGAGTTCTTTTCTAGAAATGATTTGGTCCTTGACAGAAATATTGGCTTACATAATCAAAAATAGATCCCCGTGTTAACTCGAAATTAGACGTAAGCTTAATATGGAGAAAACATGGCTTATGATTTGCTTATGATTTGGTTAAAAGCAAAGGCTGTTCTGCCTTCTCACAAAGCTGAAAATGTCACCCATCTCAAAGCAATTGAGCCAGCAATCAGATCAGTGAATCAAAGGTTTCCTCTGACAAATAATTTTAATTATCATAAGCTAAAAATTTGCATTTACATAGCCCTTACTTGATATTCTGCAAATTCTTAGATTGACTTAAATTTACCTAAAAAGAAATAAAATCCTGAGATCACATTTTTGTACTTTTGAGTTTAACCTCTTCCCTTTTTCATCCTTCCTTGTGGCAAATAAATAAGTGAAACCGCTTGAGATCTTGAGACTCAGGAGTTCAAATAGTTTAGGGATGAATATAGTTCTGCACATAAAGTGCACCAGCCCTGCTCAGAGATCTGGGCTTTGTTTCAAGGACCACATGGAGCCAACAAAGAATTTTAAACAAGGTGTTATATGGTCAGATTGAGGACCCAGAAATATCACTCTAGCTTAAACATGGAACAAAGGTGAGAGAGGGCAAGACTGGAGACAGATAGATAGGTTAGGAGACCACTGAAGTTGTTGACGGCCCCAGCTGGGGCAGCACCAGAGGGGATGGAGAGATATCAGCAGATGGTTAAGAGGTGTAATCCACATGGCTAATTTGGTTGACAATGGAGAAAGAAGAAAGGAAAGAGCCCAAATTGACTTTCTAATTTTGGATTGAAAGTCGGCACATGCTAATATTATTCAAAGATGGAATAGGAGAAGAGCATCATTTCTTGGTGGTGGTGAGTGAGGCTGAAGGATAAGGAAATGAGTTCATTCTGAAATAGACTGTGAGGATATTCAGGCAAAGATGATCAGATGCAGAAGAAAACAGGGAGAGGAGAGGAGAGGGCTATAGGTACTGAAGAGAGACCTATAAGTCCTCAGCACAGCGAGATGGTAATCATGTGGGTAAGATCTTCCACAGTATGTTGACTGAAAAAAATAAAAATAAAAATAAATAAAAATAAAGTGGCCTAGAGCAGAACACTGGGGGATAGGGCAGGTGAAAGAAAGAAGATGAGATGAGATTTCAGAAAAGAAGGAAAAAGGGTTTAGAGAGAAGAGTGGTCAACCTACAGTGTGTCAAATGCTTCAGAGAGGCCACCTTAAGAACTAAAATGTGTCCATGGGATCTAGCTACAAAGACCTCAATAGTGACATTGGTGGGACCAAGTTCAGTACATTGCAGCGGCTGGAACCAGATCACAAAGGGCTGAGGCTGAGCAGGCAGGTCACAGGCAGGTAATACTGAGTTACAGCTACTCTTTCTAGAAGTGAAGAGAGGAAAAAGGTAAAGGTAGGATAGGTGCTGGGAAGCATTTTTTAAAGACATAAAAGAGACTGAGGCATAAAAAATGCTGATGGGACAAAACCAATGGAGAGAAAAAGCAGACAGAACAGAAAAGGATGGGATCCCGAGTGGAAGCAGAGGCAGAGCCCAGAACAAGGTAGAGGATTTGGTCTTCAACAGGAAGATCACCTCTTCCTCTTCAGAAGAAAAGAAGAAAGGATGAGGGAGTCAGATGTTGAGGCTGAAGAAAATCCACTCATGTGCCTTGAACTTGTCCTGAAGTGAGCTCTGGTATACACGAGGAGGCAACTGCATCCAAGATTTTTTTTTCCTGTATTTCTCATATTTGGGGATCTATGGCCCTGACTTAGAAAAACATGAAGTTCTTTTATTCCACATATTTAAAAATATATATATTTGGAGTCAAAGAAGACCACAGAAAAGGTCCTATTTTTACATGACAGTCCTGTCAAAATCTCTTTTTAATACCTAACTGAGTTCTTTAAAAGGCAATACATTCAGAACATGTTCTTGCAGAATGTAATACCTTTTTTTAAGAAGATTAGTGATGCACATAAAAAGACTTTTTAAAAAAGTCATGCTTACTGTCAATTCCAGGTTTTACTGGAAGAAGTTGTGATAGTGAAACCCAACAACTAACCAGAAATGCATGTCTGCAAATTAAAATGTTATACAATGGAAGAAACGGTTTTATCTACAACTCATTAAATACATTTAAAATCAGTGTTTAGATCTGATTCTGCTCATTTTTAAGGTGAAATTTTAGGTATTTAGACATAGAATTTTTTTCAATGAGTTTGAATGCTCTACCAAATTTGTTTAGTTTGGGGCTGGATTTTCCCTTCATACAAGAGCCACTTGGGATTTAAAGATGAATTATCACAGGAAAGGAAATCTCATTTATCATACCCTTGACTTTCTTTTAAAGCGGACACACTTGTCTGTTCCCAGGCTCCACCTCCCTGAGAGCCACTTTAGCAATAGATTAGGCCTGAACTGAAGTTCCTTGAAATAAAGCAAAAGTTTTACATTTTAATTAGCTTTGGGAAGTCAAGGGCCATTTTTCTAGAAACCCAAAGAGACGGGAGTTTTGCCTCATCCTTGACCAAAAGAACCCACCTGCATCTTTTTTTCTGGAATAAAAACACAAATAAAGCAGAGCCGCTGATTGACAAAGGCCAGAGTCAGGGGTCAGTGCTTAATGTCAGCCCTCACCCAGGCTGGGGCCATATGAATCCATTGTGTGGCCTGGAGGATGTGACTCAACATTCCCCGCCTTTTGTGTGGAAGCAGAAGTGGTGGGAAGGACTTTAAAGAGTCCCATCGTCATTAGTGACTCTCAAGAAACCAAACCCAGTTTTTAGATTTATGTGAGATAGTCATGTCTCATAGTTGGCTCTCTCTAAAACATTATTGTTAATTTAATGTGAGAATATTACTTATTAGAATGAATACCATGTTTTCAAAAATCAGAAGCAAGCAGGAGTAGAAACAGAAGCATCCGTTTGTGTATACCTGTAGAGGGTGGAGGTGGGGGGTAAGCGGAGGCAACCGACGCAAACTTTGAAAGGAAACCTCGACCTGAAATACCGTGTTGAGGGAGGCAATTCCAATGTCTGCAGAAGGCAGTAACTTGGAGAAATACAGGCCAATCCTCTCGCCCCCAACAGAGGCCCTGCTCGTCCTCTCTGAAGGCAAGGGTCCTTTAGCATCTTTTGTCTCTTCTTCCTTTATTATCGCTGACCTCATACAGAAAACCCAAGAAGGCAGAGGTGAGAGAAAAATCTGAGGTCCTGCTCTATCTGGGGGCATCGAGATGCATAGGACTAAGGCTACCAGTCAGGATCCTGCCCAGAATTAGTACCAAAGGCTCCATCTACCTTCGCTAGGCTGAGACGGAAACTCACGCTGACCGCAGTCCCGGCGCAGGGCTGGCGGGCGCTCCAGGACGCTGTTCATGGTGCTGAAGCCGGCGCCACGGGAGCCAAGGCAGCGACCCACCCAACAGGTGCTGGGCTGCCAGGGGCTCCGGGCTGGGATCGATGTGTGGTGACTCTGGAAACAGCTGCCGCCCACAGAGCTACAGCCAGCTCCACAGCTGGCTCCAAATCTAGCTCAATGGCTCACTTCTTTGTGATTGCAAAACGGCTGGTTCGCATTTTTCTTCCCGGGGGAATTCACAGAGCCCACCTCGCGCATGCTGATTTGATGGGTCTCTTTCTCCAGCATTCTCTCTGCTGATGCTAATTGTTGTCCATCCTCTCTCCTTCGTGCAGTATTTTACCTTTGTTGATCTTCTTGCACTTGGCACGATCCTCCCTGGCACCATCAATTGAGCCATTCTTCTTCCAAACGTAACCATTCTTCTTCTAACACATATTTCTTGCTTTCTCTGCATCTCCTTCCCCCAAGCACCACAAGGAATAGGGTGGGTGAATAAACTCATTAATGACAGAACTGATAATTGGTTTCTCCTTGGCAATGAATTAGAAGACGCAGAGGTTAGAGTCTCAAAGGACCAGGAAAAGTTCCCTTAAGATAATTCTGGGAAGGTCATGTTTGCATGGGTGGCAATCTGGAGGGTGGAGCACGGGACGTGGGGGCACAGAAACTAGGAATTGAGCAAAGAAGGCACCAGGACCTTGTGAGAGGTACCATGCTGGTTGCAGTTCAAAGACTCCCAGCAGGTGGCACCCTAGTTCACGGTGCTGGTGGTAGAAGTCTTGACTCAGCTTCCACTCCACTTCAAACCTTCCTTCTGCCCCGCAAACCCCCAGCCATGTTTGTAGGCCTGTCTTCCTCTTGATCCAAGTACTTAGCAGGACTACATTCCTGCTAAAAGCACCGTGTTTGCAATTCTATTTACTGTAATGCACAGTAATGAAGGGAACATAAATAGAAAAGAGTCAGTGGAAGGATTTTTTTTTTTTTTAGTGTGATTGATGGTGCTCAGATCAAAACTGTTTAATCATCAATATCATGATTCAGCAGTTGAGAAATGTAAACAAGTTGTGCAACTGCTTTGCTTTGGTCAAAGCCCTGGAGGGGCCCAAAGGACAGGGCCAAGCCCCAGGGAGGGCAGTGCCAGCAGGATGCCTCCTCCCTTCCACTAGGGCAAAGCCGGCTATGCCTACAGACTGACTGGCGTGACCTTTGGCTTTTGCAGCATGCACGCAGTTGGGCTGGGGTTAATGGCACTTTGCAGGGAGCTCCAATTGAGTAAACAAAAAATGCCTTGCCCTGTTCTAATGGAGCACATTATTCTAAGGCCTTAAGCCTTCATCCAGGCCCCTGCAGCTGCTCTGCAGGTCAGTGCTACCAATAAAGCAATTAGCCAATGAGAAAACTCTTCTTCCCCGAGGGGGACTTGCAGGTTTCCTTGCAGTTGCTGTGTTTTGCTTTGGGTTTTTAAACAGGCAATCCGAGTTGATCTGAGCTTCTTACATCAGACTCCAGGATAAGGACAGTGAAATTGTATGTTTGCTGAGTGTGATATTTTAAGGGACTGGTCCCTTGTTCAACATAGCCTGGCGCTCACTGCTTCCTGTTCAATTAACCTGAACCATGGCTGAACTCTGCCCTTTGAACTTGCTTAGCAGATAAATACATTAGCTCACCTAAGGAATCATTAATATTTTTCAATCACATAAAACAAACATGAATGTCCAAAAACAACCCAAGAGATAGCCAATTAGGAATAGCTTGTGCACCATGTTGGAAAAAATCAGGAACGGATGTTATTTACAGAGCAAAAACAGGTCAAGGAAGAAATGAAACAAATTGTGCCAACAGTTCTAGAGACAAAGGAGACTTTCATTTTTATATCTGCAAGCAAAAGGAGCACTAAACAATATTTAGCAACTCTGATTCTGTCTACCCTGCTCTACAACAAAAGTTGTCCCTTGGACTAGCCTCTACCCACTTTCATCAGAGCAGGCAGCTCCAAGACCTTTCTCTTCTCCAAGTTATCTTCAATGTCCTTGCTCATATGCAGAGTTCAATGTGGCTTTTCTAGGGACAATTCTATTCCTGGTTTTCTACAAATGAACCAAAAAAAAATTATTGTAGCAGTATCATTGCTTTTTAGTGAACCAGATTAAATGAATCAAACTAATGGCTTGATTGAAATATTGTACAGTAAAAAGTAGTGTTCCTAAGAAATCTCTACACATGCACATACAAACTAATTTTCCTTTGTGGGGTGGGGGAGGATGTTAAATAAATCTATTTTGTCTTTATCCCTGCATGTCATCTTAGAAGAATGAGAAAAACATCCCCAACTGGGTCATTACACATTTCAGTTTGATTTAATTTTACTTCCCACAATTCTGCCTCCTAACGCCTCTTCTCCTACCCCCTTTTCATTTTTGTTTGGTTGGGAGTGTGGGCTTAATGCTTAGCTATCCTAGATGAGAACACTTAAAGGAATATCACAAGCACGTAGGGTAAATCTATTGAACGAGGGTCTTTAACTATGTGGTTTCCTTAAAGGGAAAGGTTGGATCAATAGGATCAATATGAAAGGTTTCCCTGGCCCTGCATAAAAGGGTAAGGGCTTCTCTTTTCACTGGTTTAACTTTACTCTCTGACAAATGCAAATCAATGGATCTGTGTTTACAACAGATTCCCTAACAGACTCAACTTGGGCAAAGCCCAGAGCTTCGCCCTGGGGGTGGGGAGCCCAAGCTTGCTCCAGGGGGATGCTCTAGGGCAGAGCTTCACGCTCAAGACTCAAGACACAAGGCAGAATAGGGAGCAAGTTGGCAATGGCACTGTTAAAAGAAGAGGCTTTTTGTCCATCCAGATCCTGCTGCCTATGACCTCTCGAAAGAAGGTAGCAAATTAATACACCATACATGTTCTTTAAGGATATCTATAAAATATAAACATAAATCCCACATTCTCAGATTTGATGAGCCAGTCAACCTGGCTTCCTATCAGTATAGATCTTGGAGGCTGACTGAACAGAAGAAGCTGTAGTGAAATATCTGCAATTGGAGTAGGATGAGTATTTGAGCTTTTGGGGGGCTCTTTCTGCCCTATCTTAGTGGTAACTGGCCTTTCTTAGTAACGACAAGGCAAACCGCTAAAACTGTGGCTTCTTTTCCCTTTAATTTTTACCTTTCCCTTTAAAAATGTGATGCTTTCCAGAGATTACATGACTTCAAGTCAATACCAGTTACTGAGAAATTATTTTTCTTCCTGCAGGAGAAAGTATATGTATATTTGATTACACTAGCCAAAGTCCAATGCTGATTAAATTACGTTGGAGGTGTGCTTCCAACCCAAACAAAGTCTGCTTTCTCCTGAAAGAGTAATGGATCCTCAAATGGTGAGAGAGGCGCCAAGGTGGAATGAAGAGCCTCCCTGCCCTCTGGGACAATTTGTGTGGGATGATTTTTCATAATAAATGTCCACGGGTTCTAGGAATCCTGCTCCCCAAGTGAGATTACCTCTATCTGCATGGCCCGCGTCTTGTCTCCACTCCTTGCCCATCTGTACAGTGCCAGGATTCAGTTGTACTGGGTTGCCCAATCAACTACCTTACCTCCTTCCATCTACCTCTAAAAACCCTATGTACTTTTTAAAAAATCATTGCCTTGCATGAGACTTGAAAATCAAAAAGGCTTTCCCAAAGGCATTGAGAGTGTTTAGGGGAATCCACTGGGTAAAGAGGTCTGGTGATGTCCCTCCTTGGCATGAGCCAGCTCCAACTCTGCACCTGATGGCGTAAATGATCCTATAGGATTTCCTCATAGTGGATTCTGCCCACCAAGAAAATTTATCCCCCCTAGAGGAAGTAACCTTCCTCAGGTGGAGGGGAGGGGGTCCCTAAAAAGATCAGGGTAAGCATAGCTCAAAGAGTCTATGCAGATGAAGTTTAGGGCCCAGGGTGCCTCCATCTTTATCCTCTTCCCTAGGGCCATTTATCTAGGCAATTATTTCTATTTATGCCCTCCTCATTTTCCTCCCTTTGGCAAGAACCCAGAAACTAAATCTCTCTGCTTCTCCTTTGAGGTTTTCATCTCTCCAGGGATCTCCCTACACAATACCATTTTTCATGAAGACAGTTTCTGCTAACTTCAACCACCAGCAATGGTGTGGGGTCCAGTACATCTTCTTGAGAGCACTCCAATTCATTCCTCTGGTTTTCCTTTAGTAAGGGTTAGTTAGGGTTAGGATCTCTCTTACATCAAAAGGTGAGCCTAAAATGAAGTCCTGGAAAGTTGGCCCAGGATCCTATTGCCTCTGGGCTGACTGGTTCAAGTGGAGGTTGGAGCAGTTGCTAGGGCCTTGTAGGGACAGAGAGAATCTTGGGTAATCTGTTTACCCTCTACCTTGCCCTCACCATTCATCAGGAATCCTGCTGTCTTGGGATTCCAAGATAAAGGTGGGGGCTGTGAAGACTCACTTCTCTCAGAGCTTAGAAGTCCTTGTGTGACCCCCTTGAGGGGGTCAGTTGCTTTCCATACCAGAAGGAAACCCACCCTGTCAGTATCTGATCACCTGGCACTGGTTTTTAGAAGACAGTAAGACACTTTCTGACTAGGAACCATAGAAGCATTTGGAGAAGCTCCCTTGTTTAAGGGGAGCGGCTGCTGGGGAGATGAGAAAAAACACCTGCTCACCCTCTGCCACATCTCACCAGCAGAACAATGCAAGATTTGTTTTTCTCTCCCTCTTTCTTTCCATTGTTCTTGGAAAAGAAAGGAAAGTAAATGCTCCTTTCCTTCCAGAATGAGACCTTCTCTTGAAGAAAAAACTTAGTTTTCTCAAAGAAGGATTTATAATTTAAAAAAAAAAAAAGACCAATTTAGTTCTCATCCCCAAACCCCAATACAGACCCAGCTCTTTCACTCTTTATATAACATTTCACCTCCGTGGGCTCCTTCTGGAAGAATAAGCTACACCTGGCAAGGAGAGGTTGGCAGGGTGGGGTGTTAGGAAGGAAGAGCTGAGTTCTTTCCCATTGTGAGTGTCTCAAAGAAATCCCCCTGCCCCGGATATGCCTGTGACCCTCGCCTCAGAGCCAGGTGGGGGTTAGGGTGTTCTCCAGTCTTTTCCCCTAGCCTCCCATCAAAGTAGGTCACAAGATTCTTTCCTGGTCGACCCAATTAGCCCAGAGCAAAGCTGATTGTTCTGAGGGATGAGTCCTAGGTTTTTGTTACTAAAGCTGCATTTAATGGCCCAACTAATGCATCAGTGTCAAAAGTACCATAACTGGTAAGGATGAAGGGGGACTTCGGATCACGAAGGTGTGAAGTTAGCAGGCAACTTCAGCCACGTCACTTACAAACTTAAGACATTTGTTCATATTGAGACTGAAACTTAAAATCATGGGAACTTCTCAGGAAGGTTTCGATGGGAAAACCTCGAGCTCTGTTGAACCACGTGCGGGCCACCGCCACCAAGGACAGGACAAGAGAGTCGGGAGGATTTGGGCGCCGTTTTGTGAGGACTGAGACACCCTACAGGTCGTGGGCAACGTAGAGGGCAAGGAGCGCATATCAGGACGGGGAAGAGGGCTGGGAGCCTCGCGAGAGGAGAAAACTGGCGAGGAAGGATCGTGCGGGGCTGAGTTGCGGTCAGACTTGAGAAACTGCCCTCGGCTAGGGAAACCGCGTGGCTGGAGCGCCGGGGAACCTGGGCGCTGGCGAGCGCTCTGCTGGGAAGAGCGCTCCGTCGGACTTACTGGAAATGCGCCGGATCAGGTTCCAGATCAATGAAATCTGGGTCCACACGTTTACGTTATTGTTGCCAGCATTAATGCTCTTTTAATCTTCTAAACATTATCAGCATCGATCTCACTCCATATACACATTTGTTTGAGAAAGTGACATAACCACACGGTGGAAAGCCTGGATTAAAAATAAAGCGGGGCCTCTCGTGTCCCGGGCGCCCGGCAGCCTGGAATACTTCTAGAGCTGGGGTTCACTCCCGTCCCTGGCGTCCCGCCTCCTCTGGCAGCTCCCGCCCACCCTACTGTGTTAGAAAGGCGGTCTCCGAGCGCCCAGGACTTGACGACGCTAGGACGATAGCAGGCTTTTCAATTATTAATCCGACCAGCTAGCAGGCGAATACATCATCTGTTCCACATTGGCGAGGGTTGCGTTTCTCATCTACCTCTGGGGTCCCAAACTAAACCCGTTAGGAGAGGGGGGGTGGGCCCGCAGTCCGAGAAAGGGGCGGTGGGGGTGGGATGCGAGTGCACCAGGAAGAAGGACCCCTTTTCTTCAGAGACATCCTGCGACCCGCTTCGTCTAAGGACATTCCCTGCGAGCAGGGGACATGCATACAAGTAACGCCGCTGGCAGGAGCAGATGTGCACTGTCGAGTCAATGCCGCACCACGGCGGGTGGCAGGTGGTCTAGGCGACTTTTTGAGTTGGTTAAGGGCTTTCCGCCTACTGTAGGATGTTAGCTCCGTCCTGGCAATTGCGAACTGTTGCCTGCGCGTCTGTCGGTGGCAGGGACTTCAAGCAGTCGGGGAGGCGAGGCTAACTGAAAGCGGAAACCTTAGCAGAGAACTTAATCGCCAACTCTGCGCTGTCTTCCAACATTGAAAAACCCCTCCTTGCCACAGAAGGCAGAGCTTTTCCTCCTCCGCGCGGGTTCAGGTTCATACCTGTATTCTCGCAGTCACTTCTTGTTAGTGTTTGTGGTTGGTGCTCAAAACTGGAAAGCGCCTCAAAACTTCCGGAATTTGTCCTTGTTGCCTCTTGCCAGGTTAATAAAAACCTCCCTACTGGGGCCTTTGTCGTCGGAACCCCAGAAGAGATCCACCTGGGTGGGGTTGCAACCACTTGCTACCCTCTCCACACCAAACTATGTTTGGAGTTCATTTTTTTCTGAAATCTAATGTTTGGCAATCCGAGTTTCCCTGACACCTTTCCCTTCACCTTTTAAGTGACCCCGGTACCCAGCTTGGTAAGCCAAAACTGTCATTAGGGAGAGAGCCTGGTAACCCACGGGCGGCAGGAAGGACGGACTTGCCTTCCTAGTGACTAGAGGTGCTTGTCCCTGAGGTTGGCAGGCTTGCCTATTCAGACGTCCGGATTCTGAAGCCCCTCAACTCTTGTCTGCTAGGGCCTCTGGCAGGGCCCCAAAGGGACCCAAAATGAGAAAAAGAAAGGAAAGCCAAAAGGAGAGAGAGAGACACACACGCACATTCCTCCGGATATGGGCAGGGTAGGGGCTGTGTTTTGGAGGCCCTGGGCTAGGATTCTGGGCCCAGCGGCCCAGCGGAGCTGCTGGCTTGTTTAACCCCTGGGGCCAAGGGTTTGGGCCCTCAGTGCGTCCCAGCGGGGATTCCGATCGATACTCCTGGCGGAGAAGGCCTCCGCTTTTCTTCTCCATTTGCTCACGTCCCCCAGCGCTCCTGAGTACATAATACCTACTTACCAGTCCAGCTTCTGCGTCAGTCTGAAGAGACTGATCTACTGACCCCAACTGAAAAGCCTCCTATGTAATAATAACCACTCAACACACTTGTAGTTGCTGATAAAATGGCCAGATAAAAAGGCTAAAGCTCTTGTCCCTTTTCAACCCAGGGTAATAAAACAGACACACATTTGAATGCTTGAGCAAAGCCGGGTCCTCAGCGGCATTTCCCCCTTGTCGTAGGAGGCGATCAGTTTCCTGTTGAGGCAGTTCCAGCGCTCCTGTGCCCCAACGCCCGCGGTGTGGCCAATGCTCTTCGGGGTTTGGCTCTGAGCAGTCACCACTCAGACGACTAACGGGCCGCGTGGGGCTGAGGACCCGGAGATGCACCCTTCCTCATCTCAGCAATACTTGGGGCCGCGGTAAAAGCAGACAGGCCCTAAATAGTGAAGGAGTGCTTTCTACTGGCTTTCAGATCTACGCAGTCCCGTCTACATAGGCAGATAAGCTGTGTTCTTTGCGCTACCGGCGTGAGGGGGCGGCAGCGCTCCGAGAAGGGCCGGAGTAGAAAAGCTGTCATCCTGTCTTTAACTGTACCCCCATGAGCAGCTGCCAAGTTCCTTCTGACCACCAAAGCCCAGGAAGCCAGCCGACTCTGGAGTCCGCCTGAGAGAGCCTGCGGCATTGGGGGCAGGGGTGGGGGTGGGGGGGGGGCAGAAATCTAAAACAAAGAAGCACTACCACAGAATCGTCAGTCAACCTCCAGCTCATTCCTCACGTCACTTTCTTCTCATTGCTTTATCTTTGCCAGGAACCAAGCGTAAATCTTAGAAAATTGTAGGAAAGGCCGAAAGGTAAACTAAAGGACAAAAAAGTATCAAGTAGACTCCTAAGTATACTCAAGAGTATTTAGAGCCCACCATTTTAGGGGGTGACAGATTTTTTTTTTAACCTTCTGAGATCAACACCGTGGGGTGGTTACTGCGTGGAAATCCGAATTCCCCAACAGCTGGCTAAGGAGGAGGCTGTCAGAGCGGAAACACCCCCTCCCCAGGCCCAAGTGAATAAGATGCCTGTCACATCCCCCAGCCCAGACCGGCGTCGGTAGAGTGCACCCCATAGGCCGGGTTCAGCAACGCAAGAACATCCCCCCCCCCGGAGGGGGGGGCTCACAGCCCCGGAAGCGCTCTGTGCGCGCGGCTGACTCCGAATCTCGGGTCCCAATATCCGCGCTATGCAAATCGAAGCCACTAAGAATTGTTCCCCCCAGCGCCCACGGATTCTGAGAGAACCTCCCTCCCACCCATCTGGAGAAGCCGCCTATAGTGGCTTGCAGTAAGGTTATTGTGCGTCTTCCTCAATGGGAGATCTGGACACTTTGCCCCTTTGGGATCATGGCTTGGTCCTGGGGGTAAGAGCAGTTACCACGCGCGCGGCGCAAGGTCTGGGCGCACAAAGGCGCGCAACTGTATGCCAGTCGGAAGCCACTGCCGCGTCCTTCGCTCTCGCTCCTGCACCCGCCGCCCACACGGGAGATTTCTGTCCTCCTAGAACAATAGAGGGCTGTACCTCGCGGCTCGGCCGCTAGAGGAGGCACAAAGAGTCGAGCCCGCTCCAGAACAATGTAACCGGCTCCTCGACCCGTCCTCTCCCGCGGGCCGCCAGCCCTCCCTGCTGCCCGGCTACGCTCACAATCAGCGCCCGCTTAATGCAAAGGCGGAGCTTACAATCTGCAACCGACATGTATTAACTAACCTGCATCTTCATTTATCAGCACCTCTTTCCCCGAGCTAGTATCTTCTCCCGGAGTCTCGGCATACCTCGGCAAATCCCAACAAATAGCTGGGAGCCGGGCAAGGGTGGCTGGCGAGGGAGGCACATCGCTCTCCCTTCCGTGTCTCTCTCTCTCTCTCTCTCTCTCTCTCTCTCTCTCTCTCTCTCTCTCTCTCGACTTCCTAAAACGGCGAATGTAACACTCCCAGCCTCCTCCTTGCACCCTCCCCTCGCTATAGGCAGTGGCACAGGAGCTCTTTTAATCAAGACAGGTCAGAAAGTCCCTGGCCAACACCAAGGCAGGAGATGGACTCCAGGAGCAGTGTTGTATCCTCCTGTCTGTCAGCTCCCTTAGCGGGCAAGGCTGTGCCTCCTGCCAGTGACCAAAGAAGTTTAGCTGATGTGGTGGGTGGGAGGGAGTGCAGAGATCTTTTTCCACTCTAAGAAGCAAAGCCCCTTAACTGCCTCCATACTGGGAGAGTAGGTAGCCTGGAAAACTTAAGTTTGTTGTCTAAGGAAGAGTTCAAGTGCAAGAGATTTTGAATAAGTGTAGTTCGCAGTTTCTGTGAGATCTGGAAAGAAAGAGTTCTCGCAGACACCTTTACCCCCCCCCCCAGCCTCCCACTGCTGGGAAAGGTGGGAAATTGAGGGCAAAGATTAGCACAGAGAGGAGGGCGAATGAAATGGGGGGAGGTAGTTAATGAAAGCTCACAGAAAAGGATAGAGGAAGGAAGAGAGAAAAGAGAAAAACGGGAGAAGAGAGAGAAGAGAAAAAGAAACTGGAAGAAAAAAAAAACAGAGGAAGGAAAAAAGAGGAAATGTATAGAGGAGAGGAAGAGAGAACCAAGAAAAGTGACCAGACGCGCAGACTTGGATCCCAGGAGCACGGGGGGAGCCTTGCTCTTGGGTGCCCCTTACCTTACCTGCCAAGCGTAAGGCGGACATGCGCTGGAACTCCGGCTCCTGCAGCCACTTCCACATCCTGCGGAAGGTCTCCCTGCCAGATTTGAGTTTACTCCATGGTTTTGGATTCCGGAGTAGGTCGGAGAGAGTCCCCTGAGACCGGCACAGCACCCTCTGTGCGAAGATCGCCTGTGGGATGCTGTAGCGCTTCAGCTCGGCGGTGATGCGCTGGGCCACCTCTTTGGTGTTGATCTCCTCCAGCTGGCCCGAGGTGGCCACCTGCGAGCCCGATGAGGACGATGGGGGCCGCTCGCGGCTGGGAGCCAGCACTGGCCCGTGGGACTGAGTGTGGCCCGGGTGGTGCAGGCCATTGAGGTGCGACATCATGGCCGCGGGAGGGGTGCCCAGGCCTCGGGACAGGTGTTGCTCACCGCGGGTCAGCATGGCAGTGTGGTGCGCGTCGAAGTTGGGGCTGAGCATTTTGTCGTGGCCAGGAGGACCGTAGTTGGGCAGACTCTGCTGCGCATTGTGGAGGCCGCCCAGCCCATTGCCCAGCGGCGTGGCAGCCAGCGGGGACAGACTCTGGCTCATGCCGGGCATCTCCTTGTAAGGGCTGTAAAGGTTGTTCATGGCCGGGAGCCCGCGCTCGTCGCGCATAAGCGTGAAGCTACCGCTGACGTTGCTGGACAGACGCTGGTGGTGGTGGTGATGATGGTGGTGGGGGTGGTGGTGCGGGTGCGGGTGATGAAACTTGTCAGAGACAGTGGAAATGGGTGGCAGCGGCTGGAGCGGCGTCAGCGTGGTGTAGGTGTTACTCATGCCCATGCCGGGCGGGGACGAGTCGCAAGACATACTCATGGCGTGGTGCAGCGGGATGGAGAGCTCGGGTCGGTAGTCACCACCGTCCAGGATCGAGGCCATGCTGGTGACCATGGCCGAGCGCGACGCTGCTGCTGCTGCTGCTGCCGCGGTGCCCAGCTCTTGGTGTGCGGTTGGCGGCGGCGGAGGACCCCGCAGAGAGCCAGCAGCGCCACGGCTCGCATGGTGGGGGCTGGGGCTGGCCAGCAGCTCCTGTTCATGGCCTGGACCCCCGCCGCCGCCCCCGCCGCCCCCGCCGCCCCCGCCGCCGCTGCCGCCGCCGGCCGGCCCGTGCAAAGTGCCCAGACTTTCCATTGTCAGCTCCGGGTTCATGGCGCAGCCTTCTAGGTCTTTGGTGAGGCATCGATAGGCGGTGTAGGCAGCCTTCATTCAGTCCATCGGGGCCCGGGGGCGGCGGGGGCGGCGGGGGAGGCCGGCGGGCTGGCAAGGCGCGCGTGGCTGGGCTCGGCTGTGGGTACAGGGGCGGGCGCGGGAGTGCGTGAGTGTGTGCAGGAGAGCGTGTGTGCGGGTGTGTGTCCCGGGCTGAGGACAGGCGGGCGCGCCCGGGGTGGGGGTGGGGTGGGGGCGGACGGGACTTCGCGTGCGGGAGAGGGGAGGGGGCAGGGAGGGAAGAAGGGATCACCGGGCCCCGCCGCTAGGGCCGGCGCGCTGCCTCGCCATGTCCCAGCCCGCTCCGGCGCCGACGTCTTCTGTTTGGGTGAGCGGGAGCTGTCCAGAAGGGCTCTGCCGCTCGCTGGGGCAGCCAACCTACCTTCCCGGACCCGGGGCGGGGCCGCACTCGATGGGCGCCGCAAGTAGCCATTCCTCGGACGTCTCTGCTCCGGGGGGCGGGCTTTTAACATGAAACTACCAATGAATGGGTGAGGGGCGGGGCTTAGGGTTTCATGTTTGGCTGACGGCTCGGTGCCTTTTTTCCTCCTTTGCTACTGGAATCAAACGTCAAGGAGAGGGAGGGAGGAGAAGGGCGGGGGGTGGGGATGGAGAGAGGCTGGAGTGCGAGAGAGGGAGAGAGATTATGTGAAAGATGCCGCTCTATATCCCTTTTGGGCAGCTGGGATCTGGGGAGAGGGGCATTGCTTTGGTCCCCTTCGCATCACCTCAAAGCTTTTCTCGAAGCTGGGAGGAAGGGACTCCGTGCTCCTGTGAAAACAAATGTGCGTCTCCTAGCGAGTCACTTCCCGAGAGTCCCTAGCTGAGAGCCAGTAGTTTAGCCTTTTAAAATGCAGGCGCTAGTGTATTCTAATGCACGGTAAATTCCCGAGGCTGGGGCATGCATAATCTACTCGGCAAAAGGAACTCCAAGGCCCTTGCAGCTTTCAAGCTGCGGTGGGTAGACGGCCCACGGGCAGCGCGGGCAGCCGTAATGTATGCAAAGTTAACACAATAACATCATTTAATTACTCCGCGAGCCCATAAATCTCCCAGTTATGAGACTTCAAAAGGGCCCTGCTAAATTGCAAAACAAAATTCGAATTCCGAAAGCTGCGGTTTCAAGAAGATCAAGTGCTTGCTCCATCAGTGGCTTGAAAAGAAGGGGGGAGAGTGTAGAACTGGTGAGGTGGGGGTGAAGATTGTTGCCGATACTTATAGTGAGCAAACTTCTCTTGCGGACAGGGAACATGCGAACTGACCGGGGCAACAACCGCGGATCTTTCTCCTAATGCACGGTACACACAAGCACGCGCGCGCGCACACACATTCTGGAATCCCGGGAAAGGAACATCTCGGGTTATGGGGGTAGGTGACACAGAGCCTGGACTGACATCTGTATATTCAAACCTTATTTCTGAAAAGATCCTAGCCCCTGGTCGGTTCCAGACGCATCCATAGCTTTAAAAAGTGCACCTTATTCTTTCTAGAATTTCCGTTGTTTGGCAACCACTGATCGGGAGGTGGAAGTGGAGCTGGGGGAGAAAGGAGGTGGTGATTTCTGCGGCCTGCGTGGGGGTGTAGGGGTAGTTGAAGACAGCCAAAGAGGCCAACACTCGGCTTTGAAAGCCTCAAAAGTAACAGATTCTTCCAAAGCAGGTTGCGCTCTGTTTGCCTCCGAAGATTCAAGCTAGCTGAGGTTGCGCAGATGTTGCCTTTGTTTAAAGAGACAGTAATTAAGGACAGGGTGGACATAAGTTTGAGAAGCGTGACCTATTTTCTTTTGATCAGCTGTCAAAAGAAGAGCAGGGGGTCTCCTTAAGACAGCCCCCGCCAACCACTTCCAGCTGTTAGAGAAAACTTGATAAGAAAACAAGGACAGCCTGGAATACTGTATGTGTTTCTTGGTGCTACAGAAAGGTTTAATTCATTTGGAAAACAGTTCTTAGTCGCAGTGACCTTTTCTGTTGCCCTCCTCTCTCTTCTAGCTACAGAGACCCTCCCCATTTGAACACCATCCTGTCACATGAATGTACAGTGACTTTATTCATAGATCAACTTTATTGAGCTCTGGCCAATACGTTACCAATTATTCTTTCAAATAGAATCTTCTCTGTGTTATCAAAGCCTGGGTAAGGAAGCAGTACTTGGCTTTGCCAAACATAGTTTTCTGGATTTTCACATCTTTCGTGTCACAACAGGAGACAGGTAAAATAACTCAGTTTTCTGTTTTTTTTTTTTTTCTACTTTCCTCTCCCCCTTTCTTCCTTCTACTGTATCTCTTTCCACTCCCTACTTTATATATGATGGCTGGACACTTGGATAATTTGAGCCAGTTAATGTTTGAAATACACACCCAGTTGAACAAAAGTTCATAAGAGTGCAACCTGCTGTTGGCCTCCTGAGTGGCTGAAATGAGGCAGGAGAAAAACAAGCCTGGGAAGGGGTTCATTTAATGGACCCCAGTGCTAAAGGCTAGAGGTAGTTTTTGCTCCCCTGGCTTCAGGCTCAAGGAATGGCCAATGACCCCAGAGTGGTGCTGCTTCCTCACAGAAACCGAAGTATATAAATTGCCATTTAAATTATTTTTCAAAATGATAAACTCATTTACCAGGCCACCAAGATAAATCTGCTCCTGGGAATTGCATTTCGATGTGTCTGGGAGCAGAAAGGTGAGTTGCATTTTCTCCCTGCAGTTTCCTCCCTCCCTCCTGCCCTCCCTCTCTCTCCCTCCCCGCTTCCCTCCCTCTAGCCTCTCTTCCACCATCCCTCCCCCTTTCCTCGATCAATATTGGCGATCTCAGGGAAATCATGAAATCGTATTGGCTTCTTTGTATATAATTTCATTGGGCTAGATTAAAGCAGATTTTTCACGTTTTTCTAATGGTGGTTTGAGGTTTTATGTTTCAACCCCAAACCCATTTAAAAGGAAAATGAAAGCCAGCACCCTAATTTTTTTTTTCTTATTAAAATTTGGATGCTCTTTCACCTTGCTTTCTAAAAGGAAATGTAGTTATTTTAATTTTCAAGATTATTTTAAGAATATCTACGTTAATAAGATTTAAAATATGTTTTGAGATACACTTTGTGTTTCTTTTAGATAGTCCTTTGAGAAAATAAAAAAGAAGCATTGCTTTCTAACTGCTCCTTGTTTAGGATCCATACTCTAACCTTCACAAATTCTGTAGCTCAGAATTTTGTCTTTTAATTTGAAGTTATTCTCTGCCCTCCTCCCCACTCCCCAGTATTTGATTCACAAATAGTCTGTATAGAAATGTGGTGTGCTAGTTCATGACTAGTAGAAACTAGACAGTTGCACCCACTGTTATATTAGGACAGGAATATCCACTTTTGAGTATACCACATTTGCAGGTCAGATTTTCTTCAAGATCAGAAACTTAAATGGAGCAAAATAAGCATGTAAATAAAACACAGCTTTGACAACAATTGTAGGCTATTGCAATGTAAAAGAAAAAAAAAAAAAAAAAAACACCTGAAAGTAAGGTAGCAATTGTAGGAAGAGACTGAAAATATTTATTGTCAGAGAGTTTCATATGCATTTTTTCACATTAAAGCTATTTGGGGGAAGGGGAGAGAGAAACGTTCACTTTAAACAGAAATTCTATAAATTATTCACGAAAAACAATTTGAAAAGACCACAAGTAAACCCAAACTGGATAAGGGGCCCAACAGCTTTGTTTTTACTAAACAACAGTAACCACAGCCCAAATCCAGAGAAGAGCAGGGCTGCTTATTTCTACCCAAGTGCTCAAAATCTCTTCATGTTTTGTGTTGGCCAGAACACATTTGTGCTCCAACTAGGTTTATCAGAGCAATACAAAAAGACATAATGGTGGGTTGATTTGGACTATTTTATTTTTGTCCTTCCCCAAACCATCTGGCGTGTGAGTGTAGGGGTATTGATCAGGATCTGTGAGCTGCAGACCCCATGCCAATCCATAGCGTTTCTGGCAATCAGCGTCGCCCATGAATTGCAGCTGTCTGTGCAGCTCCGGAACAGAAATCTTCAAAAAAAGTCCCCCCTTTATCAAACACATCATCCGTTCAGGGGTAAGTCAATATCATTTCTTTGTCATTCTGTGAGTGAGGATTATGCAGGAGAAAGTTTTTGTTGTCTGTGTAGCTGCTGCTGCTGCTGCTGCGCCCGGCTTTTTTTTTTTTTTAAAGGAAGGAGAGCAATTTTCTATCCATTGAATGGTAATGGTTTTCCAGAAAGGCCTCAAGCGTTTGTATGAATCTGACAACAAATGCCGTTTCAATATTGTGGGGGAATTTTAAGAAGAGAAAGAAATTCTTATGTTGCTATACACAAATAATAGTAGTGATAATAGAGGGTTTCTTTTAATGATGGAGTATTTTCTCCCCCTTTTTCGGAGCCCCTGGTAATGAAGACCCCGCAAGTCTCTGTGATTACACGTGCAGATGGAGGGTGGGTGTTTGTGGCGGAAAAGGAGCCTTCGGAATTGTGGCTCAGTTTGATATCTCCATTAGCTTCAATTTTCTTCTGTCTGAAAGCTCGGACTGGTTGTGCATAGGGAGAAGAAAACTAAAGCCATAGCTCAGCCCCTCCACCCACCTCGCAACTTCCTTCGACCTCTCAGCTTAGAAACTCACTGACACTTTCAGATTTCCAGCTGGATCTAGGAAAGTTAAAAAAAAAAAAAAAAGTTTCCTGGGTGCTGAAGCCAAACGGGTCCTTTTTTTCGTCCCTTTCCTCCTCCAGGTCGGTTTTGTTAAAATCTCCAACAAGAGGTGAGCAGAGCCTACAAGGGACTGACCCCCAACTTTTCGGTTGACAAGATACACTTTGTTCAGGGTTGGGGAGAGAGTTGGGGTTTGTCAGTCTTGCCCTCACCCTCATCTTGCTTCTTAGGGAATAAATGAAGCTAAAGGACCCTTCGGTGGAAAGTTTCTCTGGAAGACCCCAGCCCAACATCTGCATTAGAAGGTTGTATTAGTTGGGCTGCCAAAGAGCAAACCTTAAGATTTCCTCTGTAGTCCGGACACGGGGAATGGGTAGGCTTGAGGGAAAGGGATGAGGAGAAGCTGCTATCCCAAGGGGCCTGGGTCCCTACTCCAGGGGTCAAGGATCTGCAGGGGTAGCCACAGCGGGAATCCCGAGCTCTGCCAAGCTGAGCTTTGGTAGCTTGCTCACCTGCCTAGTTTTAGAGAAAGCCAAGAACTAAGTTGGCTGACCTTGATCGTCCTCCTCTAACTCCACTGAGGACTGCTGGAGTCTGGTCTCTCTCTCTCTCTCTCTCTCTCTCTCTCTCTCTCTCTCTCTCTCACACACACACACACACACACACACACACATACTTACTTCTCTTTGCTTTCCCTCAACCCCCGATGCCTCTGGGGCCCCCTCGTCGGAGTTGGGGTTGAAGAGGGTGGGTGAGTGCCAGGCCTCTCTTTTGGACGGGGCGGTAGCTGTCTCCGGGACTGACCACGGAACTTCGGACCATACCAGAGCACTTTCCTTCCCCGGGGTTCAGGCCCACCGCAGACTTTCCTGCCTCCACCCGCTTCGTGGCTGCTACCACTGCGGAAGCAGATGAGAGAAATAATATTCCTCTTTGGGGAAAACATAATTTAAAAAAGTGAATGGGAGGGCAATGAGGATTCGAACTAGAGGACTTCTTTTGGGGAGGAGGGGAAGGGTATTTTCTGAGAACAGATTTTTTTTTTCCCCTAAGAATGTTGTGCTTTTAAATAAGCAACTTGTTAACTGGAAAACGAAGTCAAAATTCCTCTCACCGACTTTCAGATTTTTGCCCACGATTATTTGTCCCTTTCCCCCCAAACTCCATAGCCTCGATTTTAAATTGTATAGACCTGCCACCGCATGTTCTTTTTAACATTAAAGTACAACTGAAGAGTGCTTAAAATAAAGTTTTCCTCTCCTCCAGTTGTCACCCTACAAAAGAAGAACTGGCGTGAGGTCCCTTTTGTTCAGGTCAAGTTGTGCGTGAAATCTTTTTGTTGTTCTTTCCAAAGGAAGGCAAAAGTTGCAGTTGATCGTAAAAAGGACAAATTTAACTCTCTGAAAGTAGAGCTGTTTTCAAGTTGCCCTGAGACACCTAAGCATGGGCGTTGCCTTTTAATTTATCACCCTCTAAAAACTATCATTTATTTGCTTTGGAAGTAACAATTTTTGATTGAGCATTCAATATTATTTAGACATTATTACGAATACCTAGTAGCTCCCCCCTCTCAATGATAATGGGAGAATTTAAAAAATCTTTGTATATTTATCTCAATTAGAGGTCTAGTCACTATAGAAAACATTCTTAATTAGAGAATTTTAAAAAGGAGTTGGCCAGATTTTTAACTTGAGAAATATTATTTTCGATTAAAAAATAATATGTCTAGTTAAAAACTAACAAAACCAACCGAGGAGTTTACAATAATTATACGAATCACATCAGTTTTTTTTCAAATCGCGTAGGTTTTAGATTCCTCGAGTATCATCTCCCAGAGAAATAAAAGACCAATTGAGAACGAATAGAGATTTCAGGGCAGCACAATGAAAAGTCACAGAGCACACTGAGATTATTTTAGGAGCATTTTATTATTGAAAACCGGCTCGATGTCACTTTTAGGAATTCTGAATTGTTTTGTTTGCGAACGTGCACAGGAAAGCAACTCTGGGGGACCGCTGGCTTCGGAGGCGGCCGTTTCGTAGCCTCGCCGGCGGAGGAGCAGGACTCGGCCCCCGCGGCCTCCAAGAACCAGAGCCGGGCTGGGCTGGGCACAATTGGTTTGGCTTCCTCCTAAGACCTGGGGCGTCCCACCGGGTGCTGGGAGAGCCGTGCGAGCGGCGCTGCGGACTCGCGGCCGGGGAGTACCTGTTGGCCTCGAGAATGCGCGTGGGAGCGGGTCAGACCCGAGCCCGGGCCTGCGGGCCGGGCGGCGTCGAGGCCGAGGAAGCGGATGGCCGCGCAGGATCTTCGAGCGGCTCCCCAGGCCCGGCGGCCCCGGGGTCCTCGCCGAGCCGCTTCCCGGGGAGGGGGCGGTGCGGCCCCGCGCCTCGAGAGGCGGAGGGAGCTGGCCAGGATTGATGTCTAAATCAATGCCGTTTCTAGGCGCTTCTCTCTGCTCCTCTCCATCTTCCTCAAAGGCAAATCGCCTCCCGAGGGTGGATTTCCTCTCCCTTGGCAAAGTCTGCGTGAGGAGGGTGTCTGCACAAAACCCTACAACCGCCCTCCCGAGGCGCCTAGGTGTGTGGGTGGGATCTGGAATCTGCGCCCTCCTAGAGGACGGTGCTGGGCTGGGAGTCGGGCCCCTGCAGAGCGCCCCCCTGCTCCCCAGCCTCCTCGCACCGCACAGGGGTCTGGCTTCGTTCGCGCACCGCGAATGGCGCCGGGCCTGGCCGCTCTCCCAGCCCTGGCGCAGGGCGAGGCCTGTCCCTTCCCTGGCCTCCCTGCTCCCCACAGACCCCCAATCTGATGGGCTCTGGGTGGGGAGTCCCTGGTCTCCGACGCCAGGCAGGCCTGGTTGCCTCTGATTTAATTATTCACTGATGAATTAGACAGCTGCGATTGTCGTGAAAAATCAGCGGCCACTATTGATTCCAGGGCCGAGTGGGGGTGGGGAGGCCGCGGGACGCGGGGCAGGCCGGAGAGTCAGCTCTGGCCCTCGGGTGCCCTCAACCCGGCGACCTCGCGGCGCAGGCAGGCCTCCGAGCCCCAGCGCCTCCCTGAGCCCTGGCCCGCGTGGCCATGCTGGGACCCGGGGGGCGCTCGAGGGGCTGCAGGCCTGGCTCCCCTCGGGCCTGCTCTCCCACACCCGGGCAGAGGCCGGTGTCTACGAGAGCCTTGTACTGGAGGGGCTCTCTCCAACGTGGCCTGCCGGGAAAAGGCGGCCCCGGGCAGGGGCAGGGGCAGGGGCAGCCCCAGGGGGCGCCCCAGGCCTGCGCCACCCGGGGCCCGCTCCTGCGAAGCAGGGCAGAAGGGCCACCTGGCAGCCAGCGCTTCCGGCTCCCAGCACACGCCGCCCTCCCTGTGGTCAGGGCGCGAGAGAGTTGGCGACCGAGCAACAAGTCCTAGAGTCCGGGAGCCCCGAGTGGGTGGTCAGTTTCCTCTTCTCTGGCTCAGGACTGAGTCAGGGTTTGTCCAGTGGAGGAGGGCTATCAGTGTGTCCTCAGAACAAGGACAGGACACACTGGTATGGAGAATATAAACTAAAGACCCCGGTATAATTAGAGCTGCACAAATGAAACAAAAAAACGAGGAAGTGTTTTCGATGCAGTCAGTGTACTGAAAGCTTTCTTTTCTTTCTTTTTTTCTTTTTTGTATCTAAATCAGAAATACACTGGGAGCCAATATATACATTTTATGTCCTCTTCATTGGTCGACTTAAAGCCATATAGGTTTTCATTACAACTTGAAATTACATTGTACACTATATTTTATAGGGATCACAAATTATGCAGGAAACGTATAGGCTGCACAGAGCAAAAACATCCAAGATTTAAGTACCTCAGTTTCAGTTTTTCATATTCCTTTTTCTCTCTTTTAAAAACTACTCCTAAATATTAACTTGACTTGTGAGATGAATTCTTCAGACTTTGTTTTGGAAAGACATGGGCCCTGGCTTCCTGGAGACTGGATCTGAAGAATAAAAAGGGATCTCAGTGCTACATTGCCTGCTCTGCAATCCATTGGTCTGAGTCTAGGTCACTGAACACCAAGTGGACTTTCCTCTCTTGCTTACTGAGATGGTTTCATGGATTTTGTAACCCTTTTCTAGTTCTGGTTTGGGGGCTTTCTGTTCACAGAAACCAAACAGGATGTACTATGTCAAATTCTTTATCAACACAAATTATTAACAAGATAGTGGCATTCTCAGGGTAATTCTGAAACATCAAGTTTTGAAACACCATTCATACTTGTAAATGTGGCAAGTCTGTAAAATTTCCCATTTAAGGTTTGGGGAGGAACAAGTAAGTTATGGTTAACTTCAACTTTCAGTAAGGTAAAGGTGGGTGAAGGCATGTTTAAGGATTCACAGACCAAGCAATTCTTCCTGGATAGAAAGAATCATATGATTAATATAGATTTTCTTGTTTTGAAGGGACAAACATTTTGACCTTGTTGATATGGTTCACTCACTTCTCCAGCTCTAATTCCTAAGCTTGTATTCTAAATTTCTTTTTAAAGGGTTTTCTTATTACTTAGCTGATACCACCCTCAGTGGTCGCTAACCCGGAGAGCTCTCATAGCATACTTTGGGAGATGATGTTTAAGCCTAGTTGTAAATTAAAAAAAAATTTTTTTACTTGAATCTTGCATTAAGGAGAATTTATCCTTGATAAATATTGTAATTTAACTGTAGTGTAAATGGGGCAGTAATCAAGTGCAAGAATTAGGATATGGGAGAGAGTAGAAATTATAAAATGTTGTGCAAGAATTATTATAAATAGCCAATTTACTAATTTTTTGTTGTTGTTTAAGAAATATTTGAGTGTCCATGTGCCTTTTGGAGTTTCGGGTTGCAAGCAACAGAAGCTGATTTAGATTAACTTAAGAGGAAAAGAAGTTCCATGGAAGTAACTAGATTGCTCACAGAAATGATAGGAAAGGCAAGCACAGGAACAGAGCCAAGGTCGTGATGTGCAATGGAATATTTAGGAAGCCTTTGTTGACACTGCTTTCCCTGTTGGTGCTGCCAACAGCACACTATTCCTGTTTTTGTTGCATCTCTACAAGAGCTAGTTGGGTGAAGGGTGGCTTCTCCTAGCACATACCAGGAACCTAGCAACCAGGGAGTGAAAAGGGAAGCACAGCATTCCCCTTATATTGTACACTTTAGGAAGTTACTTCACGGTAGAAAAAGGTGCTTGAATAGTGGGCAGAAAAACAGCCACAATAACAAAACAAAGGGCAGAAAGGTATTACCACACAGGTGTTGGGGATAAAAAAAAAATGTGAGCAAAGTGGAAGAAAGTTCTTGCTCACTGTTCTCATGGATTTTACATTTTAGTAAGGTGATAATGATGATCTCCTCATCCTCCTCTTCCTCCTCCTCCTCTTCCTCCTCCTTTATGAAAGGAACAATAAAACAACAAAGATTTATTCCCATTTCAAAGCAAGGAGCTAAATTCCTCTTTGACTTTTTTTTTTCTTATTCTCTTTTGATATGATTGCATGTGAGTCAAGGGAAGTTAAAGATTATTGGTTTGGGAGGCTCTGTGTCTAGTCTACCATCCTTAATCTCATGGTCAAGGGGGGGCAGGGACCTTCATTCTAGCCTGGGTTTTATTATTGTCTGGATGGGTAAGGAAGAGACTCTTTCCCCTCTGGAGATAATCTACCAGGTCCCCTCCACACTTAACATCTGTTTGACATGGATCCCCTTTCATCAAAATGGGGTCTTTATAATGATTAGGTTAATTTCCTATGGGTTCTTTAGATATCCCAAATCTGAATCCCAGTGTTTTTGAGACTTACAGCCTTAAAAAGCTGTTTCTGATGAGTAAATTTGTAATAATCAGCTTCATATTCTGAGAAGCCTTCAGTATGCTTTTTCAAAAATGAATTTTCTTTTATTTAACTCCTGATGAGTCAATATCCATCAGTTGGTTTTTGTTTTCAGTTTCAAATTATGATATGAGTGTTTTGCTCCTATGTGTAACTAATATTGAGATCCAAAAAGGTAGGAGGAATAGAGAACAAAGAATGAGAGAAAACCAGAAATTTTCATAATGTAAATTACCTACTGTCCAGACAACTTTCCTATTCTGAGATGACGCCCTAAAATATACTGTATAAGGTGAAGGCAGTATTCCCTTTTTTACTTCTTAGGATCCATGATTTAAAATCAGTGAGACAGAATCACTTCAGTTATACCACTGCTTAGAATTTACTACAAATATTTCAGCAAGTATTTCTTCTGAAGAGGATTTTAAGTTGTATGTGAAAAAATATCACTTGACAGAGTGAAATTCTTATTTAAACCCTATTCCTTCCATGTGGAACTGTAGTGGTATTTACTGTATCATCAAAGTATCTTGACTGGGAAATATGTGGGAACAGTTTCAAGGGTCATGTTTAACATTAGGTTTGTTACACAATGTAAGCAAACAGCAGCAGCTCTGGATATTTTACATTCTTGGTGTTCTAAAAAAATTGGGTATCCATTAAATGATTGCATGTTAAGTGAGAATTCCTCACTTTGTAAATGAGCCCTCCATATGACCCTTTTAAAAAGTGAATAATTCCTTGACATCAATCATTTAAAGATGCAAACACCTGGAACATTGATTTTCATATGTTGAGGTTGCCTATAATAATGGGTGGTTGGGGTGGGGTGGATGGGCTGAAGCTGGTGTCTATAGGAGTTGATCCTTAGTGGGCTATGCTTTTTCCCTAACTTATCCTCCTCTCCCCTAAGCCACTTCAAGTTCTACTCATCCTTAATATTGCATTTGTAAATGTTCTGGGTGAGAACTATAGTAGGAAATGGATTTTATTTGTGATTCTAGTATATATAAATTTGTACATTTCTAGGCTGGAGTTGTAGCTCAGTTGGTAGAATTCTTGCCTAGCAAGGGCAATTCCTAGGTTTGTTCTTACCACTGGAAACGGTAGAAGCCCACTTCAGGAAAGAAATTTTTTTATATAATTTATTAACTTGAAAATGTTATTTGTCTTTTAACTCCAATTTAAATTGACAAATAAAATTTTATATATTTATAATTCACATTCTTTTGAAATATGTATATATTGTAGAATGGCTTAATGGAGCTAATTAATCTATGTGTTAACCACACATATATGTATAGATATGTAGGATTTTTTTTTGTGATAAAAATGCTTAAAAATCTACTATCTGAATGATTTTCAAGTGTACAATATAGTGTTTCAACTAGAGTCCCCATGTGGTATAATAGATGTCTTGAATTTATTCTTCTTGTCTAATTGAAATTTTGTATTCTTTCACCAACATCTCTCTCAACTCCCCAGATCCTTGGGAATCATCATTCTACTATCTGTGTTTATGAGTTTGATTTTTTTTAACATTCCACATATTATATCATGCAGGTTTTTCTTTCTGTGCCTGGCTTATTTCTCTTACTGTCCTCCAAGTTCATCCATGTTGTTGAAAATGATCTTCCTCTTATTTTTCACATTACGGAGTAGCATCCACTGTGTAGACATGCCATGTTTTCTGAATCCATTCATCCATTGGTGGCACTGGGGTTGATTTCCTATCTGGACTATTAATAACACTGCCAGGAACATGGGAGAGCAGCTGTCTCTGACACACTGATTTCCTTTGGCTATATACTCATGAGTGGAGTTGCTGGATCATATGGTCGTTTGGTTTTTAATTTGGTTTTTTGAGAAAGGAAAGACATATTTTTAAATGCCTTATTGTAGCCAAACTTGTATTTGAAATTAATTACTAAAGCATAGGGCCTTGGCTGATGGTTCAGGGATGTATTTTCTGTTGTTATTTTCTTTTCTGCATTTGTTTGTTCTTGCATGGTCATTCAGTATATGTCATCGAAAACTGGACATTGCTATTTGGGTTTGTGGGTTTTTTTTAATATTTATTTTTAGTTTTCGGTGGACACAACATCTTTGTATGTGGTGCTGAGGATTGAACCCAAGCCGCACGCATGCCAGGCGAGTGCGCTACTGCTTGAGCCACATCCCCCGCCCGGGTTTGTGGGTTTTTGATGGTAAACACTTGTAAGATGCCACCCTGCAGCGAAGTCTCCAGTGGCATGCTGTAAGATTATCTTGTCCAAGGCTTTTAGTAAAGATTTTTTTTTGCAAGTTAGAGGACTGTTCATCAAATTTGTAGGTGACACAGAGCTAATATATTATTCATAGATAACCTACAGAAAATGAAATCAAGATTCAAAATAAAATATGAATCTTGGAACTAAAACCAACATGATGTAACTTAATGAGGAGCAATGTAAAGTGCATTATTTAGGCTGAAAAATTAAACCAAGAGTGGTCCCAGGATTGTGACAGAAATGTATGTGGAAATGAAGGGGGGGGTATTAATTGACCACAGGTTGAGTACTCCTTATCCCAAATGCTTGGAACCAAAAGTGTTTCAGATTTGGATCTGTTGGACTTTGGAATATTTGCAAATACATAGTGGGATATCTCAGAGATGAGATCCATCTAAAAGTAAAATCCATCTATCTTTCACATATATCTTATACATATGGCTTGGAGGTACCTTTGTATAAAATTCTTGGTGCACCTGGGATTTGACTGTGACTTGTTGCAGTAGAGCAGTTGTGGAGTTTTCCACTTACAGCATCATGTCAGTGCTCAAAAACTTCAGATGTTAGATTTTCAGATTGTGGATGCTCAACCTGTAAAAATGTAAAGTGACTCAACAGTATAATGCTGCATTAAAAAGATAATATTATTTTAGACTGCATTAATAAAGATATGGTATATAGTTGACAAAGAAGGTAACAGGTTTCCTGTATTCTGGGTTGAAGATTTACCTAATTCTAGGCAATCTATTTTAATACAGACATTGGTAAATTAGCGTTGAGCCTGGGTCATCAGAATATGTGAGAAGAAGAAACCAGGCTTTAAGTGGAAAAGCTAGAACAAAAGTTTAACCTAGAGAAGAGGCGGGTGGTGTGGTACATGACTGCCACTTCAAATATTTGCCTCTCTGTCACGTGGCAGAGGGAATAGGATAGTTGAGACCAAAGGGTAAAAGTGACAGGCTGCTTTTGATTCTGGTAATTAAAGTACTCCAAGGGTACAGCAGGTTGCCACACCAAGGGGTGAAGTCTTGACCCATATAGATGTAGCCAAAGCCAGGTGACTAGCTGGAAGGGTGTTGTTGGTAGGAGTCAGCTCAATTGGACAGCATGTTGAATTGAGTTCCAGGATTTGCTGAATTGCATGTTTGGAAAAAAAAATATATTGTGAAAGGGATTTGATATGAATGATTTTAAGAGATAGATTGCTATTAATATTCAAACTAAATATATATGATGGAGCATTTTCTGTTTAAAGAACTACAAAACCATTCCTTATGAGAAGTACAAGCTTATTATTTCTTGTCTGTATTTCTAAAATCCAAAAACAAAACTCCTCTATGAACAGTTATTTTTATTTCTTGTTAAAATAACTTTAACAAAACTGATGTGAGACTATCTTATAATCTTTATCCTACTTATAATTAATATTCACACATCCCTGTGTAGACATATTGCTATGTTTAATGAGAGGATGCTGCCCCAGGCCCTGTTGGAGGGTAGATAATGTGTGGTTGTTGCTTTTAATCCTTTCAAATATCTGAATAATTCTCACTTCCAAATCATGTATCTACAAAGGATTTGGCCAAGGGATTGTGTACTTTTAGTATTAGTTAGCCTGTAATAAGTTATTGTTCTTTCTTGTTAATTTGAATTCAGTGCCAGAAATCTAAACAATAAACAACACAGTATAGCTTCCCCATGTAGAATACTTCTCAAAAACTATGTACAAGACCCTAAAACTTTATGCAGAAAGACTTTGTTTGATAAGCCAAATATATACTATATAACAAAGCAATGAGCTGCTCTTCCCATTTCTCTATTTATTGTATAAAGAAGTTGGTGGCAAAAAACGTCCGTGTCAAGGCTTCCCTCCCAAAACACATCCTCTGTTACTTAAGGCTGGATCTGGGTGACAATGTCACCGTTTTCTGGCCTAGAGAGAGGATTTAGTAGCATCAACCGATTAATCACTTTCATTTTACCACGCTTTTCTGTAACTGTGATTCACTCAATAGACATTTTTGGAACACCTACTCCAGGCTGCCTTGAACCAGGCAAGAGTGATACAGACATGACATTATGACTTGCTGTGTTCACACGTTCATTGAAGCCTCAAATGACATGTAAAATAAACAGAGAAAATGTTATTGTTCCAATTTTAAAGACGAAAAACTGAATCTTGGGGAATTTAAGGGTCTGGCTAATTTAAGTATCTTTAAGGGTGACACATTCACTAGGTGGTAGAACAGGACTTGAATCCAAGACTTAAATTCAGAATTTAGTTTTGTTGTCCTCATATTAACATATACGCTATTGAGAACTATGTTCTCTCCAGGGAGTGTTGTATTTTCTCATCTACCCCTCTCACAGATGCTTATTTTTACTTGGTATTCAGAATTTGTACCCACATTTTGTGTTTACAGAATGCATTGTGAAATGAGATTTTTTGAGGGGGGCATGGAGGGGGAGACTTCACTTGAAAGGAAAAGTCCAAATCCTCCTTTTTTTCCCCTTATTCTGGTAGCTGGGACTCAGAACTGCTTATCTCAGACAATAACATATTCTGTTTTGAAGGTCAGATACCCAAGAGACCTGAGAGTGGGGACGGCTTGGAATCCATGCTGGTGACCGGGTACATTCTGTGGCCAGCAGTGGCAGCTCATGTCTGGTCTGCTGCTTTGTCTGTGGCTCCTTTTGCCTAAACTGCATTGATTTCAGACCCTTTCCTGACAGGTTCTCACCTTTTCAAGTCTATTCTGTGAGCAAGCTGTCTTCCTGTCAGTAAATTTCTTTGTCTATGAACATTAGTCTGTTTCTGTTGTTTTCCACCAAGAACTCTTCATAGGAGAGATTCATTTTATAATTGAAGGATTAGTCAGATTGGTGAAAAATGGTCATGTTTTCAGGAGAGGGCTGATAGGATTTGCTAATGGGTTAAATATGGAATGTGAGAGAAAGAGTCAACAATGGATTCAAAATATTTCATCTTGAATAATTTGAAAGAATAAAGCTACCATCAATTCCAATTCTCTATTACTACAAGCCACCCTAAGAGGACCACACACCCATTTTTATTACCTCCACTGGCTCCGGCTTCTCACAGCACAATGACTGGGTCTTGAGAAGAAGGGTTCCCTGAGGAATGTCCTTGAGTGAGCATTCCAAGAGATCCAGGAAAAAATGGTTTATGGCCTTGTATGACCTAGCACCAGAGTAAGAGTGTCACTCCTATCATACTCTGTGTCTAGAATTATCCACAGGCTAGTCCAGACTCAGGGAGGGAGGCATGCTGAAGCATCAAAGAATTTGGGAACAGGTTTCAAAATAATCACATCATTTACTAGAGAACGCTAGGAAAGGTAGGGCAGATGGGAAGAAAAACAATTTAGGAGATAGGCAAGGTCAAATGTTTGTGTGTGTTAAATACAGGTGACTACTAGTCACCCAAGGGGAGATCCTGGGGAGGCGGTTGGATCTAAGTCAGAAGTTGAGGTGAGAAGTTGGGTCTAAAGGTGTAAATGTGTAGGTGGTATGTAAGGCCACAGGAGTCCTCGACAGGGATGTAGATGAGGATAAGGTAAGGCGTGACTGGAAACAGGAGAAGTATCAAGGGAGGCTGAGAAGGAAAAGCCAGTGACCAGTGTGCTGAGCATGTCTGAGCACAGTGGGTGGGGACATAATGGCAGGAGGCAGTGGTGCCAAAAGGAGGTCAGAGTCTGCTTAACCAAGGAGTCAGAGTCATCACCAATTTTCTGGAAAAATGGGTTGTTCTTATTTGGAAGTAGCTTCAATTGTCATGATGAAATGCAACATCCAACAGGTGCTAAATAGAGAGCCCACTATTTTCCTACTTCCTTTAGGCCCAGGAAAGAATGAGAAACATGGAAAGATTGCAAATGGCACAGAGAGTTTTAGTCTTAGAGGAAATTTTGCTTGACTTCTAAATGATGACTCCTTTACTTGACTTTTTTTTTTTTTTTTTAGAGAGAGTGAGAGAGGAGAGAGAGAGAGAGAGAGAGAGAGAGAGAGAGAGAGAGAGACAATTTTTAATATTTATTTTTTAGTTCTCGGCAGACACAACATCTTTGTTGGTATGTGGTGCTGAGGATCGAACCCGGGTCGCATGCATGCCAGGCGAGCGCGCTACCGCTTGAGCCACATCCCCAGCCCTTTACTTGACTTCTAAATGATGGAATTTCTTAAGGTTGATTTTAGAATCTCTCCTATTTTAATTCTTTGTTCTTTTCTCTCTACACCAGGAGATCTTGCATAAATTTCAGTACCATTTATTTTCCACTGACACTGATATTTTTATATACAGTGCAGAGTTATTTTCTTTGTTCCAGACACATGTTTTTAACTGATCACGTGATATTATCCAAGGATCTAAAATTCAACAGGTCAAAAACTCATAATTTCTACTTCTTAAGATTGCTCTTGCAGTCTTCTCCATCAAAGTGATTGGGGATGCTCCTTCCAGAACATTTTATTAAATAAATTTTTAATTTTGAGGTTATTTTAGATTTACATGTATTTTCAAGAAATAATGCATAGAGATTCCTTGTGATTTTTTTTTACCCAATTTCCTTTTTGCAAAACTAACTGTTATATTATGGTCAGGTTATTGACACTAATACAATCCAGATACAGAACAGTTTCATCATAAAAAGGATCTCTTGTGTGGCACTTCAATAGTCAAACTCACTTCCCTCACATCTTCATCCCTTCTTCATTTTCTGTTATTTTGTCATCTCAAGAATATTACATAAGTGCAACCATATAGTATGTGACCCTTTGAGGTTGACTTTCCACCCAGCTTAATTCTCTGTAGATCTACCTTGACTGTTATATACATAAATAATAATTTCCTTTTCATTGCTGAGTACCAGTCAATGGTATTGATGTATCACAGTTTGTCTAACCATTCAGCCTTTGAAGATTATTTCCAATTTTGGGCTATTATGAATAAAGTTGCTATAACATTCATATACAGGTTTTTGTGTGAACACAAGTCTACATTTCTCTGTTAGGAATGCCCAGTAGTATGGTTCTTGGGTTGCATATGTCTTTTTTTTTTTTGGCCCAGGTAATGAACTCAGGGGTGCTTTACCACTGAGCCACATCCCCAGACCTTTTTATTTTTTATTTTGAGACAGGGTCTCTCTAAGTTGCTGAGGCTGGCTTTGAACTTGTAATTCTCCTGCTTCAGCTTCCCAAGCCACTAGGATGATAGGTGTGAGTCACTGTGCCCAACTGCTTGTGTCATTTTTTAAGAAACTGCAAACTTTTTAACAAAATGACTATCTTTTACTTTCTCACCAGTAATGCATGAATAATTCGGTTTCTCTATGTCTTTTCCAGCTTATGTGTTGTTGATAATTTTATTTTAACCATTGTGGTAAGTGTTATAATAATGCCATATTTTAGTTTCAATTAGATTTCCCTAGACTAATGGTGTTGTACATCATTTCACGAGTTTACTTGCCATCTGTATATATACTTCAATAAAATGGCTATTCATTTTGCCTGTTTTCTAGCTGGATTTTTTAAGCTTTTAATAGTTTTTTTATCATCAAATTTTGAGGGTTTTTTTTGTTCTGATAGCAGTCCTTTGCCAGATAGGCAGCTGCAAGTACCCAGTCTGTAGCTTGTCTACTCACCTTTTTAGTTGACCTTTCAAAAAATATTAATTTTCACAAAGTCCAATTTATCTACTTTTCCTTTTATGGATCATGGTTTGAGTTTTAAGGCTAATACTATGTTTAGCCTTGGGTCCTGAACATGTTCTCACTTTTTCCCCCTATGGTTTTATAGCTTTATATTAACTTTTAAGTCTGTGGCACATGCTGTTTTTACATTAGGCATGAGGTATATCAAGGTTCTTTATATTTTATTTTGCTTATAGATGTCCAATTGGTTCAGCTCCATTCATTAAAAAGGCTCTTTTTGAACTGTATTCACACCTTTGTAAAAATTAGTTGGGCATAGATACATGGGTTCTCTGTTCTATTCCATTAATCTTTGTGTCTAACTTTCCAATGTCCCACAGTCTTGATTGCTATAGCTGTACAAGTCTTAAATCAGGCGGACTGATTCCTTCCACTTTATTCTTCCATTTAAAAATTGTTTTAACTATTTCAGTTTCCATGTAAGTATTAGGATAATCATATCTATATCTACAAAAATTCATGCTGGGATTAATAGGTAATGTATTCAACCTGTATATTAGTTTGGGAAGAATTCACAACTTCATTATGTGAAGTCTTCTACTCCCTGAACATGATAGGTCCATCTAGTTATATCTTCTTTGACTTGTTTCATTACCATTGTATAGTTTTCAGTGTGTAAATCCTGTATTACATTTTCCCTAAGAATTTTACTTTGGGGAGTGATAAAGATTATATATTTAAAATTTTGACATGCACATATTCATTTATGTATATAGAAATACCATTGATTTTTATTTGTTTATCTAGTCTTCTGTAACTTTGCTTAACCAATTTAACAGCTCTGTTTTTTTTTTTTTTTGTAGCTTTATTGGGATTTTCTATGTAGACAATGATGTCATTTAAAAATAAGGACAGTTTTATTTCTTCCTTTCTGATCTGTAAAACATTTGGTTTTTTTTGCCTTATTTTCCTTACTGTGTTGTATAAGATTGATGAGAGTGGGCATCCTTGCCTTGTTTCTAGTCTTAGGGAAACATATTCAGTCTTTCAGCACTTAATATAGTGTAGCTGTAAGGTTTTTGTGGATGCTTTTTATTAAGTTGAGGAAGTCATTCCTACTTCTATTTTTGTAAGAGTTTTATGAATGGGTGTTGAATTTTGTCAAATATTTTTATGCATTGGTTGATATGACTGTGTAATTTTTCTTCTTTAGCCTATTAATATGATAGATTACATTGATTGATTTTCAAATATTGAACTAGCTTTGCATCCCTAGAATAAAACCCATTTGGTCATGGTGTGTAATTCTTTTTTGTATACTGCTGAATTCTATTTGCTAATATTTTGTTAAAGATTTTTGCATCTACATTTATGGTGGATATTGGTTTATAGTTTTCTTTTTTAATATTGTCTTTGTCTGGTTTTATTAGCACAATGATACTAGCTTTATAAAATAAATTAAAAAGTGTTCCCTCATTCTTAGAAGTTGTGCAGAATTGGTGTTAGTTCATCAACCCACACTTGTTAGGATGGCTCTTATAAAAATGGCAAGAGAGAACAAGTTCTGGAGAGGATATGGAGAAAGTGATATGCTGAAGTACTGTTGGAAATGTAAATTCATACAGATATTATGGAAAACAGTATGGAGTGCTCTCGAAAATTAAACACAGAACGATCAGATAATATAGCAATTCCACCTCTGGGTATATATTCAGAGGAAATGAAATTAGTATGTTAAAGAGGCATCTGCAGTCCCATATTCTTTGCAGCATTATTAGTAATATCCAAGATATAGAACCACCTTACTGCCTACCAATGGGTGAATGGATTTTAACAATTTTAACAATGGATAAATGGATTTTAAAATATATATATATATATATATATATATATATATATATATATATACACATACATACATACATACATACACACTGGAATATAATTAAGCCTTATAAATTGAGGCGATCCTATAATTTACAATAATGAAAATGAATCTGGAGTATGTTAGGTTAAGCGAAATAAGCCAAGAACAGAAAGACAAATACCATATGATCTTACTTACCTATGGAATCTGAAGGAGTCAAATTGTTAAACTCATAGAAACAAAGGGTAAAATACTAATTATAAGGGGTTGGGGGAAGGCAAGGATATGGAGTGGACATGTTGGTCAAAGGATACAAAATTTAAGTTAGAAGGAATAAGTTTTGGTGAGCTATTGTACAACATGAACATGTTGACTATAATCAATAATGATGTGTTGTGTGTGTTAAAATTGCTGAGAGTCAATTTTACTTTGTTCTTGCCACAGAAGAATTTGATAAGTATATAAGCAATAGATGAGCTCATTAGATTGATCTAACTATTCTTTAATGAATGCATATATCAAAATATCATGTGGTGTACCTACATGCAAACAAGTTTTTGTCAATTAAAAATAAATAAAAATTGAGAGAAATAATTGGTGTTAATTTTTCTTTCAATAGGTAGGATTCTTTAGTGAAACCTTTGGATCTAAAGTTTACTTTTTGGGAAGATTTTCAGTTGCAAATTTAATTTCCCTAATAGTTATTGTAGTAATCAATTTATCTCATATTGTATGCTAGTTCATGCTTTTTGAGGTACATGTTATTCCTTATTATTCTTTTGGTATCTGCAGGACATGAAGGAATGCCCCCCCCCATTTCATTCCTGATATTTGTAATTTGTGTCTTCTTTTGTTTTCTCTTTGAGTCTTGTCAATTTTTTGACTGTTTTCAAAGAACTAGTTTTTTTTTTTCTCATTGATTTTCTCTATTTCTGTTCTGTTCTCAATTTCTTTGAGTTCTTTTCTTTATTTCCTCCCATGTATTTTGTTCTTCTCTTTCCAAGTTCTTCGGGTGGGAGTTTTATTTGAAACGTCTTTTTTCTAATATAAGCATTTGGTGTTATAAATTTTTGGTTCTGCACTGCTTTAGCTGCATCCTACGTATTTTGAGTTGTTGGGTTTTTATTTTAATTCAGTTGTGTGTATTTTTAAATTGCCTTTGAGAATTACTGGTGGATTATTTACAAGTATTGTTTAGTTTCAAGTGTTTAGATTGTTGATTTCTAGTTTGGTTCCATTGTGGACAAAGAACACATTCTATGATTTCAATTGTTTTAAATGTGTTGAGGTTCTATTTGTGGCTCAAAATATGCTTGATGTTAGTTTATGTTCCACGGAGGATTGGAAGGAGTATATCCTGATGTTGGGTGATGTGTTCTATATATGCTGATGGATCTTGTTGGCTGATGCCATTATTCAGCATGTGTATATTCTTGCTGAGTTTATCTAGTTGATTTTATGAAGAAAGGACAGTGAAGTATCCAAGCGTAATTGTGGGTTTGTCTATGTTTTCAGTTCTATTTTTGCTTACCATATTTTGCAGCTCTATATTTGGTGAAAACTGACTGAGGATTGTTTTATCTTTTTGTTGAAACAATCTTATCATTATGTAAAGTCCCTACCCTCATGATTTGCTTTGCTCTGAAGTTTACTTTACCTGTTATTGATATAGCCACACCTGCTTTATTTGATCAACATTTATGTGGTTTATTATTTTACTTTCAACTTATTTGTCATTATATCTGAATGTAGTTTCTTGTGGACAGCCTATAGTTGAATCATGGTTTTAAATTCAGTTTGTCAATCTCTGTCTTTTAGTTGGTACATTTAGACAATTTATATTTAATGTAATTGATTATATACTAGGGCTTATTTTTTCTTTGCTTATTCTTTCTGTTTTTCCCCTGCATTTCTGCTTTCCTTTGACAATTTATTAAAATTCTGTTTTTATTTATCTCTAATGTTTTTGAGTTTGTATAGCATTTGTAGTGGTTGTCCTAACATACACATAACTGATCACAGCCTGCTAATGTTGGCACTTTACCAGCTCAAGTGAAATGTAAAAACCTTCCTTCCCTTCATATACTTATAACTTTTCCCATTTTAACATATTTGTTTTCAATACTTGCTTTATATTAACACCACATCAGATAGTATTACATTTTTAAAAAATTTGTAGGTGGATACACATATCTTTATTTTAATTTGATGTGGTGCTGAGGATCTAACCCAGTGCCTTGTGCATTCTAAGTGAGCACTCAACCATTGAGCCTCAACTACCAAATATAAATTCACAAATTCAAGAACAGAAGGAAAATGTGTATTTACTTCAATTTTTGCTTTTTTCATATTCTCCCTTCCCGGATTTTCAAGATTGCAATGCTTCTTACATAATTCTCTTTCTACTTAAAGGATCCTGTAACCATTCTTTGCAGATAGGCCTGCTGGTAAAAGAATTGTCTTAAGTTCTGTTTATCTGAGAAAGAGGCAATGGTATGACATCTTTAAGGTGTTGGGAGTATTGGAGAGGCAGATCTAGAATTTTATGCCCAGTGGAAAAATGTCCTTCAAACATGAAGGCAAAATAAAGGCATTTCTAGGTAAAGAAAATTGAGAGATTTTATTATCAACATACTTTGGAAGTTCTTCAGGCAGAAGGAAAATGATCACATATGAAAACAGAAATGCAAGAAGAAGAAGATTGGAAAGAGTATGTGAATAAATATAAATGAACAGGTGGGTACACAAAACAATGATGCGGTGCATAAAAAACACAGGATTAAAACGCATGCTAAAATAAAATATAGGAAGTGGGTATCTTGAGTTGACATGTTCTATATTTACAGCATTTCTTGGGAAGTATAAATGCACTAATTAATTTTAGATTGTGTGACAGATCAATAAAATTTATTTTAAAAGTATCGACTTATGTGATTTTCTGAGCTGGAAAGTCTGAAATCTGCAGGGAAGAGAAACAGGCTGAAAATTCACAGCCTGGGGCTAATATTTTGGTCTTGATGCAGAATTTTGTCTTCGGGGAAACCTTGGTTTTGTCCTTTGGCCCTTGGGCCCTAGTGCTGACTAGGGACTCATCCACTTTGTTGAGGTAATCTGTCTCTACGTCTTTTTTTTTTTTTCCCCCAAGGCCTCTCACATGCTAGGCAACTGCTGTACTATTGAGCTCTGTCCCTAGCCTTTCATTTAATTCTCTTTCATTTAAAGTCAAATTTAAATCTCTTTCATTGAAAGTCAAATAATTGTAAATGATAACTACATTCACAAAGTAACCTTTTGTTTTTGTGCTTGAATGTAAAAAAGTATGATTTATTCAAGTGAGAAGAAACAAAACTCTCACGGGGAGAGGGGGGATCTGATAGGAGTAACCCTAAAAAATACCTTTATAACAACATCTAGGGGCTGGGGATGTGGCTCAAGAGGTAGCACGCTCGCCTGGCATGCATGCGGCCCGGGTTCGATCCTCAGCACCACATACCAACAAAGATGTTGTGTCCGCCGAGAACTAAAAAATAAATACTAAAATAAAAACTAAAAAAAAAAAAAACAACAACATCTAGAGGAGTGTTTGAAAGAATTACTGGGTACTGTAGCTTAGCCAAGTGGACTCATAAATCTAACTATCACAGATTCTTGTAATGTTGTCTGTATTTATTACTTAGGACAGTCACTGAAAAAAATATCAAAAAATTTATAATTACCAGCCTAATATTAGGAGAAAACTTAACATTTTTTTTTATTATCAATTGTTTAAAATAAGGCATGAAGAGAGAAAAAAGAAAAAGCAGATGGAAAACTAGTAAGCAAATAGTAAAAATGGGCAAGATAAGTAAAATCACTAATGATATTAGATGTAAATGGTCTGAATACTTTAGCTAAGAGCCATTTGTAAGACTGGATAAAAAATTACCCTATCATATTGCTACTTACAAGAGATACACCTTTAACATAAAGACACAGGAAAACTGAAAGATAAAGAATGGCAAAAACATATAATTAATATTCAGCAAACTAGAGTTGATGGAAGATATAGAACAGGTAAGGAGCATTTTAGGATGAGAAAAGAATTGGTATAGTAGGAACATAAAACAATTACAAATTAATATGCTTCTAATAAAATGGCCTTAAATTACAAAGTAAAAGTTGACCAAAATGAAAGGAAAAATAGATGAATACACAATTATAGTGGGAACTTTTAAGATGTCTTTGTTAGTAATTGGATAATGATTGACAAAAAAAAATGTATCAGAAAGATTGTGGAAGATCTAAACTGCATGAGAAACAAACTTGACTTTGTTCATGTGCATGGAACCCAACAACCAACAATAATGACCATGTATCTTCTTTTCAAGTGCATGTGGAACATTTATAAAAACTGACTATATGCTAGTACCTAAGTCAAGTCTAAAGGTTTCAAATTTTTAATCATTTAGAGCATTTTCTCTGATCACGAGAGATTCAAGACCGAAAATAACTATGAAAAAATAGGGAATTCTTCAAAAATTTGGAATTAAGCAACATGCTTTTAAATAACTCTTGGATCAATTAATAAATCACACAAATATTTTGAATGCTAATAGAAACACGGTTTATCAAATCTTGGGGATTTCTATGCTTAGAAATGAATTTGGAGATTTTAAATGCAAATCTTAGAGAAGAAATGTTGAAAATAAGTGCTCTAAGTATCCACCTCAAGTTAGCTCAATTTAAGGAAATAAGTAAAATCATAAAGATAAAAGAAGTGAATGAAATAGGATTAAAATTAGGCCTTCAGGATAGTTGCTGTTCCTAAATATACTATTTTTGAGCAAGTTTACATTTATTATTTGATCAGAGAAAGGTGGACAAGTTAGAAAACTTCAGCTTGGAAATGAGCATGTTTGAATTCCTCCTTATCTACAGAGACAGAGATGGAGAAAAAGAGGGAGGAATCCTTCTCCAGGTTTGAACACTCTCCTGCAGACTTTGGCTGTGATATGACCCTTCTGCTGCAGATTTTGTAGTAATAAATACTTCTATATATGGCTTTACAGTGTCCACCTATTACCACATGCTGCATGTTGTTCAGGTTATCACCACCCCTGATTGAGGTGTACAGGGTGGTGTTATTACTCCTGGTTTATCTGAAGAAACCGGAGCCTCCAGGTCTCTGAGTCCCATAAACTCTTGCAGCTAGTAGGTGACAAAGCAGGAGTCTAACCCATTCCACCTTCTGGTGCTGGCTCAGAGCTCCCCCACCTCACAGCCTTAGCCACCTTTTCAACTATGGTGCCCATCAATAGGAGAATGAATAAAGAAAATGTGGTGTATATACCCAATGGAGTTCTACTCAGCCATTAAGAATAAAATTGTCCATGCTAAGTAAATCAAGCCAGACTCAGAAAGTCAGCATTTTCTCTCATGTGTGGAAGCTAGATAAAAAGAATAAAATTTAAAAAGAGGATCTCATGAAAAGAAAGGAGAGTAGTAAAGTAGAAGTAGGGGACCAAGGTGGAGGAAGAAGGGGAGGCAAAGGTGAGGAACTGGGGAATAAAAGCCACCAATTATGTCATCTGCATGTATGAATGTAGCATGATGTGTTCCAATTTCATATATAACTATAATGCACCAATTAAAAAACAAATAAGCCTGGCACAATGGCACAGCCTGTAGTCCCAGTCGCTCAGGAGGCTGAGGCAGGAGGATGGTGAATTGAAAGCCAGCCTCAGCAAAAAGTACTAAGCAACTCAGTGAGACCCTGTCTTTAAATAAAGTACAAAATAGGGTGGGGGGGGGATGTGGCTCAGTGGTTGAGTGCCCCTGAATTCAATCCCCAGTACCAAAAAAAATCAGTGGTTGAGTATTCCTGAATTCAATCCCTGGTACAAAAAAAAAAAAAAAAAAAAGAAAAAGAAAAAAAAGAAAGAAAGAAAAGAAAGTAAGAAAGAAAGAAAAAACAAATAGAAAGAAGACCAATAGAATAGATGAAGGGGAAGACAGTACTGGGGATAGGAAAAACTATGTTATATGCATTTATGGATAGGTTAAAATGAGCCCCACTTAAACAAACAAACAAAAGACAGAACTAATGATTTTGTAGCTAGCAAATTTTGGTGGTGGCTGGGATTTCTAGGTGGCCAAATGTTGACTGAAGCAATGCCGTGATTAAACCCTTACTGTGTGCTATGGTATGCTAATGACTTTATGTGATTGATCTCATTTAATATTTACAATGACTTTGAGAGATAGGAAATGAAATTAACTCCATTTTACAGAAGGGGAAACTAAGGATGAGATTTAGTAATTCAATCATATTGCCAGTAAGTTGTGATGCTGAAATCTGAACGGAGCTCTGCCTGACTGTGCCCTTCATCACCACTCTGCAGCCAGTCTATCACAAGTTCAGTCATTGGCAGCACTGGCGTTAGATGTGAAGTTTATGAGGAAGCTTGGGTAAAAGGAAAAGGCAAGAGGGGATGCCTGGGACAGTAGCACGGTGGGCACTTGGGCACTGAGTCCCCTCAAACAAGTGAAGTGCTGCTCCTTAGCCTGAAAGCTTCTCACAGGCCCCTGTGCATTCACAAGCCTGGGTCATTCACACATGGGAACAAACACCATGGGAAAGGATTGCAGAATTTGCTTGACATAAAGGTGATCATTTACCCGATAAGAACTGCTAGATTTCTGAATACTTTGCTCAAAAAATGACTCCTTTCCTGACTTACCACAATGTCTGAAATTTCCAGCCCTTCTTATTTTTTTTAAGCAGCCAGTGAGGACCTTGTGGGAAAAAAAAAAAAAAAAGAACCATTCTGAAAAGACACATAGTCAACCTTCAGGCCTTGAGACCTAAGGTTTAACCACATGGTTCCAGCACAGGGCAACAACAAAAGGAACTGAACCCAGCAAGGACATGTTCTCAGGTGCTGTTCAAAAGTCAGTTTGAGACTGGCTGCTGTGATTTATGGGGATGGATGGCCAATGTATGAGCGAACCGTGCAGATTTTCTAGGGCATTGTCAAGGTCGATCATTGGTGGGAAGAAACAGAATTTTATGGTAAGAATGAATGAATGACATTGTATCTCCAGTATGTCTCCTCTGTAAAATGAAGACCTGTCCTTCCAAAAACAAAAATGCCACTCAGTGTCACAGGTGATTATTATATAATTATTGCAACTTTCCCCATGATAAGTGGCTGCTCATGCCTTGGGCTTAGTCCTGTGGAGAGAACCCAGGCTGAACACAGTTCCTCATCTGAACCTCTGCTGTGATTGTTTATGTGGGGGAAATTCTAAGTTTCACAAATGGGATGGGCTCTGGAAATTAATATTTATCAGGAAGGCATTAGTAGGGAGTAAGATCTCAGGTAACTCTGGAAAAGGATGTGGTTTGGCTGATGCAGAGACTGGGGATACTAAGAGAAGGAGATGTGGGATAAAAAAAAAAAAGTTACCTTCTTCACAGGAAGGGAATACAGGTTTTAGATCTTTTTTTGAAGATGAGATTAAATGAGATGGATTAGACTGATAGAGTTTTTCCAAACCATTCTCATGTAGAGATACACTGACATTTGTTTGAGTGTCTTTTGAATTTCCATCAGTGCATTTCCTCATAATACATATGCCAACATTGAAGTGGGTCAGTGACACACAAACCCAGATTCATGGGATAACATTAAGGACAGAGACGGACAGTGTTTCCCACCATGCAGCTATTTGGCTATATTCAGGTCCCACTTAACTATATTACCTGGATTTAAGATAATCCTTAGAGGATTTTTATTCCATTAAAAAGTTTGAGCACAGGATAGGTATAATCCTTGGTTCTTTTTTTAATATGATATACAGGGAGATGGGTGCACACACACCAGCACCCTGAACTACCCAGTGGTCGGAGTGCATTTGCACTTAGAGGAATGCATTTGAAATCACGGGGTGATGTTTCTTGTGGTTTGGGGTAATATAGCTCCCCCATTCCTTTTTCAGTATGATGCAAAACAAAAGCAAAAACAATCCTTCTTTGACAGAGCGTTACACAAATATTTGCATGTTTTGGTAGAGAGTACCGAGACGTGGGGTGGATCACTGATGCCTGCTTTACAAGTCAGGAAAAAGCTGTGTAGCTTCTGCCAATTGGCAAGTTCTGTACTAGGTCCTTCAAGGTTAAATGAAATGGGAAAGAAAGACCCTGATCCTACTAAGGAGACAAGGTTAAATCTCTGAAAAAAATAAAATATTACATTTCAAAAATATTGGGCTGTAACCATAATAACATGGTTTGGGGGCACAAAAAGTAGTTTTTCCAGTATCTTCGTGTTTGATACTACCCATAGGTGAATGTTTACCATGTGCCAAGGTCCTATGCTCTCACTTAGTCATTCTAAGAATCCCCATGAAGTAGGGACTGTCATCTTTACAGACAAGAGTCACGAAAATTCTGAAGATAGTCAGAACAAGTTTTTAAATAGGTTAGGAAACCGTCTCATGGAGGTTGGGTCATAACTTCAATAGGGTCATTTGCCCTTAATGACCTGTTCTTCTTAACCCTTTCTCAGAAGCCACTCTACAATGATGATAACACCGCATGAAATTTCTTTTTTTTTTAATTATTTTTTAGTTTTGTTTTTAGGGGGACACAATGTCTTTATTTCATTTTTATGTGGTGCTGAGGATCAAACCCAGTGCCTCATACACGCTAAGTGAGCACTTCACCACTGAGCCACAACCCCAGCCCCTACCACATGAAATTTCTGACATTAAAAAAAGAAGCAGACTGCTTTCCAAACATTTTATTTAATACCTCGCTAGCCTTATTAATTCAGCACGAGGCTTATAGGGTTTGCCTACCTAGATTTTGAGAGGATAGGTAGATTTGATTAAATGGAGAACTTCAAAAGGTAGATCCAAGACTATTCCAGCACAGTCTGCTTAGGTCATGTGCTGATGTGTGTGTGAGTTCACAGATCCAAATTATGTCCTGGGGAGTAGACCTGGAGATGGAGTTTCACAAGGAAAGTTCTTTGTGGGTCTTTTCAGGAGATAATCTGCAAGGTCAAGGGGAAGGAAGGAGGGGGCAGAGGGAAAAACAACTCTGTATTCCTGTGTCAATGAATTCTACAATTCTACAGAGAGCTCTGGAGCGGGGGTGGTTCCTCAGAATGCTTCATATATAGCTAGGGATAGGGTTAGGGTTAGGGTAGGGACCAGACTTTCTATCCCTTCAAAAGGTCATTGGTCATGGGCTGTTCCCTAGGAGGGGCTATTATCCCAGATGAAGCAATGCCCGACAGCTGAGGGTAACTCCCAGAGAATAGCTCAGCTGTGGGTCACCAGCATCTGGCATCTTGACAGCTGGGGGTGGAGTGTCAGTCCTGATGAGGGGATTTGGGTGTGACTCTGAGTGTGCACCGCAGTCCGTATCTGTCACTCAAATCCAGTTACTGCTGATCAGGAATTCACCCTTCCTGGGAACATCTATTGGATTTTTGTTGGTCTTGTTTCTTGGGAATTTACGAGTGACCGTTTGGTAGGAATGCTACAGCTCTTGATGCTAAAATTGATCTCAAGTTTATGCAGTTGACCTCAGGCCTCATTACTGCCCTTTTTACCACTCATTCTAGATCCCCTTTACACTATTCGGGTCTAGACTAATCTGCTGGTGATAACTAACCCCCTAAGCCTGGGTTACTGGGTCTGTCTCTGGCCGTGGCTGCTCTACCTGTCCCTTTGCCTTTAAATGCTGAGCGTGGGAGCATCAGGAGACCCCCTGACTGGAGCCCCTGACCAGAAAGCACATCTTTCCACTTCTGTTTCTTGGCAGAGTCTGTGGACCAGAGTCAATTACCTGTGTCAAGATGGTTTATTTCTCTACTTGCCTGCTGGGGTCCTGGCATGAGGATCCCAAAGTTATTGGTAGAAGCAGTAGCTTAAAGTTCAAAGGGACTCCTTACTGTGCACGCAGGTAGAAGTCTTTTTCCTTTGGGAATCAGGATCTTTAGACCCACAGAGCCTGAGCTTGTGTGGACAGTAAGCAGAGATATCCTCAGTCTTCTGTCTTGTGGACTGGGGATATAGTTCAGTTGGTAGAGTGCTTGCCTCACATGCACAGGGCCCTGGGTTCAATCCCCAGCAAAACACACACACACACACACACACACACACACACACACACACACACACAAATTCTGTCTTGTGTTTGAGGTCCCACCATCTAGCCTTTGTTCTGCTTGATGTCCTTCCCCTGCCCTCTAGACTCTGCCTCACTCCTGCTCTTTTGTGTGCCCTTTCCTGTGTTTGGATCGCCCTCCCTTATCTGAATTGTCCATATTGTCACCTCCATTCAGCTTTCAGGGATGGATCTGGTCCTCTGAATCCTTTTCTTCCCTTCTTCTTTCTGCTTTGTATCCAACAGGCCCACAGTAAACACAGGATGGATCTCTGCTTACGTCATTTGTGTATTTCTCTTTTTGCTGTATTTAGTTTAGGTTTCAAGAGAGCAGCCATCACAGTGCTAAAGAAAAGCACTGGCTAAATACCCATTTGCTGAATAATTATCATTTGTTTATTTGATAGCCTTTCAACAAATAATTAGGGAGGTCTATATGTGTAGGGGACCCTGAGTGTGACTTTGGAGACACCACATTACTTTCCCTGGGCCTCAGTTTCATCAGATATAAATAGTGTTGGGTTTGATCACTAAGGTCCCTTCCAGCAAGAAAAGTATATGATTCTAAGAAGCATGAGGCACAGTGCTGTCACCCAGATCTTTGAATGACTGGTGACTTCGTCTCTGTCACATATGACCAGCTTTTAATTTTAGTTGGTGATATGTACAGGAAGAATTGGCTTCCTCCCTTCCTTCTTCCTTTATGTGTTTACTGTCTGTCTCCCCTCACTAAACATGGGAGTTCCAGGAGCTCACAGCTCATGTTTTATTCACAAGTTGTATCTCCAGTACCTGGCACATGGTTAGATGTTCTGCAAATATTTGTCCCATGGATGAATGAGGTCAATTCAACCAGGAAAACCCCATTATAATTAGATCTTTAGTTAGTCTAGACTCCTTACCATCAGAAGAGTGCTTGTAGTTCATCCCATAGTCCACCTGGTGCTGCACCTAAGTTGGCCACAGCACCTCCAGCTGCTTAGCCATGGTGTTTGCCCTGTTCCTTGTGCCTTCGTGTTAGCATGGAAGCTTCTTAAAGCCTAACTTCAGGAACCCCATAGGACAATGGCTCCAACCTTGTGGAAAGGATTTAAATGTCAGTATAAGTGTTCTTTGAATCAATCTTCTCTCCCCTTCTAAGTAGGCCTGCAATAGTCATTTTGTGAACCTGAGGATGCCTGTTCGTCTCCCATGGCTGGTTCACTGTGATGTCCAGTTTGTGTGGTCTCCCAGGATGTTGGTTGCTCATTTGTATAGTGGTTTGTTCCATCTCAGTGCCTCATTATTTCCCAAGAAAAATAACATTCACCATTGAGTATGGCTGCAGATCTTGCTCTGCTGACTTTCTGGAGATAAAACAGCCCTGCAGATGAATGCTCGCTTGAGGCCCAGGGCTAGTGGAATTTAGTATTGAAATGGAGTGCTCTGGGTAGGTGGTTTTCTGGCAGGGCTAGGACTTCTAGGATTGAAAGAAGAGTCAATCAAATTGCAGGGCTGGGGCAAGGGGAGGGTGAGAAGATTGTTGAATATGTGGCAGGGACTGTGTTGTGCACAATTATCTCACTTAATCCCTTGCAAAACAAGGAGGAAACTGGTGCCCATTGGTTGAAATGCATTAGCAGTGAACAGGCTGACCTAGTGGCCAAACAGACCTGTCTGACCAAAATTTGGGGCTTTTCTCACTATACCATGTAGTGCCCAGAGCAGGGCCTGTAAATCAGTGTTCATTGAGTGAGTGAGTGAGTGAATATCAGTCAGGTTTGTTTTACTTCTGTGCTGTTTCCATTTCGATGCCCCATTCCTCCACTCTAGAACTGTTAGCTACCCTAGCCCAATATGACTGTGGTGCTCCCCATGTTCTCTCCTCTCTAATCCACCTCTCATTCAAATGCTCAGCTCTCCACCCATTCAGACCTTCTGGTATTGCTCCTAATTTTTTTCCCCCAGGATCCTGTCTTTGCTAGGAAGTTAGTAAAATACTGTGTGTCCTAGTGTTTATAAGGCTAGCGTTTGGTAAGTGTATTTACCAAAGTCCTTCTAGAAGAATTGTTTTTTAACCCAAAGGTATATCTCTCGTAGTTGTTATTTAAGGGGCAATTGCAATTAAGAAGAGGAGATAGACTTCAGGTGGGAAGGAATTAGAATGTCTTTTGGATCATCCCAGGCCCTCTGCTGCTTATTCCAATTATGTTGATCAAGGCTGACTTGAGAGTGAAACCTAGGAGCGACACGTATCTATTGAACAGGGAATTTGCAAATATTCCAGCTGGAAGGAATCGTTAAGTTTCGGGTGCTGAAGAACATAAAAAACAATCCCTTTTCTGGACTTCTTTCCTTAATGAATGGATTTAATGACTAGAACGGGGATTCGTTTTTCCTAGCCCTTTAAGAACAAGTCACTCTATGTATAATGATGCACTCTATCATATGAACCTCTCATCAGAAGCAGGGAGGTGTTCATGAGCTTCGAAGCCTTGGGACCCCAGACCAGCTCATCAGTGTCTCTCACTTCACCTCTGTCTCCCAGTCTTTCAGTGGTACCTGTTCCCCAGGTGGAGAAGGGGAACAAGTCCAAGGCTGGCCATGTGCTATTTCTTCCTAATGCAGGATGGCTCCACTAGTTCCTGGGATATCATCTTGAAAATTTCACTGCCTGCCATTTGATTGTTTTCAGGCTAGTATGGTTGGAAAATTCTCTTCTTCCTGGTGAGGTCTACCTTCTGTTTTCTGTCTGGTCCTCAGGAGGATAGACTCAGTCCCATGCTTTGGTTACTCATCCTGCAGAGGGTTAATAATGCACACAGCTCTGGTCCCTGGAGGCAAAGCTCAGAAGGAAGTCTAGAGTTAGTCCCCCAACAGACCTTGCTAGCTGATGGCCTTCAAGTCCCCAAGTACACAAAGGTGGGTTGACTGTGACTGAATTCCAGGAGTGTCTGCCCCTGGGTCTCGGCACCTTCATTTGGAATTTCTAGGTCTGTGTTCAGGAACTCGAAGCACGATTGGAAAAAAATGTCTGCTGTGTGTGCATGTGTACATGGGCACGCGTGATGGGGTGGGGTAGGGTGTTAGGAGGGAGGAGTGCTAGAGCACTACATTTTTCTGTAACATGCAAAGAAGGAAGACAAGCCTGAAAATTTGGCAGAGTCCTCACGTAAAGTTGCTGCACACATCATTGCCATCATCACTAGATTTGATTAATCATTGAAGATGGAGTCCTACTTCAAACGCTCTTTCTTTGGACATAGCATCATTCATGTGTTTGGTTTGTATTTACAGACTGTCCGCTGTGTGGATCATCCTACTGCTGTTCCAACACAGAATGCATAATCTAAACCACCTGTGAGTTTGAGTGCCACTAGAAGAAAAAAGTGAGGGATATCAACAAAATAACAATAATTGTATCTACCACGGAGTGAGTGCTCCCTCATTAGCTAGATAAGGTGTAACTTACAGGATGCCCCCTCACCGCCATTTACCTAAACATCTTTGCAAAGTAGATTTTACCAGAGGTTCTGAGACCAGGCTGTGCCCAGCTGGGATTCCAGTATGGACTGCATAGCCTTTGATCTCTCCATGAAGCTACTCTGCATCCCCATGGGAACAGGGACAGAAATCAGAGGGCTGCACCAGCAACACTGTAGGGCCAGTCCCAGCAGCCTCACTGAGCATGCCAAGATCCAGTGGGGTAAGCTGAGTTTAGGCAGGTATCCTGGCAGAGGTGTCTCTTTGTTCAATAGTACAGGAGTGGAGAATTCAAATTTGTGGGGAAATGGACGTGGCCTTGACTAAGCAAATCATCTCTCAGAGATTCAACAAAACCAACAAATGGAAAAGCTAGCTCCTTCCTCTCCTCTCCCCTTTTTATCATTCAAGAAGGAACAAAATCTAACTTAAAGGAAGTGGGAGTCCTCTGCATCTGGATCTCTTTTTGCCTCTGCAGAGGGAAGAAAGCCAGTCTGACTACCGAGCTTCTTCTCCCTCCTCTCCTGCACTTTGTGGTTTTCATTTAACGAATGTTAATGAGACAGCATTGTAATCACCGGATTTTATAAATATCTCATCCGCAAATTGGACCACAAAACCCAAATGAGCCAGCTGAGCATCTATATTCCATGAGCTAGTGTTTCCCCCACAGTCTTAAACCAGAGGATGTAAAAACGTGTTCTTGCTTTGAAGCCGCTTGGGCCCATGGGTGTTGGATGCTGAAGACAACTGCTGTTCGCCTGGCCCCAACTCAAGTGGCTTGCTGGGTCTGAGCCTTTCACACAGTCCTGGGTGATGTAAGGGATTTAGGCTTGATCAATTATACCCTTTTCAAGTTAACGCTAGAAAAATGAGAAATTGATTTTTTTTGACGAAACAATATTTTAGAAATTCAGGATATAAAAATGGGATTTGACCTCTCTTATCAAGTCAGCTATCATCATGATGATTACAGTCTACAATTATGCCATATTTTGTATGTCACGGCCTAACGCGATCAGCTTGTCAGATTTGTTCGGGGAGAGGATGCTCTGTCCTCCGGATGATAAAGCATCCAGCTGTGACTGCTCTGTGGGGCGAGGGGAGAAGCAGGAGGATCCATCTTGTTTAGCAAATCTGCTAGAATGAGCGTCCTCAGACACGGGGGCATCAGATTCTAATGATCCTGCTAATCTCCGCAGAGATCTGATGGGCAAAAGCCACCTATTGAATACTTTTTCTGGAATTTTGGATTTTTAGCTGGTATTTCATATGTTACTCAATGTGCTCTTATTATGATAGCCAAATTATAACCAAATAATATAATTTCACAATAAGTGAAGAGGTGACATATACTGCAGACAGTCTTATCAGCTGAACTGATGGATTAAATAGAATTTTGAAAGCTGGACTGGGCCTTTCTCATTTCTTTATCCTTAGCACCTGGCATACGGCCTGGTCCATAGAATAGGCTTAATTTGTGTTTTTAGAATATTTGTAAATAATTTTTCAGCCATGGAAATATCTAAAAAATATTTCTGAGTGTTTTCAATTGCAGTTCACAATATGAAAGAAATCCCTATTCTTCAAAATTTTCCGTTAAAAAAAAATGTTGTTCACTTTGGATAAGAGATGGCAAGGTGGTTGGTTAACCTGAACACCTGAGTGACCTGGTTAAAAAAATTCCTGGCAAATGAAACAAACAAAAATTATTATGATGAAAGAAGAACGTGAGAAATTGAGTTAAAAACCACGCCATAGTGACTCCCGCAGCATCCACTTCTCTTCAGATGTGGGAACCTGAATGACCATAACTTTAACTTTCTTACTATTCATTCCCAGATGCTTAGCCATTTTTCTCAATGTCATTTCTTTAATTACTGATTTAAAATGTCATTAGAATCATATACTGAATTCTTGGACCTGCCCTTCAGAATTTTTGTTCAAGAACAGAATACATTGATTTTCCTGTCTACTCACTCACTAGTAATACACCTTTAATTATAGTCACTTTTTATATGTTTTAATATCGGCCAAGGCTGGTCATTCATTACTGATTGTTTTTCAATAATTTGGGGGTTGTTTTCTCATAGTCATTCTTTAGGCTGAACTTAAACCATCATTTGGTCAAGTTCAGTTGTTCTATGCTTTGCTCTCTGCTTTCTAGTACCAAAATCTGGTTGGAATTTTGATTGGAATAATGTTGCATTTATGTATTAAATTTGTGGGAAAATGGAGAAATTGCCGATGCCACGTCTCTCATTTTGATGTTGTACTTCCCACAGATGCCACAGAGACAACACAACAGAGAAAAACCAGTAGGCCATGTATCAGACATGGGGAGCCTAGCACCTTCCCAGGTGTGACTACATGCTTATTTGTGCTGTGGTTCTCTCTTCTCGGTTGTTGAAAGCTCTATCTTAAAAATAGGGGGAATTATTATTTACGATTTTTAATTTTTTTTAATCTTTCTCTGTTTGTTAGGGAACTCTAGGATTTTGTGTCAGACAAAAATGACATTGAAACTCATTACTATATAGAGCACTTCTAATTCTGTTTAGGGAATAGGAAGTTGTGAGCGATGATGGCTTTGGCTTAAAAAAAGAAGACTCAGAAAGGCTGCAAAGAAATTCATCAGATGCAACAGCTGAAAAGTGGAAGCCATCAACCCAAAGGTCCATTGATAGATGAATGGATGAACAGAACATGGTCTAAAAAGGAAGGAAATTCTAATTCAAGTTACAGCATGGATGAATCTTGAGAACCTTATTCATATTGTAATAAATGAGTCACAAAAGGACTAATGCTATATGATTGCACTTACATGAGTAGTCAACTGCTCAGAAATTAGAGCAGTGGATTTTTAGGAGGTGGGTCTTTAGGGGAGTTTTAATGTATGTAGTTTCTGTTTGGGAAGATGAAGAAGTTCTGGAGATGAGTGGGGATGGTGACTCACAACAGTGTCAGTGTTCTTAATGCCACTGAACTGTACACCTAAAAATTATTAAAATATTTCATTTTGTGGTTTTTTTTTGTGTGTACATAATCTCCATTAAAATCAGGAAGCTGAGAACAGAGAGTAACCTGAAAGAAATATACTCTAGAAAGTGTTGAGTTTTCCTGAGATGGAAGAATAAAGCAGCAGCAGAGAGAACATGCCAAAGATAGAGATAAGAAGCCAATTGTGTTACTATCACAGAATGCTTGAGAAAATTTTATAAAGAAAAGAAACTTATTTAGCTCACAGTTCTAGAAGTCAAAGAGCATGGCATTGGTGTTTGCTTGGCTTCTTGCGAAGGGAACAGGTTACTCCATGCATGGTGGAAAGATGAAAAGGAAACAGGCACATGTGAGAGATCATATGGTGAGAGAGTGAGGGAACGGGAGAGAGAGGCAGAGAGAGGGAGAGTGAGCAAGCAAGCATGCACATGGTAGAAGTTAAACCCACATTATAACAAACCATTCTTGTGGCAATTAACCTCCTTTCATGGGAACTACCCAATCCCTTCACAAGGGTAGAACCCCCATGACCTAAGTACCTACCACCTTGTTACACTGTTACTTTGGGAATTAAATTTCGACATGAATTTTGGCATGAACATGCGATTTATAAATCATAGCAACACAACTAAAATAATGAATGTGTGGATTACTTAAAAAATGTATGCCCCCTCCTCAGCTCTTCCTATCCACCCTCTCATTCCCAAGCAGTCAATGATTCTGCTTCCTCTCACTGTAGATGAGTTGGTATTTTCAATAATTTTGTAATCATGTAGGATGCACTCAGATTTGACTTCTTCCACTTAGCAGGATTTTTTTTTGAGATTCCTATATATTGTTGAGTATCTGCATAGTCCATTCCTTTTTACTGCTGAGCAGGATTTCTTTATATGGCTATACTACAGTTTTTAAAATTGATTCATTTGTTGATAGGTATTCTGGTCATTTCCAGTTTTGAGTTGCGACAAACAAACCTGCTATTAACATTTGTGTCCAAGCATTTGTATAGACATATGTCTTATTTTCTTGGATAAATACCAAGGAATGGAATGGCCAAATCATAGATCAGATACACATTCACCTTTTTAAGAAACTGCCAAACTGTTTTCCAAAGTGGTCATACAATTCTACATTCCTACCAGCAGTATATGAGAGCACTATTTTCTTCATGTCTTTACCAATAGTGGGTAGAATCGGTCTTTTTTAATTTTAGCCATTTAATGAATATATAGTGGAATTCTATTGTGATATAATTTGCACCTCCCTAATGGCTAATGATGTTGAGCATCTTTTTATGTGCTTAATCACCATCTGTATATCTTTTTGAATGAAGTGTCTATTCACATCTATTATCCTCACTGAAGTTTTAATGGCCACGTGCATGTAGTCCTGCATCACCAGTTAGGACCTCAAGGATCCCCAGTTACTGATTAAGTCGGCATCTACCCACATAGCCTTCTGATGGGCTTCAAGGAGTGCTTGGAGCTAGCACCTCCATTAGTTTGTTAGGGCCGCCATAACCCAGTACCACAAACAGAGTAATTTAAACAACAGAAATTTATTGTCTCTTAGCTCTGGAATCTAGAAGTCTGAGATAAGGGAGACATCCATGTTGGTTCCTTCAAGGACAGTGAGAAAGGAGATGTTCTGCGCTCCTCCGCTAGCTTCTGCTGGTTTGCCTACCATCTCTGGCATGCCTTGGTTTGTAGAAGCGTCACCCCATTCTCTGCCATCTTTGCATAGTGTTCTCTTTGTGTTTGGGTTTATTTCCCAATTTCTCCTCTGTATGAAGACACCAGTCATATTGGAGAAGGGGCCTGTGCTACTTTCCTATGAAATTATATGTGCAATGACCTTATTCCCATTCTGAGGTACTCGGGGGAGAAATTCAACCCACATATATGCACAAGTTTTGGAGCAGCAAAGCTAATAGAAAACCTTCCCAAGGCACATGATGCTTCCCCAAGTGCAAGGCTGTGGCCCTAAAGGCTGGAGCATGGGGCACATGACCTGAGAGAAGTCCATTGGAGACACTCCTGGTCTTCACTGGGTGCACTGCAGGATCCTACCGAAAACTGGGGCAGAGAGGAGAACATTTAGAGGCCTACTGGACTTCATCAGATAGAGGAAGTACCTGCTAAATAGAGGGAATGGGCAGGAAAAATCCCTCTGGACACTTCAGACCTTCACAGAGTGCCCTGAAGGCGGAGGACAGCGGCGCATGGCAGGTAGAGATATTTTAATGTAGATAAAGCCAAGGAAAGGACTGGAGAGCAAAGAGAACTTCTCAGCACCCCCAAATCTGCTAGCAGAGCTGAGCTGTAAAGGAGAGAGGGGGGGGATGTCTTCAGTGATTTTGAGAACTGGTGGCTAGGCTTTCAAACATAGAGATCCTCAGAATTTTGCAAGGACTCAGCTCCCAGGTCTTGCTGGGACAGTAAGAACCTGTCTACAAAACACCTGAAGGCAGTTAATGAACTGAACCTAACTAAAGCTACAGGAAAGCCCAGACTCAGCTCAATTTGGTTTTCTAGGCCATAGCTTGAAAGAGTGTCCTCTTTCCTGGGTAGATATTTACTCCAATTGCTACTTTTAAAAAAGATACCATATGGAAATATCACAAGATAAGTGAAGAAGCAAGATAATATGATCCATGGTGAAAAGTGAGAACTGTAATGAATTAGGTCCAGAATCAAAGTTAGAATTGTCACACATGGACTTCAAAATAATTATGGCCAATATGTTAAAGGAACTAGTGATAAAGGTGGACAACATGTGTAGAAACATGGAGAATTTCAGCAGAGAGATGAAAGGTAGGGCAAAGAAACCAATGTAAATGCTAGAAAAAAACTATAATATCCAAAATTAGTTCGATTGACATGTTTAACTGCCTATGGATATGGCAGAGGAAAGAGTCATGAATTTGGAGCTTTCACTTTATCTCTCTTCAGAGATGAAGAAGGATATATTTCAATGGTAAAAGGGTCAATTTATCAAGAAGACTGAATATTGCTAAATGTGCCTCCACCTAAGAAGACTATGATAAAATTGACCTTCCAAAGGGAGAAATAGACTAACCTACAGCCAAATTGGTGATTTTATAACCTCTCAACAATTGACAAAACAGTAGAGAGAGAGAGAAAAAAAAAAAACAGTAATGAAGAATTGAGCAAAGTTGTGTTCTGTGAGCTTCCTGGATCTGTCTGTGGCTTGGTGTCATTAATTTTGGAAAGTTCTATGCCATTATAACTTTCTTGCACCATTTCCATTTTCTTCTGGCATCCCGATTCTGCATATGCTGCATCTTTTGATATCCTGTGTGTGTGCATGTGTGTGTGTGTGTGTGTGTGTGTGTGTTTCACTACCTTGGACAGTTTCCATTGACCTGCTCCAAGTTCATTGATTCTTTCTTTGGCTGTGTCTAGTCTACTGATGAACCTATCAAAGGCATTCTTCATTCTGCTACAGTGCTTTTGATTTGTAACATGTCCTTTTCAAAAATAATTAATCAGGCTGGGGGCGTACCTCCGTGGCAGAGCATTGCCCTAGCATGTGTGGAGGCTCTGGGTTCTCTCCCCCCCAGCACAGAAAAAAACAAAAACAAAAACAAAACCCACCACCACCAACAGCAATATAAATCAAATTAATTTTTTTAAAATCAATGAATAAATGTTGTATGTATTTATCATGCACAATATGCTGTTTTGAAACAGGTATAAATTGTGGAATGGCTAATTAATGCTAATTAAAATATGCATTACCTCCCATATTTTTTTTTGTGATAAAAACACTTAAAATCTACTTTCTTAGTGATTTTTAAGAAGGCATTGCTGTATAATCAACTATGTTATATGCTGGGTCTCTTGAACTTATTCCTACTGTCTAACTGAAATGTTATGTCTCTGGTCAACATTTCCACAACCCTACGTCCAGTCCCTGGTAACCACCATTCTCCTCTAGCCTTTCCTTTTGATTCTCTCAGTTTCTATCTCTCTCCATTACCCACTTCTCCTGGCATGTTTTCTTTTCTGTAGTATAATCATCATCACTAGAATTCCCTGTCTGGACACCAACGTCTGTGTCTTATCTGAGCCTCGTTCTGATGACTTCTGGCTTCTCTCTTCGGACCTTTCCTCTTTCATCTCAGCTTGCCTTGTAGACTTTTCTTGAAGTCAGGTAGGTTGTGCTGGGTAACAGGAACTGAGGTCTGTAGGCCTTAATGTGGGGACTTATGTTAATGAGCCTGGGACTTGGGCTGTGTTCAACATTTGCTGACGTTTACAGTGCCTGAGGCTTCAGCTTTTCATGGTGTCCTGTCTCTGTGTCCTTCCCTAAGTTCACTCCTCACAGCCCTTTTAGCTGTAGATCCTGTTTGCATGCTGGTGGCATCCTGGTGGGGGGATAAGGCCTGGGGGAGAAATTTTCTAACCTTAACCTCAGTCACGCGTGGGCCTGGGTCTCAGGGATGTGACCTTCACAAATGCTGCTTCAGTGGGATTTCTTTTCCTCTCTGGCAGCAGCATCTTCAATCTATTTTTATTTTTTATTTTTGGTAGTCACTACTTGTGTCAATTGTATTATTCCCTCTTAGGTGAGACAGGAAAGCTGCAGGGAGCTAAAATGAGAGGAACAACCTCCCTGCAGCTGATGTAAGCCCCTGGCAAAGTCTTTCCCCTGGAGAGGGGCCCTGTGTGCAGGGCAGCCTCTGATTGGGTGTATTTTACAACAATCACCCTCCGTCTCCTTCCAGACCCACAAGCTGTATGATTTCTTATGATATCAATGAACAGAGTCAGTCTACAGCCCAGGTGACTAGCTGGGGAAAGGGAAGTTGGTGCCATCCCCTTCGTGAGCTGACATCTGTCATTTACTGTCTGAGGTTTAGTTTCCTCTCTATTAAAAGAAGTGGCTGGGTAAGATGGTCAAAAAATAGGATGATCATAATGACATAGTGTCCAAATAATGAAGTCCTAATGATAACTAGGCCAGGACAAGAGTCATGAAGTGTTCCTGTCTTGGGCAAGTAGAGATGAACAGTCCTATCAAAAGTGTCACTATAATTAATCCAGCATCATACGAGGTGGCAGGGGTGGTATGGGTGGTGGTCTGGATCTGGGATTGGATGGTCAGGTGATCTCTTCTGATGGGCTGTGGGACTCAGTTAGCTCAGCTGTTTGCAAGGCAGCGAGAGGGATTTTAGAAAGGCCTGCAGCTTTCCCTTCAAGGCCCTGCTACCTTCCACACTTGCAGAGCAGGAAAGACTTTCCAATAGGAAGGCATTGACATTTCTAGGTTAAAAACGATTGTTGAGATGAAGTTAATTTCTCAATAGGATGAAAAATGACTCCTGCTTTCTCCTGCTCTGATAATATGAAAATAATGGGTTTCCTTTACAGGGGTCACCCCTGTTTTCCCCATCTTTGGAGGCAACTGATGCTTCTGTATTTGCAAAAGTAAAGGAGATTATAAGCTATTAAAATCATCTCTGTGCTGCCAAGTGATTTGAATGGACTGAAGAGGATGTCCTAAGTGACTAGGCTCCAGCTGTTCTGAAATATTAGAGCATCAAGTTGATGGAATTCAACTTACTAAAATAGACATATGACTAGAATTCAGTCCTAGAAAACATTCAATGAATAATATGCATTTGTATATAAAGACAACAGAAAGTAGAAACAACTTAAAGAGTATTTAAGAGGCTACTGGAAAATACTTCAAAAGGTTGTAAACCTCCCTAGGGTCATGGTCATGGTGGGAGGGGGATTGGATTTAAATGAAGAAGCAGGTACCCTGCTCAGAATTAGGGGAACAGAGACTCTTATAAATATAGCGCATTTATTTATAAATAAATCTACCTCTTAGATAATCAGCCAGGGCAGCTTTCTAATTTTTGTGTTTCTAAATAGGATCTCTGTGTCTCCAAACATGCCCCCAGGAGATCTATCATGGGATAATAATCATGAGGGGCAAATCTGGCCCCAGGTCTGTCCTGGGAAAGCAGGGTTGCCTGTGGGTTAAGGGCATGGACTTTATCAGCATGACCTTGAGATATTAGTAATCGCCTCATCACCGATGATAAGGTAGATAAAGTGTGTTTAAATCTTGTAGCATAATCCCAGCTACACAGTTCCATAAATTCCACTACTAAAAAATTAGTCCCCAGTTTGCACGGTGCTTCTATAGTCCTTAATCTTCTCTGTGCTGTTGAAGCTCTTTGGCAGTCTGATGAAGCCTGTAGACTATATCTCAAAACTTAAAAAAATACAATTGTGTTGAATGTAACTATCAAAACATTAAAAATCAAATTTTTGATGTAGTCTTTGTGCTTCTTCAGTGCATTAAAGAAGATCTAGTGGTGGTTTTAATATCTACATAAATAGTGATGCATATATTATACTTAAAGATATCTTTGGCAGTTTAATGTGGTATGAAAATATCTGGGGTTTCTTTTGGTGGCCAAGTCACAGACATCGCTAGTGTCATTGTGGTTTGCTGTTTACTTTCACCATTAAAGAAAATTTATCAATTTATTTAGGAATTAGTCAAAATAAAGATATAATTTGTTTCCCATCCAGATTCCTGAGCTGCTTGTATTTTTTCTAGGGTGACCAGCTGTCGCAGTTTGCCTGGGAATAAGGATTTTCCGAGGAATCAGGACTTTTAGCTAATAGTTGGTCACAAGTGATCCCCAGGCTAAGCCCCCTTGATCTGGAATCTCTGTAGTCAGATATAAATTAGACCAGAAGGAATTAGAATCAGCTCCAATTACCAACTTATCAAGTGATATAGTTCTTTGAAATCCACTTTGCTTTATTTTTTTTTCCTTGTGGTCTTTAGTGCTCAGTGGACCTCACTGTGTTTCTGTTGTTGTTGTTGGAATGCTGATGAGTTAATTACTAATTATAGCACAACAGCGGTTCTTTCAAATCTAAGCCGCTTCTGCCTTTTTTTCTTTCTTTTTTAAAAAATTTTTTTATTATTAGTTGTTCAAAACATTACAAAGCTCTTGACATATCATATTTCATACATTTGATTCATGTGGATTATGAACTCCCATTTTTACCCCGTATACAGATTGCAGAATCACATCAGTTACACTTCCATTGATTTACATATTGCCATACTCGTGTCTGTTGTATTCTGCTGCCTTTCCTATCCTCTACTATCCCCCCTCCCCTCCCCTCCCCTCCCATCTTCTCTCTCTACCCCATCTACTGTAATTCATTTCTCTCTCTTGTTTTTTTCCCCACTTTCCCCTCACTTCCTCTTATATGTAATTTTGTATAACCATGAGGGTCTCCTTCCTTTACCATGCAATTTCCCTTCCTCTCCCTTTCCCTACCCCCTCTCGTCCCTGTTTAATGGTGATCTTCTTCTCATGCTCTAGCTTCTGCCTTTTGATCAGGAACCAGGGAGTCAGAGGGATCTGAACTCTGAGTACAGCACAGGGTAGACCTAGACATACCTGGCAGGACAGTGCAGCTAGAGGTGGAGGAAAAGATGCTCCCAGCAAGGCAGGGAGGCGAAGGCACACACTGTTTCTGATGCCCCTGTGCTTTATTTTATTCTATTTTTCTCATCAGAAAATGGGGCAGGAGCAGTAGTTGAGGAACTCAGATTCCAGTCTTTCCTCTGTCACTTACAAGCTGTGTGAATTAGAAGTCAGGTCACTCCTCTGACCTTTTTGAAATTAGTTGCACTATTAATATTCTCTGGATTTTAATCTGAGACATACATATTTTTAGCACCCATTCACCTACCAAGCATCATTCCTTGGCATCTTGTTTCTAGAGAGAGGAAAGGAAGTACACTGGGATTGCTTTGACTGAAACATTTCCCTCTCAGTCCCCGATTTGAACTGGGTGTCAAGGTGTCTGTTACTTGTCTTGGAGCTGCGGGTTCCTGCTTGGCAGACTTCTCACCAGGAGCACTGTGGATATTGATGGTGCACCATTGTCCTGGAACACATCCCCAACCCAGATGATCCTCTTTGGATGGGCTGGCTCAGTCGTTCCCAGGGACTTGGCTTAGGCTTGGTGGGTACCACTGCGAGCCTGGGATCGTGGCTTGTGCATCTCAGTGGTGATCTCTAGTTACAAAGTAATGTGAGGTCTGGAGTTGTAATGAATCAATTTATATAAGGGCAGAGAAGAAGGCACCAAGATGGGAGCTGAATAGTGGGTAACTTTGGGGTCAATATGTGAGGATGTCCAGTGCAGGCTGAGGAAAGGAAATGAATGGACTTCCCCCAAACAATGGCGGGATCACATCTTGACAGCCTTGTAGAAAAATGGCAGTCCATGTAGGGTGCTATAACAAAATAAGCTAACCAAGACTAGGTAGCTTATAAATAACAAACATTTCTCACAATTCTGAAAGTTGAGAAGTCTAAGATCAAGGTGTTGTCAGACATGGTGTCTGGTGAGGGCCCACCTCCTGCTTTATAGATGGTACATTTTAGCTATGTCCTCTTGTGATGGAAAGGAGCAAGGCAGCTCTCTGGGGTGCTCTGATTAAGGACACTAATGCCATTCATGAAGATTCTGCTTTTATACCTAATCTCCTCCCAAAAGTCCTACCTCCTAATGCCATTGCTTTGGAGATTAGGGTTCAACATACAAATTTGGGGGAGACACAGACGCTTGGGCCTTAGCAGACCATTTAAAGGGACTGTCAGAGAGTCAACCCTACCAACAAATAGGGAGAGTAGGTTTTCAGCAATAAGGAACATGCAAATAGGTTTTCAGCAAATAGATTTTCAGCAATAAGGAACACGGAGAATGACAAAGATTAACGAGAATGATGGAGTTCTCATCAGTCTCTTCTTTAGATAGTATCCAGATCAACCTCCCCTCCTCCTTCCATACCTAAGACTCACTGAACTTCCATCTTCCACAATCCCCCTTTCCCACAGTGTTTGCTGGATATGTCATGTAGAAAATCTCCTCTCTTAGTTAGAACTGGATTGGAGTGAGAACAGATAAGCCACATAGTGCTTCCTGGCATAAGATCATTTCCTGGTGTAGACATCCAGAGCAGGTGGGTGTATGATGTGGTTGATATGTGTCTGGGTTACCCTTGGCTACCTGCATGGAAAACCAGGCAGGCCCTTTCTCATAAAGACCTTTACATCACTCCTAGGGACGAGCCTCCAACCATTCATTCTGGTTTTGAACAACTTTCCCATACATGGCCCATGCTGGGGGACATGGTGCTTCCAATAGGAGGCAGCAAGACCTATGGCTATTGTAGTTTCTGATTTCCTCTTGAACTCTCACTTTTCTCTCTTTGAAGTCACTCAATCATCCTCCTTTACTCTCTTCTACACATTGTTAAAGATGGTTTCAATGTGTCCCATGTCTGAGAAAAATATCTCAGACTAAATTTCCACTTTCAATCCCAATAGACTCTGCTTGCTGATTAGGTCACAAGGTTTCTGGAAGCTAAATCAGACATATTAGTGTTTGTGACTAAAGTTGTTTAGATCTATATCTATATATCTGTGATAACTGCTGCAAAGATGAGAATGAGTTTTAAATTGATCTTCAAGGTGTTGAACAATGGGATCCATGGAAACACTTTAGACATTTCTTCTGAACTTATCATTTCATGTCATAGGTTGGTCAACCTTCATATTTTTCTCTATTTTTACTTTTTCTTTCGATGTGGTGCATGCACCCCAGCTAGAAAACTCACTTACACAAGATCAATATCCCTGGCACTGAACATCTCCTTGGTGTGGGAAATGAGTTCTTATGTATTAGGAATGTCTGTAGAATTTGTTGATTTCGGAGGGGAATGTTTGATTTGCTTCTAAATCTGTTATTAGAAGAACATCCATTTCCTATCCACAGACAATGGAGAGTTTTATAAAATCTAATTAATTTGAGGACATAACTCCCATCACCCAATAATGCTGTTAGGCTTTGGTAGAATGGATTTGTCACTTTAGAAGAAGAACAATTACACCTGGGGTGCATCTGAGTCTGTGCATTATTGAATGGTGTTTGTGGACTCTCCTCTGTGGGCCCTTGAGTTCCTTTGTGTCTGGATACTGATGTAAATGAATGTAGGAGGATAAATTGTGGCCCTCCAAAGCATGTCCCCCTAAAATCCCAGGAAGTGATCTTATTTATAATAAGGATCTCTCTGCAGAGTAATTACAGTAGGCATCTTGAGATGATGGACTTGGGTGGCCTGTAAGTTCAGTGGTGAGTCCTTACAAGAGGAGAGAAGGGGGAAAAGACACAAAAGCAGAGAGAAGATGGTGGTGGAGATTGGAGTTTTGCACCTACAAGTCAAGGAATGCTAAGGGTTCTGGCAGCTATCAGAAGAAAGGAGAGAAGCACCAAACAGATTTTCTCAAAGCCTCCAGAATGAGTCAACCTTGCTGATACCTTGATTTCAGATGTCGGGCCTCCAGAACTACGAGAGTAAATTTCTGTTGTTTTAAACCATCAAGTCTGTGGCAATTAATTATGGCCACTGTAAGAAACTGATATGATGAAGGTCAAATGAGAAGTATTTTTCCATACTAGTAAGGAGCTTGTTACCTAATGCAGGTAGCTGTGTCAAACTGTGGCCTCCTGGGCTACATCTGGCTGCTGCCTGTTTTTATAAATAAAGTTTTATTGGAACACACTGTGCTTACTCATTTTTGTATGGCTACTTTTGTGCTACAACAGGGGAATTGAGTGTTTGTGATAGAAACTGTAAAACCCACAGAGATGAGTATATTTGCTAATTTTTTTTTTTTTTTTGGTGAAATGCAGATTTACCTAAGAAAGGGACAATGGTAGAGAATTTTGTGGCGATTGCTTTGGCCGCCCTTTACAATATTTGCCTTGACAATCTATATGTTAGTATTTTGAATTTGCTTAAAGTTACATCTTTTCTGTAGAAGTAGAGATATTGATTAAAAGGGGTTTGACAAAAACAGCAGATCCATAGGATTCGTGTAGCCTCAGGGTAGATTGTTTGGTTCAACCTCCTTATTTTGACTTCCTGGACTTAATGTGAATTGGAAGCATTATTAGGTTGGCAGGATTGAGTAAGCAATAAACATACTCTTAGAATAAAGAAAAGAGCTATCTATCATGATATTGAAGGCCCGTCTCTGAGATGGTCCTGGGTGCCTCTTATTTGATTAGTAATGAGAGTGTGATTGGATGGGCTTTCTCGGGTGCGTGAGGTTCTCCTGGTTCCTAAATGAGATGTGGTAACTGAATTTAAGTAGCATGCAACAATAGCTTGTTTGTTTACTTTAGTATATAAAAAGGTGTTATTTCTCTGTTGAGGAAGTCATCCTCAATGATGATGCATGCTTTTCTCTGAATTTTTATAAGTTTGCTAGGGAAATAAAGATTTAGGAATTTGATCATTGAACTTCTATATGAACATCTCTATTTGGCTCTGAAAAGTGGCTACTCTGAACACTATACATATACTCAGAATGTCACAGGTAAATAGGGGCTTGGAGATTCTGTGAATTCAGGGCTTTCATTTTCGGGTGAAGAAATTGAGGCTTAGGGAGAGGAAGTGATGTGTATTACAAAAATGAGTTGAAAATACACTTCAAATAATTTACCCAAGGAAATAATTGAACATTTAATTACAAAAATAACAATTAAAAATTGCCGATAACCTAAATTTGAGGAAAAAAAGAACTAAATTAGAAAAGATAATGGATAATTAGTTAAATAAGCTATGGTACATTTATATTCATTCTGTGAATTTATCATAGAATATTTAATGGCATGGAAAGATGTTCTTGATATATTCTTCAGGAGAAGAAGCAGAAAATACAACAGAATATCTGGAGCAGAACAAACACACTCAGGTAAACAGGTGAAAGGTTTAAGTGTTTTGTTAAGTTTTTTGCTTATCTCTGTTTGTTAATATGATCTCAATAACTTTTTGTAATAATAAGTAAAATAAAGTAATAAATGACAAAGTAAGTAAAATGAGCAAAATGTCTTTTTAAATCATTTAGAATTTAGGATTATTAGATGACATAAAAATAACCTTCTTTCCTTTTTCTTCCTGTAAAAGTTGGTAAAGTACAATTGTTGCTCATTAGGAGAAGACATTTGTACGAATCACTCTCTCTCCCTGGCTTAGTTTCTTCATCTGGAAGTGAAGGTTGAACTCCTTCTGTAAGCTCCTGATCACCTAGGACACTCTGCATGGTGTATACAGGGTTGAGAGTAACCTCTTCCTTGAGCTAACTCACTTCACAGGCCGAAGCAGAAAGCCACGCTTCTTTACTGATCTGGGAACTCTGGGGTCACGTTGGCCTTTTTATGAAGGGGGTTTCTCTTTTTTAATCCTCTTTGTCTTGATCAAGCAGTGGTAATACATTTTCTTAGGAAAAGAATTCTATTTTAAAATTTAATTTGTACTAATCAGCCCCAGGCAGAAAGCCTGCAATAAACTTGGCGTCAATTTTATGTTTTGCTGAAGTTTGTTTTAGAACCTTGTGCCAGCCCCACTTTCTCTCTCTCTGACATGGGGGTGGGGGCTAGAGAGGAATAGTCAGTCTCACAGATACTTTTGAGAAAATGTAACCCCTGCCTACTTCATTTGGCCTCTAAAACTTTAATTTGTACTAGAATTTAATGGTGCCCCCCCTTTCCTCCTCTGTTCTTCCCCTGTATTACCAACACCTCAAGCTGTCCAGGATCAAAGGTATTATCTTGTCATGTGTTCAACTGTTTCCTCAATAAGACTTTATTTCTCCAGCATAGGCATTATGATTTTGTTAATTTCGAATCCTGTTCCTATCTGCCTGGTGTTGAACATAGTGATGGACAAGAGTGCTAGATCCGAAACCCAGCATTCCTCTCAGATGCAACCATGCCTCCCGAGGGAAGGGGCCTTTCAGTCTGTATTTTTTCTTTTTTTACCTTACTTGGGTTTGTCCTTTCAATGTGAATTGTAGTCAGCCAGGGATACAAACTGGATGTGTTATGGTGCACTCATATGCTGGGATATTGTCAATGTTGGAGCATGGATATTGAGAAAGTTAATTCCTACAATGGTTCATTTGTTCATTCAATCAACAAACGTTGGTTGACTATCATTCATGCTTATTGACTATTGAACGTGGTTAGAGAAGATCCAGGACTTTGGTATCTGTGTTGTTGGTACAAAATGGGGAGGGAGAGAAGGAAAAAGTTGAAGTGATATATAGACTATATCCATCCATCCATCCATCCTATAAATATTGATTGCAGGTCTATGAAACTCCTCACATGATTCCAGGGACTACAGGCAAAACATGACTAAGAAGGGCCTAGTTACCTGCTTTGTATAAGGTGGAGCTTGAAACACGGTGGAAACACAGACAATGACTTAATAACATTATTTCTAGTGACGAGAGACACTGTAAAGATGTCTAGCTTTTCATCTCTGTGAAAAAAAATACTTGATAAGAACAAGATAGAGGAGGAAAATTTTATTTTGGTCCCTGGGGTCAATTTCATCCCTTTGGGCCCAAGGTGAGGCAAAACATCATGGCGGAATGGTTTGGTGGAGGAGGGTTACTCACCTCAAGGTGGCCAGGAAGCAGGGAGAGAAAGGGGAAGGAGCTGCAGGGAAAATGCACCCTTTCAGGGCACACCCCAGCGACCCAGCCCTCCAGCTGTGCCCCACCTGCCTACACTTACCCCACAGATAGCTCTCAAAGTCTCATCATTTCACCTCTGAATATTCCTCTATTAACACAGGAGCTTTGGGGGGCATCTCATATCCATAACATAATAGCAGAGGAGAATAATCCAACAGAGAAAGGGGACAGAGGCTGTGTGGCAGCCAGGAAAGGCTCTATGAGGAGATGACCTAACAAGAGACTTCAGGAGTGGGCAGCTGCTTGTTTGCCTCCTCAGCACCTATATGTGCAGCCTGGATCAAGTCCCTCAGTTTCTCTCCCTCACCGAACTCTTGGTTCAATAAAATGAGGTTTAATCAAACAGTGAAGAGGAATGTATCATTATTAATCATGTGAAGCCCTTTTGCATTTAAAGACCAACGGATAAAGTTTGCATGGGGCACTTTTGGTATTTGCATCTGGTTCCTGGCTGCAGACAACTAAGCTCAGGCCCTGTGTGGAGTCCCACAAACCTCTGGGAGAAGCCCTCACAACGCTGAGAATGAGAAAACAAGTTCTTCACTGTATGAAGTGTGAGGGTGTTAGTGGGTGCAGGCAGGGAGCCGGTGGGGTATCCTCCAAGTGGAACAGAGTCAACCAGCAGTGTTTTCCAATGCACAATAAAAGTTTATTTAAAAACAATGCATTCAGTACTGTGTTTGGCACATGAGGCAATGGGGCAGGCACATTCACACTTAGATACATTTGGAGAGCTGTCAAAGCAAACCATTGCATTTTCTTCACAGACTACAGTCACAATATACACGCAATTACCTCTAGGAAAGATGATCGTCCGTATTCACCAGGAAGGCAGAAGATATTTACACGGTCCTCAGTCCAGCGGTGCTGGCTTCTTTCGGGTCTCTGTGGCCCTCACCAGATGGCAGCTGTTTCCAAGGGCAGGAGAGGCTGCCTCTCCCAAAGCAGGTGAGTATGACTTATAGGGGCCACGGCTTCTTCCAAACAGCAAGATAAATGGTGCAGTTGGGAAGGGGCAAAGCCTTCCTTCTAAGTCTCTCAGCATAAAATTGCATTTTCCAAAACAAATGCATCCAGTGCGTGGGGGAGGGCGCCAAGGTAATAGCAATATGAGGCATTTCTGTTTCCTGACACATGCTTCTCCTTCAATTCTTTAATTTACATTCGGTGTTCTCCTGCCTTTTCCCTTTTGGTTTCATCATGACTCTGTAAAGAGCTTTGTTCGTCATTCTGCACTGATATAACATTTCTTTAAGATGATGCTAAAGTAAAATGGTGAAACCAAAGTAGGTTAAGTGAGAGAAAACATCACAAACATTCTTTTGTCTTGACTTCTGGTTTATGCTTCCACAATCGATTGTCAGCTTCCCACCCAAGGAGTAGAAGTGGCACGGTGTGGTGTGAAACCACCAATTGGGAGACCCACACTGGGATTCCAGGTGGACAGACAAGTCACTCTGACCTTCTGAACCTCACCTCTGCATGGAGGATGAGGATCTGCCATCTAGACCTGAGATGATGTCTAGCTCTGTCGGGTTCCACTGCAGACTTAGGTTACTATCCCATATAACTAAATGATCCTGCATTGTGGTGTGTCAGAGTGTTGTCCTGTGTGCTATTTTCAGTGCTAATAGCTGATGCTTGCTGACTGCATCTCAGTCTGTCATAAACCCCTCCCAGGGCTCTTGGCTGTAAGGCTGCTTTTCTGCACGGTGTGGGTCCAGATCTGGATCTTGCAATGTGGTTAAACAGCATTACTAGCCTGGAGTGCAGTTATTCTAAGTCTTGCAAAATGGTCTAAGGGAAACTTCCCCTCCTTTTTGCAAGTGAGTGAATGATTTTATTTCACTTCTATACTTGTTGTCCAAACTCATTGTCTCCCATGGTCTACCAATTTTTCTTTTCTACCTTCTTATCTAAAAAGGTTATAGAAGTGGCTAGTTCCACAAGACTGGCTTTTCTGTAAATTTATTCATAATATAATGGGGCCTACCTGTCAAGTCTCATGTGCATGTAGCTGAGGACTTATCTCTTTGGTGTCAGGAAAAGAACCAGAAGATGAAGGTGTATTTTGTGGTTAGTTACATACAATTTGTTGAGAACATAGAACAACACCAGAACATACACCTGACTCATTTAAAATAAACCTAGGTTGCTGAATATAGAGAAACAAGCTCATTTCCATGATTGTTAAGAACAGAAAACCTTTTAAAACTAATATGGCAAATGTTTAATCTGAGTTTCAAACATTGACAATATGGAAATCCCTTACAGAACTTGTAGGTTATTTTACTGCAACAAGAAAGTAGATTTGGTCCTTCATGATCTAATTTTGATCCATTACATGAATAAAAACCTGTGGCCATTCACTGTGTTGAAAAATTAAGTACATATTTTTTTTTCCAGCATTGCCCTCCAAAGGGCTTAGTTAAGACCACCTCAGAATGACTTCTACCAGAAAAGCTGTCCATTTTCAAAGCTTTTCTGTGGATGACCGGTGTATCTGATTTCCAAATCCTCAGCAGGGAGTATGTGCACAACTATTGGTAAGGAAGGACAGTCTCTGTGCTGCCCAGGGCCAGACGACTGCTATGGTTATGTGTTTGTTTTTTTCATAATCCAGCTTTGCTAAGGGCAAAGCATCACATGACACCTTCCTCTACAAAGTTTGCCCACTCACCCACTGAGTTGCCAGAGGTGTTTTGAGTCAGTGGTGTTTCTTGACCGTTAGCAGCTGTTTGAAGGGTAAATAGAGTCCCACTGTGTATACATGCAAGCTACAGGCATGGTGCTCAGTGGAGTGTCCCCTGTTGGGGTACAGACCTTGAACTACAGAGCTTTTGCAGGTATGCATGACCAGGTGAGCTGAATGGGTGTCTTGTTCTTCCTTGGCTCCTTTCATTGCCTGTTTTTTTGGATACCTGTGAATTTTGTGCTGTGTCAGGAGGAGGATGAGCAAGTGAACATAGAAAAATACAGAGTTGGGAAAACAGGAATGGACTGTAGGATTAAAAACCAAATAAACAGAAGATCAGTCAAATGTGGTTTCAACTGGTGGTTAAATTACAGAATGTTTACCTGGAGGAATACTCTCTGAAATTAGAAAAGTGTGGCTGATAATCTTGAGTGCTGAGAAGTCTGTTGAGGGGATCCAAATAGCAAGTGGCTAGGAAAATTTTTGAATGACTTAGGGATTCAGCCTAAAGGACACAACATGCTCTTTTACAAAAAATTAGTGACCCTGGCCTAGGTGAAAACGTTTCCCTCCAAAGCCACTGCCAACCTCTTCTGTTGGGTACTCACTGACTTGGAAATTGTTCAGGCAGTGCTGTGCTGGAGCCTGCTCATGTTATGCTGAAGCCAGCTCTTACTGGCTCTTGAAAACGTTTTTGCAGTTTGAGCTGGCTGACATTAAGTTAGTAGCCTAAAATCGGCTATGCTGGAAATATTTACACCGCAGTAATTGGTAAATGCGTGTTCTCCAGAGCCAGTTGTTTAACATGTGGCAGCACATCAAAGGGCTAAAACTGTTTCTGAATCACATAAAAGGGAAATCAGAGGAGCCCTTTAGTACCTCCGATGACAGAGGCTTTGCATGTGCACATCGATAGAAAGAAGCCTGGCTAAAACTTCATTAGAACTGTAGCACCTTCTCCAACAAAGGCTGGAACAAGGCAGCTGGAACAAATGGCCCTCTTTCTTACACTGGTTTGGTCTTAGAATTTTAGCCCCTTGAATTTCTTTTTGGATTGGTTTCATCACTGGAAGACCTTTGCATTTTGGGCAGTACTTGGAGTTTGAGAAATCAGACCCTTCAAGAAACATTTTAGGCCCTGTGAATCGACTCTCAAATTGAATCTGATTGAATTATGTAAATTCCCTGTTTCTCAGTCGGTTCATTTGTAAAGATGAATCACCTGAGATCTGCCCCTTAGTTTGAAATATGGAGTGGAATATAAAGAGCCAGCCTTGGGGTAAAGTATATTAAAGCAATGATCCCCACTTGGTCCTCAAGTTTCCATCCATTCTGACTAGAATGAGCAATTACCATTCGCTTATGGATCAGTGAATGGTCAATTTAGCTGGAAGAGTTGACTGGTTGCGTCCTATGTCTACATGGCCATGTATTGTGGAATCTCTAAGGAACATTTGATACTAACTATATGAGGGACTGATGAGGATTCAGCTACCGTGGTTGGCATGCTATATTTGACTGTGCTTCATATTACTGGTTTCCAAAACAGGCCACATCAGAATCATCTGGGAACTTTTGTAAGCTGGGCTTATTCCAAGATATGAGCCAAAGGTTTGGGGTGAGAAATTAAGAGTTGTATTTTCAAGAGTTCCTTATTTCATACAGCTTTGCTTGCTGATGGGTCAGTGGTATAAACCAGGATCTTACTTCAGAACTCTACCGTAAACTTAGAGTCAGTTATTCTGCATCAGGTCTTTGACTATGATTCTACTGTAATCAACACCAAGAAAATGAGCTTTGTTGAGGATAAAATGTCTATTATAATAAACACATATATCTTCAATAGTCATCACAGTAAAAATAAATTTTCAGAAATACTGACATGATACAATAACGACATTCTAAAACAATAATGACATTCCCATTTCAACTGTTACATCTGCGTGGCAAAGCAGCCTAAGTGTGAGAGGCATAGTCACTTTGGTCCTTGATATCAATTCATCTGTGGCCTTGATTAATTGGGCCACAGAGTCTAGACAGGTCACGCAGCAAGCCAAAGTGCCCTAGTACCTGGGGTGTTCCCTCTGGGCTCTTCAGCCACATGGACACAGTCCCAACTCCCTTTGAAAACAAAAGGTCAGTTGTACATGTTGTGGAAGAAGCAGCAGCTAAACAGAAACTTTTGCCTGGTACATGCAAATAATTACAAGAAAAAAGGACCTAAGAATCCAGAATTACCCAGAAAATCGCTCATTTTATCATTCTGAAGATTCACCAAAATTGTTATTGTTGGTACAACTTCTTAGCATATTGAACTAAATATAATAATTCAAAGTCTGATGTTGAAATTACTTATAATAAGGAAAGCATTTCTGAGCTCAAGAGACCCCTGCTGCAAAGTAGACAGAAGGAAAAATGGGCAGCCATTCTCAGCCTTCGGCTTCTAAACTATGCATACCTGTTACTAAAACGAGGTTTTATTAAGACGAACAGAGTATTGAATTGGATTTCCATTGTCAACTGTGAACTATCAAAACTGAATTGTGATTCACCAAACAGTGATCACCAAGGGGTTCTTCTTTCATTTCAGGGGAGAAAGTGGGTGGTTACCAGTGCACAAATGTATCCTTTATTGCTCTACATGGAGAAATAATTTTCTTTTTTTTTTTTTTTCCTTTGCAACCCTTCCAACTTACTTTTTGTGCCCTAAAGATTCCAGACCAAAATCATGGTCCCTTTGAGTTTATCTTTCTTTGATCCTGGTAAGTCCAAGATGAGATAAATTTCTCCAAATTATACAATCTTGGGCTGTCACTTAGCCTTTCTGTATCTCCATTTTCTCATCTGAAAAGTTGAGAATTGGGACTGGGGAAGCTTAGAGGCACTTATCTTTCCAGTGTCCTAGTACTCTGCTGTCTGATCCCTGATCTGCTGACCTCAGGGCAACAGTGCACTGCTGTCTGAGAGTGTCTAAAATTAAAGAAATGTTCTTCCATTCCTTGACTTCCCCACCAAATTAGATTTGTCTGGGGACTCACATTCATGTCTAACTGGTGACCTGTGCACAAGGAGACTGGTCCTTTGAATGTCCTTGCTGTAGCTCCACAGTCAGGTGCCTGACATCAGGGTCACACAGATGGCACAGTGGTCATAGTAAGCACTGCTAGGCACACAGCACTTTCCCAATGATCAAGGATACTTAAGACAAGGACACAACAATGGAGGAACTACAGAAGTTAATCATCAAATATGGGATAGAAACTTTGGATGTGGGAGAAATTCTTGACACTACCTTTAACCCTGTCTCCTGGGATCTACATGTCTGTACACTGGGGGTCTAGCATCAAGCAAGCTGCCAAATGTTAGTTGTTTTTCTTTTCTCTTCTGCAACTTAATTGGTTATTTGTGTTGGTGTCATGGACAGAATTGGGAGCCTTATGGTGATATTTATTCCCATAGGTGAACGTGGGCTCTGCTCTAAGTATTCCAAAAAGGGGAACGTTGCTGACAAAAGAATGTCCTTACCCTAGAACCAACAAAATGAGGTCAATGCAAAAGCCAAGGGGTGTGGACCTATAGTGAGTCAAGTAAGAGGTAAATTACCCTGTGATAAATCTTCCCAGCTCAGTGCACTTGACTCCGCCAGCCTGGGAGCTATGGGAGAGCCAGCAAACTCTGGTTACTGACAGCTGCCTTCCTAATCAGGACACACAGGAGCCACCATGTCTTTTGGTTTAGATGGTGGCTATATAGGTTTAATCTTTGAAACAATCTTTAAAAACAAAGAGATCTTGTACGATTCACTAGAGGCTGCTTTTCTCAGTGTTGGAACTGCAGGTCAAGGGCATAACCAACAATACAACAATAGGAAAGGCTGCTATACGTTGAGCACTTACTATGCACTGAAAATTGGGATAAATGCTTTACCCACATATTGCATCTAATTTTTTTGAATAGGAGGGGAATGTGAACTACAAATGAAAAAATTATGAAGTCTGAGTATTGTGGATAACCAAACAGGAGGGCTTAGAATTTTCTTCACAAGATTTTTCTTAATAAAGGGGAATGTGGTCTTTAGGGATCACCTTCAAGAAATCCTGTCTAGAATTAGGGATGACCTCTAAGTCGTTCTGGTTCTGGAGATAAGTCCATTTCCCCTCTCTTTTGAGTTCCTGTTAAATACAGCTGAAATGATGGTGGGGGAAGGAGAAGGTACTGTCACTCCTAAGATGGAAAAAGCATTCAGTGAGATCAAACAACAACAACAACAAACCTCTCAGAACTTAAAAAACAAACAAAGCTTTACATTGAGATGAAATCAAATTTAAATAGTCTGCCTTGGAACAATGAACTGTTTTTAGGGATTCTGTTTGTTGTTGTTGTTTCTTCAATCTGCATGGTTCAAAATGTCTATGTATTTATATTTAGTAAAAACTAATAGGTACATTGGGATTGAAACTCCAGAGTCAGAACCTGGCTCGAGGAATATGGGCATTAAATCACTCAGCTGTAACCAACTGAACTAAGTGCTCAGGAACAGCCAACTACGCATTTCTGTCAGTTATCAATCTCTCCGTGATTCCAACCCAGCGCAGCCTGAGAACAGCAGGATTGTCTTCTTTAAAGTGACAGGGAACATACCACTGAACTTCAGAATGTTTTAAATATCTTCCCTCATAGTTTCTTCATATATGGAATTGTTTTAGTTTCCTGTTTCAAAACTTCTATTCCTACTTCTTCCCATTTATGTTGATGACGACCATACATGATAAGTCATGTCACAGCAGGTACCGTGTTTGAACTGGAATGTTTTTCTTTCACTTTTTCTTTAACCTCTGGATCTATCCGGCTGCTCTGAATAGATCCCTGAAGCTTTAGGACCATGCAGAACATGAACATAAGGATTATGTCTTTCCTTATTGTATTTGGCTTAATTTTAGGCATGATCTTACTTTCCCAAAGAGGGGTAGTGAACTGACAACTGAATACAGCAATGATTTTTCATGGGATTTGTGACATTGCAAGCAATCTAGATGAGATTTCTGGAAAAAATAAACTCTCCCACTCAAACATATAACAAATGTGCTTGACTGGCATTTGGAAAGAAACTTATTAAAATTTAACATCAACTTGGCCAGACTTTGGGCTGAACTGGAAGAACAAAGTGCTGCTCAGTAAGAAGCCAGGGGTGGGGGTGATATGATTTCTACTCCTAAGGCTGAAATAATGAAAAGGAGAATGGCCAACTAATTCCTCCATGGCAAGCCTACATAATCTCAAATTCCAAGGACTATTTAGTACTAAGACTCGCCACTGCACAATGGCTTTCTCTTTTGAAATACTTAACTTATAGGCATGTAGAACTGATTTCAGGGGAACTAGGGAATATTCAGTGTCTAAAAGTGTCTCAAAGCAAACAAACAGCAGGTCCCTGAAATGCTCTCACCTTACCATTATCCACAGGGGGTGGCCTGGCTGACCTCCAGCCTTCCTCTCTAGCCCTGCTGGTTCTCAAAGGCTCCAGATGTGCAACATGGTTACCCCATCATGGTGTAGACAGGACAACATAGCAACTTCTAAACAGTCTTTTTCTTCCTTCAGTGTCCCAGGCTCTTCAACTGACTCAATTGCCTCTGTATGTTGAGAGGATGGTTTGGGACTATGGGAAACACCAGGCCTAGGCTGCAATGCCCTTGCAGATGTGGCAATATTGTTATTATCTGCCATAATCACATCCATGCCAAGAGATGCAATGCCACCCACACCATAGGCTTTCTCTGTGATAGTGAAAGATGACCTGCATTATATGCCACTCACCCCAGAGAGACCACCCTGCTGCAGAATGACCATATGGATGAGTGAGGACTTCATAAGATGCATTTCTTATAAAAATAGTCATGAGGGGATTCATCATGATTTTTCTCGGTTTGTCATGAAACATCAAAGTTACCCAGAACCTTGAACACATCAAGTACAGATGCAACACACACAAGCAAAGCTAATTCAATAGGATTCCTAGCAAATTATTAAACTCCGTGGTTGTGGGGCAGGGGAATGGTTTCAGGGAGAGAGAGAGACATGACATGGGGTGGGGGAGCAACAGGGAGCGAGGGGGAGAAGGAGGGGAAGGGGAAGGGAGCCAGAGAGGGAGATATGCAAACCAATTTTTTGTTTCCATTTTGAAGAGTCTGATCCCACCAGCAAAACAGATTCTGCCCCAATTGGCCTGAGGCCTCTGATTACAAGGACTGTATCTGAGCAGAGCTGCAGAAACTATAGCTCTAGTCCTCATCAACATGGGAGGCAGTTTATTATTAAAATACAAACATGAAAATACTTCACACCATTCTGTTAGCAGCATACTTCCAAATGCAACATTCCCTTTATCAACTGAGCTTAAATTATGTGGCTTCAATGCATCTGTCCTGCCAAGTCTGCTAAGACCATTCAAAGAGCAATGCAAAAGGGGGAGCAGACACCTTTCCTTTTAAGTGGCAGACGAGCCTTGTAAGTCTCTGGGGTTCTACTCTGAAGACTATTCAATTTGATTTGGGGCACTTTTTAAACAGCCATTTGGCACTTTCCATTCCGAGTTCTTAGGCACAGTGTGACAGAGTCAGCTTGGTGAGCCCTTCCCCATGCATTCGATATAGCAGCTGAAACTCAGCAGGCAGCTGGTGGGACTCCTGCCACTTGGTGGTAAATTTGGTTCCTTTTTTGTCATAGTAATGGTACGGAAGATCTTCCCTTGTGTTGGGATCAAATCCAAAAGGCCAGAATCCATACAAGTGGATCTCTTCACATATTGCTGATGCAAGGGTGTACATAAGAATACCTGTGCTCAATCGTTTGGGCGACAAGTGTTTGTTTTTCCAGTACCTGCAGAACAATAAGTACACGTGGATTCAGAGGCCAGTGTCAAGGCTTCAATCTGATGGGTCAGTCGTACTGGGCTGGGAGTTGGATTTGTTTAGACAGTTTAAGTTACATGGATAAATCCACCTCCCAGCCCAGTCACCCTGGCCTTCCCCCTTCCAATTGAAATTTAAAATTCACTAAAATTAAACATGAGGGGAGCCAAAGGATGAGTTTATAAAGAGACAGTCTGGCAGAAGACCTGGCTTCTAGTTCTACATTTTGGAAGTGATTGTGATGTTAGGTAAATAGTTCTTGCCCTTTATATTTCAGTTGGTTCATCTTTGAACCTGAGAGTTGGGCTCTATTATCTCTGAACATACATCCTGGTAAATAGGGATTGCCCAAGTCTATGTCTGTTATAGTTGTTGTAATTATTAATAGGACCCCCTTTCTCTCCAAGGAAAAGTTCTGGTTTGGACTATTAATTATGGAATAACCCTACCTTTCAGAGATGCACCTATTTATTAGACATATCAGCTTATTAGAATCCTTTTTCAATGAGAGGTTAACTAGAGATCTTAAATTTGGAAGACTTTAGGGGCTATAGGTTAAGAATAATCTGTTACAGAATGAAAATCCTTAAGATTCCCTGGTTACCAGATTTTTCCAGAACTCCACTCTAATTTGTAGTAATATTTGGTGCTCTGTTGGGACACTTTGTCTTCTTATATAGGGGGAATCAGCATTAGGTAATTTGCTCAGATGATTTAAAAGGAAAAAAAATCCAACAATTAATCTTGCTTTCTAACATACCCTGGATTAGTGGCTCTCAATTCCAACTGCATATTTGAATCATCTGGAGAATTACTACAAAACCCCAAATGCCTGGTCCCTTTCTCCCTTTCCACCAGAAAAAATTATATTAGATGCTCTTGGGGTAGAGCCCAGATAACAGTATTTTTAAAAGCTCTTCAAGTAATTCTTATGTACAACCAGTACTGAAAACCACCAGGTTATAGGAAAATACAGCTGCTCTGGCTAGTCCATCAAACATAAGAGATAACAAGGAGCTCATAAAATATTTTTCACAGGTTTTTATATTCCAATATCAAATTATAAAGGCAGATAATACAATTTGAGATTTATTTAGGTGGTTTGCTGGCCTTGGACATCTACAAAAATATCTAAACTATCTAAACATCAAACAAAAGGGGCAATTTTGAGCCATCTACACCTTCTTTAAAAATCATTTGCTTTGTGTACTTTAGCCAGTGGTAAATTCTTGATTCCTGGTGTTTTCCATGACTTCTCAGTAAGCTTCCCACCAAGAGGGGAAAAGGGAACAGAGGAGGGAGACTGATGAAACACCAATCTCTCCATTTGACACTGGCTACCAGCTGGAGGGTAGACGGAACTTTTTAACTGGAATAATTCATTCATTGATTAAGAAAGAGAAGAGTTTTCCCTAAAGTACTAAAACAACTAAGGATGACTCCCACCCCCAAGAGGTTACAGTATTGATTTGCCATCTGGTGGGGTAAGAGTTAAATGCAATAAAATATACACACCTGTTGACATGCTGCATTATATTTCCAGGCCAAGCCAATTGGACCTTTAACTGACCTCTGTGTTCAACAAAAAAGTCAACTAACGTTCTGGTAACAGTTGCTGAAGTATGGAAGAAAAACGCAGGGATCCAAAGAATGGCCCCATCAAGCTTTTTTAAACTGAGGAAAAAGTTGTTACGGTCCTGTATGGTCAAAAGATTGTTGTAATATTTTTCCAGGATGCTGGGGTTGAAGGTGGTAAGGTTGGTTTTCCTTCCAACATCTCTCTGGAAAGCCTCCGTAGGGGCGAAATTGCAACGAAAAACAAAATCTGATTTATCTATTTCTTGTCCACACTGGCTCCCTGTCAGGATCCCACTATTTCCAACCACAGCACAAATATTATAATGCTTATTCAGAATGGGTGACACTTCTGGAAGCAGTGACCGGAAGTTATTGCTAATAGAGAAAACATATTTATGGCTGGAATAATCATAGTGCATCAGTTGTCCGATCCGAACACTATTCTTGGTCAAAGAAAAATTTTTTATTACATCGACATGCTGCAGAATTTCTTGCCTAAAATAAAAAGAAATTCATTAAATGCATTCCATTCAAAAGAACCGAGTTTCCATCTTATGTCTTATGCTGCCATTTCATTCAGACAAGAATCTCAAGTACATTGAATTCAAGGGTTACACATTCATAATTGTGGTCTTTGAAGGGAGGGCTGCGTCAGAATGTATAGGAATGTTGCAATCTTTCAGTCAGGTTTGGAATGTAATCCTCTGAGGTTTGTAAATGCAACTTGCAGTTTTAGCTGCAAGTTCTTGGTTTTCTGATCTACTTGAGGAATGTTATTTGACCAGGAAGGAGGCGTATGCCAAACTGTGTTAGAATATACAGGGAGACAGTTTACACAGGCCCCAAAGAGCTTACATTAGTGCACAAACATTGGTGACTTAAGAGTTTGTAACTAGGGACTACTTGTTTGCTATTGGACTGCAATGTTTAAGAATATCAAATATCACTGGTGTCCAAATAAAAGCCAAAGAGATATGAGTCAGTACAACACTATCTATTATTAAAATATGAAAATGGGAGTAGCAGTGGATGTAGTTGAATATTTAATAGAAATGAGATGATAATCTCATTAAGACCCCTTGAATAATGAAACAGGATATTTTCCTGCTTGATTATGTAAAAACAGAATTTAGTGGGATATATCAATTCCTTAGAAACAGAGTCTAATGTAACACTGAAAATATATGTATATTTGAAGAATAAGGAGCTTAAGACAGGAGTGAAACATAAAATGAACTTCAGGTTGATTTCCTATTAATCTTTAAGTAAACTTGTTTCCTTTTAAATGCAAACCCATTAAAATATTTAAGGGACCAGTAATGCTTTACTTTGCTGCTAGATTTTCCAGTGCTAAGAAATTACACTGAAAATCCAGTCTTTTTGTTTAAAAATATCAGGAATGAAATGAAATGTTTTGAAACTTGCTTGGACTTTTATTTTTAAAAAACGACTTCATTATTCAAAGTATAGAGCAACATAACTGACATCTCCAATCCAAAATTTCCGAAGTGATCAGTACTGTTTTACTGATTATAAAGCAGTTATAAAGGCAAGGAAAGTTTAAAATGATGCTGGTAAAAATTAAAGGTTACCTAATAAGTGGATTGAAAGGAGGGAAGTTTTAAAAAAGAAATGCCCTTCTGATTGGTCATCAGGGTCACATGACCTAGTGGGTTAGGAATGTTTTTATTGAGTAAGATATGTGTTTTGGGAAAAGGTATATAATGTGTTCTATCCTTGAAAATTTTGGGGGTTATTTATAAAATGAATATTGGATTAAAACCCCAAAAGTTTTTAAAAAGCACCCCAAAAGTTTTACAAAACCACTTAAGGGGGTTTTAATATTACTCAAATTTCCTGAACTAATTTTGGATTAAACATAAATATTTAAAAATATGTAATAATAGTCATATGGTTATATGTCAATTTTTTTGAATAAACATTTTCCTGACACCATGAATATTTACTGGATATGTTTTAATTTTGCCAGTAGATTACACATTTTTAAAAAGAGCAGTAACTAAAAATGGTATGATCAAAACAACTCCCTAAACAGACTAGTCTGTAAAAATAAGAATTCACACCCTTCATGAATACACTAGATGGCTCACATTGCATCCAGCAGCATGATAATCCCACCAAAAGGAAGAAGCAATGACTTATGTGTGTTTCTAAGAGAAGACCAGAATCCCTGAGAATAAGTAAATTTGAGTAAATCTCATTCCCTCATCCCATGTAAAACAACAACAAAAAACTTTTTCATAAAATGAGGCTGCATCAATTAATAAGAATGATCTTAGACAGCTTTATAGTAAGTTAAAAGCTGTAAAAACTTAATGAAAACAACTAGGCAAAATCACAACAGTCCTAAATACCTGCTTATATTTGGGCCCACCTCCTCATCTGGAATTTGATGGAGATGGATTATGCTATTTCCCGTGTGTCTCAATGAAATAATACAATTTTACTTTATTTTTCATTTTTCCCCCCAAATGAGGGAATGAAAATGCACTGGGCAGTCTTGAAATTAACTACGGGGCTTTCTTCTTCTTCTTCTTTATTTTTTTAATGGCTGTCTGGCTTTGGTAATCCTAGCCAGACTTGTTAACTGCAAGTCATGGTGTTCTTTCAAGCCCAAGTGAGGGAGGATATTGGAAATACGTATTTTTTTCCCTATTCGAATTGGTCATTCTGGTGTTTCCTACTTAGAGAGGGCACTACACTCACCGGAGAGGGTTACCAATAATGATTGTGCAGTTAGGCCAGGAAGACAGGGCAAATCCACTGGGGGTGGGGGAGAGGGGGAAGGCAGGTTTTTCTTGTTTGGGATTTGGATTTGTTTTTGTTTTGTTCTTGGAGCCTCGGAATTCAAAAGCACCTTTTAGATGGGTTCTTCCTCTCCTACCTTTGATGTAAAAACGCTGTCCGATTAAAGGTCCACTTAGAAGGTTTCTCTTGGAGCTCCTGGGTGAGAGAATTCGTAATGGGCACAAAGGACGGGTCTAGAAACTTCAGCGCAAACTGTGACCTGGAGAGGAGCATGAGTACAGACAAACGTGCTGGCCTCGGCTCGGGAAGCCTAGGTAGCCATTAAAGTCCAGCCAGCTGGGGCGGGGGCAGCTGGAGCGCGCAGCGCATCCTTCTCACCCCGGAGCCCCTCTCATTTGTTCCACCCTCTGCGACTAGACACACCGGGTGGAAGGAAGGAAAACTAGGGAAACCCCTCTCCATTGTCCATCCCTCCGGGTGCGGGAGAGACCATAAAATGGCCGTCACGCAGTGAGCAGGGGCGGGAGCCGGCAGCAGGGCTGCAGCCGGCAGCGTGGCCAGGACCAGGGAGTCAGCACCGCGGACAGCGGCCGCGCCGCTGCCAGTGCGACCCGCGACGCCCCCGCGGCCCGAAGGAATTGATTTTTGGAGACGGGGCCGAGGAACTGGAGACTCGGGGGAAGAGTGCGGGAGGGGCTCCTGCCTTAACCTCTTCCTTCCCGAGCCTGTGTGTGATTTCACCGCCCACCCGGGACTGGGGACCCCCGGAGGCCGCCGCCAGCTCGGCTCCTGTGCCCAGGCGCGGCTTCTCTAGGCTCGCACCTCTGGCCCGGCTCGGACCACAGGTTGCAGCAGCCCGTCAGGAGGCCCTGCTGGCGAGCTCCTGGGCACAGGTAGGGGCGGGGGCTCTCCGAGAATCGTGGGGAGCAGCGCTGGCGGCGACTTCGACCCAGGCGAGGGTAGGCGGCCCTTAGGAGGCCCGTGTCCCACAGGGGCGGGAGAACTGCAGAAATCGCCCAGAGAGGAGGGCGGCAGTGAGGGGAAAGGGCCGAGGGAGAAAGCCCTAGGGGCTTCGACAGAACAGACCCGCGCATCCTTTGATGGGGAGGAGGGAGGAGAGGAGGCGAGTGCGAGGAGAGTCGGCGCCTGCGCCATTACCTCGCCCGCACCGCCGGGAGCCCAGCCCGCGGAGTCTGCGGACCGCGAGCTGGGAGGGCGCTCACCTCGCGCCTGTCCATCTCGCGGATCACTCCCCCCCGCCCCCCGGACGCCGTCTCTCCCTCCACCATCTTTCTCCTTAACACCCCACCCCCCATTTCTGAAATGGGGGAAGGGATGCCGAGGAAGAATACAAGGAATGCAATAATATCGATCAGGATTACGAGTTTTAGGGGCTTTGGGTTAAAAAAATAAAAGGGAGAAGGAACAGAGAATCCGAGAGGGGAGTGGAGGACCACTCAGTTGGCTTGCCCAAAGTGTCTCAGATGAGCCTCAACACCCCTCTCTGACCTTACCCCGACACACCGTAAACTAGACAGATAGCCCAGGGCGCTCAGGTAGAGGCCCGCACTCACCGGAATCCCGCGTGGAACATGTACATTCGGGGCGCCCCCGGGCTGGCGTACTTGGAAGTGGTGAAGATGTTCTCCTTTTTCAGGGACACGTAGCTGATGAGCGATAAAATCAGGAGGGCGACGCTGAGCATGACCAGCCCCAGCACACTGGCGACCCGGGCCATTTTGCAATTTCTCATCCCGTGCAGGGCTGGGATCAGGGAAACCAGGGAAATCGGTCCATTGAGCGGCCAGCAGCTCGCTGGCGTGTCAGTGAGTGTGTGTGTATGTGTGTGTGTGTGTGCGTGCGTGCGCGTGTATGTGTGTGTGTGCTCTCGGGCGCGTGTGAGCGTGTGTGGCGGGGGAGGGGGAACCCGGGCAGCCGAGCAGCGGAAGGCCGGGGGTGGGGGCGGGCGTGAGTCGCTGGAGTAGCGGGACCCCCAGGGCCGGAGCCAGCGGGGCCCAAGCTGAGCAGGAAGATGGAGGGGCTGCGCGGTGGCGTGGCGATGGAGCGCGCCGCGCTGTGCGTCTCTGGCCGCCGGCTCAGGCTCCCCCGCGCGTTTCCAGCGAGGCTGCCATCTCCACCGCCGCCTGCAAGATAAATGTGATTGGAATAATGTTACAGTTCGATCTAAGCACAGGATTTAATTAATGAACTCTAATCTCCCAAATAACGGGGGGGGGGGAGGTGCAGGAGAGGGAGGGAAGAAGGGGAGGTGGTGGAGGGAGGGATGTGAGGCTAGAAGGCTTCAGCCCACGCCTACCGGCCTCCCTGGCTGAGGGTATCCATGAGGAGGTCGTGGTAAGGAGACAGACACCCAAAGTTTAGTGTAATGGACCATTCATTACTTTAAAAAATATATCATGGAACAAGGGGGTAAATAACTGAATTTGCTATTCGGAGGATAAATACCAGCTGGTTGCTTTTCAGAAATGCAGGAAGAACGTTTTTTAGGATGACAAATGTTTAAAAGCTTTTCTTAACCACCCTCAGCCCCATTGACCAGCACCTGCCAAGGCACCTCAGTAAGGAAGTCCCAACAGCAACAGCTGAGCTGGTCTGCTTTGGTAGCAGTAAAACCCTGAAATTTTCTAGAATGTCTCCTTGATCCCCTTTCTATGCCCACCACATAACTTATCTCTAAAAGGTGGATACTGCCTAGCAAGTTGTGAGGTGAGTGTGGTGTAGAGGCCTGGCTCCCTCTCTTCTGTCCCATGCACCCAGAAGGTGAACAAGCTTGTCTAAGTTGACCAGATCTGGATCATTAGCCCTGATTGAAGGATACATTGCACCTCTTTCATACCCACCCCTATGATCCATCTCCTGGCTTTGCTGGGTGGTCTGACGAAGCTGAGGACATTATAAATGCACAAGATTTCTTTTTCAGGATCCCAAGAAACAGGTTAAAGAGGCTACCTCTCAGGGTGGTAGGAAAACTCACTTACAATTTGTATTGCTTGACCTTAAATTTATTTTAGCGTATTAATTCATATGTTATCTTTTTAATATTCATTGAAAATACAGATTAATCCATTTTTAGTCACATTGGGTGGTGAGGAGTAGCTCACATCATGTATTTTAGCTCTGCCCCTTGCAACTGGTATGGCTTCTTCGACCCTATGTACCCTTGGCTTGGTCCTCAAATTTTCATCAGTAAGCACTAATGAAAGAAGCTGGAGGTGAGAAGTTGGCCTTCAAGAGCCTTTTCCCAATAAACAAGAAGAGATATTTTCAAGAGAGTTAGGATTTCTTTCTCTCCTGAAAGTCTTGCCTTATGGACTTGGGTGGGCTTACGTTACTATGTTTTGTCAGGGGACTGTAAATTCTCCAAAAGGGTAAGCTCCTAGGCTGTAAGCTCCTGCAGAGGAGGGACCATGTCTTCTTGGCCAGTACTGACTCATATAGAGGGCATGTTTCCTACATGTTTGAGGACCAGATGAGCTTCCCTGTGAAGCATATCTGCTTGGTTGTAGACAGTGAGTGGCAAGCAGACTGCTTCTATTTCCAGTGACAAAGGGGGTCACTTAATACCCATTAAAGATATTTATGTCAAAATAAAAATGTGGGTCAGGAGGACACAGATAATCTTCTTTTCCCTGTGGGGCTTTTTCATTATTTAAAACATTTTTGAAAAGTGCATGCCTCAATATGATGAGTACTTGAGTGGAATTTTTAAAGTAGCTACCATGTTTTTTGTTAGAAGATCACATGAGTATAAATGTCTAAAGGAGTAAGATCGTATAAGAGTTATCTAGGAATTAAAAATGTTGGAGGAAAAAAAAGGTCAAGGTAACATGCCACGGGGATTCAGCCAAGGTAGTGGCTCTACTGTCAGGCTCTGGAGCTAGGCAGAGCTTACCTAAATGCTGCCTCTGGCACCTATGAGTTACGTGACCTTGGGTGAGCTCTCAACTTCTCTGTTTTTGGCTTCTCATTTATAGAACCAGGATAAAAAAAATCTCAGAATTTGGAGTGAGATTAAATACCCTGGCCTGTGACCCCCTTCTATAAAACATACCAAGGAAAAACATACTTGGGTGAAGTATTTTCCTACAAAGAATGGTGAAGATTAAGATCAAGTTCAGTTTCCTCTAAAAAACAGTGTTCTGGGCTTCCCTGGGACCTATAATATGAATTCGCTGTACCTAGATTTTAAAAAATTGATATGCTACTTCTACTTAGCACACCTCTGTGCACCTTTTAAAGGAAGTTCTAGTAGGATGATTCCTATATTGCATATGGTTCATTGAAGGTCACATGATATAAAGGAACCAAATTAGCCAGAAAATAAACAGGTAGGCAGGAATTCTTATTACATGTACCAGGCTGATCTGTGATTGCTCAGTAATTACCAGGGGGATAATCCTGATGGTGGTACTTCAAAGAGTAACTGGAGCTGCTGGATAAGGGGTTTTCCAGACCTGGGATTAAAGCTATTTAATAAACTAAAAAATAATTAGGATCTTTTTACAAAATACCACTTATCAAATTTTACTAGCATCAGCCCTGTGTGTAAGTATAGGAGGGCAAAAAAAAAAAACCCAAACAAACAAACAAACAAAAAAACACCCAGCAATGAAAATTCCCTTGGCTTTAATATTTTCTAGAGGATTTGTTATTTTGGACACAGTATTAACTTTCCCTTGCCCACCCCTATGAGTGCCCACTTTTTGCAAGATGCTCTGGTATTCTGTGTCCCTTCACCAACCCATACCTACCAAGAACAATTTCCAGGTACATTGGGGTCTGAAGGCCAGGAAAGTTGGTGTCTTTTATTAGAAACAACATTGTGCGTTCTTTTATTCATTCGTCTCTATTTTCTTTCATAAATCCACTAAATAAAATGTGCTGATTATCAAAAACTACAATAGGCATACTGGGGGGTTATAAAGTCACCTTTGACCTCATGATCTTGTGGGGGAGAAGAATATAAACAACAGAAGACTGATGAAAGAACTAAACAATGACCTCTGTCAGCACAAGATCAGTGGAATTCTTCAGGGGGCAACATTTGGGTTAGGTCTTAAAGCATAAACAGGACTTATTTAGATAGAGGATTTTAGAAAAGGGTATCCCAGGTAGAGGCAGAGAAGGTTTGCTGAACAGCAGGAGGTTTCTGATGAATGCCCCAAAGAAGAACAGAGAAAGGGAGTTGGGGTCAGACTGAGAAAGGCCTGTCGGACAGGAAGATATCCAATGGTGGAGATGGCCAGTGTGTTGGTCAGCTTTGTATTCGTGTGTTCAAAACATCTGATAAGAATAACTTAGAGGAGGGAAAGTTTACTTTGTCTTATGGTTTCAGAGATTTAGACCACGATCACTGAATTCATAACTTTGTGTTCAAGGTGGGACAGAACATTATGGTGGAAGGGCATGGTAGAGAGAAGCTGCTTGACTCATGGTGGCAGGAAGCAGAGAGAGAGCAGAAGGGGCCACAGGGAAGATGCACCCTTCTAGGGCATGTTCCCAGTGACCCACACTCTCCAGCCACATCCCACCTGCCTACAGTTACCACCCACCTAGTCCACTTAAACTAGGATGGACTGATCAGGTTCCAGCTCTCATAATCTAATCATTTCACCTCCTAATCATTTCAACACAGGAGCTTGTGGGAGAGACACTTCATATCTAAACCATAACAGCTGGTATCTTTAGCAATACTGCTCAGGACTGTCCAAAGTTTGTAGAGAGCAATGAGTTCATGATTTGCCCTGAGTAGAAGGAGAAGCAGCGGGAGTTACCCATGTGGATGTCAGAAGTCAGCTGTTGTGTCCAATAGCCCTCCATCCTGATCACATGCTAGAAGTTCCAGCATGCCTCAATTTATCAATGAATTTTCCATTATGGGACACTCCTGAATAAGGCACTAGGGAACTTTCAGGAGGGTAAGTAACCCTGGCCAGACAATATGGGGCTTGTAGTATAGAGAGGGCAGGGAGAGTCTACCGGGAAGCCGCTTTTTGGAACTCCATGTTCCTGGAGGTCTTTCTGCATATTATTGACTTAATATCTGTTTCTAATAAGTCTAGCCATGGCCACTGAGAAAGAATCTTGGGGTCCTCTTGTTTTCCAATTCCTATTTCCCCACCAAAGGTAAGTACTTTATGAGTTCAGTGGTAAGAAAAGTCACCATGGCCAGATAAATTGCCACCAAAGCTCTCAGAGGCTAGAAAGATGCTTGAAGTTTCCAGAGATGGAGACAATCAGAGAGGGCAGGGCAGGCAGGGCAGCATGACTTCTAGCAGGATGACAAGTGTGCAGGCAGAAGAGGGAAGGCTTGGTGGGGTCAAGGAGCAGAAATACTTCTTTGGAGTGAAGTGAAAGGAGCCCAGGCACCCAGGCACCCAGAGCACGCGTGTGCCAGCACTTTTCTACACTATGTGGTGGTCCTGTTAGGAAGGCATGATATTTTTGCTTTACAGTTGAAGAAACTGATGTTGAAAGAGATTAGGGATTTGCTCAAGGTAAAGTCCCTCTAGCTCTAAAGCCACCTTCCACTCGCCCACACTGCTTGTGAGTGAGTCCTGGGATGGTGGCTGGACATAGAAGCAGGCCTGGGGAAGAGTAGAAGCACCAGCCTTTGCAGCGGGAGCCAGTTATTTCTGCTACTACTGGTGATGCTAACAATGCTGAAGCCATCTAGCATTTGTTTTTCACTTGCTGTGTTTGTGTATTGTCCTAGGCAATTTCCATAACTGGTCTCATTCCATCTCTGTTCTGTGCCTTTGAAGACATATGGAGGGTCCCTGACTTAATGTTGGTTTGACCTACAGATTTTCAATTTGCTGTGGTATTAAAACAATAGATATTCTATAGGATCCATACTTCAAATTTTGATTTTTGATCATGTCTCTGGATAGCAACATCTGGTAATACCCTCTCTGCTGAGAAGCAACGAACTGCATCTCCAGCCAATTACACAATCATAAGAGCGAACAACTGAGAAATCATGATGTACTGTGTTATCAGTGTTTTGGGGTACAGGTATTCAATATTCAACACTTTGTTCTAAAATGAGTTTTGTGTTAGATGATTTTGCCCAGGTGTAGAATAATGGAAGTATGTCTGAGCATGTTTAATATAGACTGAGCTAAATAAAGATGTTCAGTGGGTTGGGTGTATTATACTTTTCAGATGCATTTTTAACCTATGATTAATTTAATTTACAATGTGTTTATTGAAATATAACTCTATTTGTAAGTGAGGGAGCATCTGTAATGACTACTACCATTTCAAGAATAAAGAATCTGAGGCTCAAAGAGGTTAAGTAACTTGCTAGAGTCACACAACTCTTGTGTTCCAAAGGAGAGATTGTCTTCACCATGTTTCACTGGTATTCCAGGGACCAGAAGAAGATGATCTTTAACTTTCTCCCATAGTTATTGTGTCTCAGAGATCCTAAGGAAAGGAGTGCACAAACAGTTAGGGTGGAGGGGTAGGGGCAACCAAGGAAAGACCAGAGTGGTACCTCTGGTAAGCATGGCTTGCTGTGAGGCTGAAGGAAGCTTGGGTAGGGCTGGAGCCTGGGAAGGGAGGGTGAGGACAGCTGGAAACAGGATTTTGTTTTCATTGCATCCTTTCAATGCCTGCAAAGCACCCAGAACAGAGGGTGCTCAGCATGAAAAGAAGGCTGGGAATCTCTCTTGCTTTACAGTGAATCTGAAGTTCAGACCAGAGAGAAAGAGTCTGGTCTCTAGAACCGATTACAGAGAAAGAACATCTGCTCCACTGGGATGCATGAGCTGCCTTGCCTGCTGAAGAGGTCATGGTTAATTAAATTAAGTAATTAGATTAAGTGAGGTTGATATTAATACACGCACATATATAAAACATAGGAGGGATGCACTGTGAACAGGAAAACTCCCCCCACCCTCTCTCAGGATCTCAGTTACCCTCCCTAGGGGCAGCACCATTGCTGTCCAGAGATGCTCAATGCATCCTGTACCAGGCATATGAGTATGTATTTGCTTTATACATGTGGATGCTGGGACCAGTTTGAAATGATATTTACTTCAAGGGTTTTGTCTGCATCTCTCCAAAAGACATTTTGCATAGCATTTTAACGTTTCAGATGTTTGCAATGATTACATTTTCTAGAAGCTGAGGAATTACTCACTTTGTGCCTCCAGATGAATGCTTCTCTTAAAGCTCAGTGAAGTGTCTCTATGTGAAAGGAATACAAGAACTTCAAATAGTCTTTTTTTTTCTTCATTGAATAAATAAAATATATTTGGAAAGCTGTTTTAAAGCTTCAAGCTTTTTGCACTCCAGTCCCTAGGAAATGGTTTGGAAGGAGCTATTATGTTCAATTGTGTTAATCTCCCAGGCCCTTGCATAGAGTTTCGACTTTTCAAATGTTTGCAGCGATTACTTCTAGAAGCTAAGGTATTATACTTGGAGAAGCTACTTGAAAAATAATCTTACAGTTAACTTTTAAGCTATTCTTATGTCTATTGTGTCTCTTTATTGCACTGACTGCAGGTATAGAAAATCACCCACAGTTACAGCAGCCAAATAGCATTACCTAGGTCCCATGGCAGGGCGGGAGGGGGGTGTATTTTAAAAAGAAATCTAATTTTAGCTCTCATCTTGAGTTTTTGGGCAGTTCTTGTACCTTATGCTCTGAAACTATAATTGTCAACAGCATATCTTTGAAAGTAGGAGAAAGGAACCACTGTTTTGTTTGTATATTATTATAACACATAAAATGGTAAGATTTTCATGTAATTTTGAAAAAAAATGCACTGCCACTTGCTGATTTATTGATGAATACTGTTTCCATAGAGGAAATGATAGGAATTGTTGAAGGATGAACTGCCAAGTAGTCCCTTCCCTGGGCTCTGGACCCCTGTCGCAATTATAAGCACATACCTGTGGCTGGGATCTTTTTTGTCTTTTGTTCATAGGGGATTCATAGAGGTTAGAAGTCACTGGACTTCCTAATATTGGAAAAAAATCATTTTCAATAAGAGAAAAAAAAGAGCTATATGCTGTTTTATTTTGTTCACCTGCACATTCCATCTCCAATCATGCTCACAGGAATGCTGTCTGATAACATTTATATTCCTTTCTTTAAATGTGGGGAAAAGATACCCAGGGAGGCTAAATCACTTGGCCATAGTCACGGTAGCTTTTTGAAAGGTAGAATTTACACATAGGACTGAAGGATCCTTTTCACCAAACCTAGTGACATCCCATGTCAGAAGGTTAGGCTCTGTACACTGGGGCGTAGAAGATGCTTCTTCAAAGAGCATTGTTCTCATTAAGCAAAGAGACAGGGATGCCACACTGATGTTAGCCCTGTGCCCCTTTCCCTGAATACACAAGGAAGCTTAAACACAAGGAGAGTGGTTCCTCCATGGATGAGAAAGAACATCATTGTAAACTTGTGAAGAATCCTTTGTAGCTTTGTTTCAAAATCCTTTTCTGTTCTGTGGTTTTACATGCAAAAGGGTCTAAATCCTGGTGCAGGTGGTGTAGGATGAGGCGTGGCTGATTTTGGGGTATCTGTGCCTTGGCTTTGAGTAGGGCAGTTTTTCAACTGGTGGAAGTGGTTGGGTGGAGAATAGTGGAGGAGGTGTGGGCAGAGCAAGAATGTCATTAGCACCTTCTCTCTGATAGTAACCAGAGTAGAGCAAATGCCCCCAGGGCAGGCTCCGCAGGGGAGAAGGTAACTGATCCTCCCCGGGATATCTCTGATGCTCACGCTAGTTACCTGACACCTGACTTAACTCCTAGTTAGGAGTTTATCCACGTTTTAATTTTTGTTCTGAATTCAAGCTGATAATTAGGAAAAAAAAAAAAGGACACTCAGCCATGAAGTCTACTATTTCCTTGATGAAAATTGTATTTCCTGTGTTTTTACTTACAGGAAATATCAAACCAAAAGTGAGTAAAAGCATGTTGTAATACTACTCTTTACATCTATGGTCATCTATGATTAAAGAAAGCCTCTCTGTTGGACCTTAGCAACTACAAACAGGTACTATTGCTCATCTGGGGAAGGGTAATTGAGAGGAGTGTTGTCATTTCTTAGGGAGAGACCTTGTATGACATGTTTTATGCAGGTGGGCATATCTGGATACCCAAGTAGACCTCAAGGGGGTCACTGGATTGTACTGGTGGTTTTGGCTCAGATCTTGGACAATCCTTCCCCATCTGCCTGGAGAAGGAGGCTATTCTGATTTGTAGTACTACCTGTTCTCACAGATGTCTCTTAAGCTGTCCTGGCTCCCTCTAGCTCTATAACCACACCTTGGACAGCTAAATGGGGGACCTTATAATATTAAAATTGCCTTTTAACCTTTACAGCGGCATCTTTCTACTCTTTTTATTTTTTGCTCTATGGCTGTGTGTGTTAGTAATTTTAAGCAGGTTTTGCAAGACTCTGGAAACTGCATCTACTATAGATCTGGCGCAAGGCTGGGGCTGTGAGTTGCAAACAGTATTAGACCTTTAGATAGTAGCTGTGAGCACTTATCAAAGGATGCTGTCTTTGTGAGCTCAGTGTGGAAAGGGATGCTGGTTCCACGTGTAGGTCTTTACAGTTGATAATCACTATCTTTAAGGCCATCTTTTTTTGGGGGGGGAACATTTTATATTTTCTTACATTTTTTATAGCACTTCAATCTTTTTTCAAAGTACTCTCACATCTATTATCCCATCTTGACCTCCCAAGGAAACTGTGAGTTGGGCACAGCAAGTATTTTTATCCTGATTTCACAGATAAGACACAAAGAGGTTAAATCACACAGTAAGGCAGAAGGAGACAGAGGCTAAACATCCCATGTCTGATGTTAACGCTGCTAGTCTTTCTATGGAAACACACACCTCTCTTTTTATTCTCTTCCACTAGCTTCTACTGTTACCACTCTACTGAAATTGCTACCTTAAAAAAAATTGTCTAACTTCCTTTTATTAGTTTATTTTGAAATTGACAAATAAAAATTGTATGTTGTTATCAAGTACAGCATATCTTGAAGTCTGCAGACATCGTAGGATGGCTAAATGGGGCTAATGAATAGATGCTGCGATCACTGTCTTTAAAACTATGTTTCTCAACTCTACTTGCACAGTAGGTTTATCTAAGCCACTTAATTCATCATATCTATGGTCAAGTTCAACCTCAGACCAGTGGAGTCAGGATCTTGGGGGTAGCTGTCATGCATCTGTGTGTTTTAATGATCTTCAAGGAATTCTGATGCACAGTGAGGATCAAAAACCATTGCTAGGGGCTGGGGTTGTGGCTTCGTGGTGAGGTGTTTGCCTGGCATGTGTGAGGTGCTGGGTTTGATCCTCAGCACCAAATATAAAGAAATAAAATAAAAGTCCATTGACAACTAAAAATATATTTTTAAAAAAACATTGCTAGAAACTTACTAATGGTAACACTCACGTCAAATTAAATGACTTTTTCCCCCCCTCCAAACCTGGGACCATTTGACACTAATTTCTTCTTTAAACTCACTACTGTGTGGGTGTCTATTAAATGACACCCTTTGGATTCCCTGTTCTCTGATGCTGTCTTCCCTTTCATTTCTTGCTTACCACCTTTGTTTTGTCTTCCTGACTCAGCTTTCCTCTTTTCACTAGGTCACACAGAATGCAGGGAATTAGTGGGGAATTGTGCAAAGGAGTTGGGCATTGGAATGTAAGCTGTGGGAGAACAGGGCCTTTCTGTAATGTAAGCTCATTGCTGTAGCTTCAGGATCTAGCACAGTGCCAGAGGCATGCTCAATAACTGCATGCTCCTGAGCTGCATTTCAGTCTCCTTGTCTAATGCCATCTCTTGGTTATGCCACCATCTTCTCAAACCCAACCTGTTCAAAACTGAGCACATCTCCTTCCCTCCTCCTACACAGTAACTCTTTTAAATATTCCTATCTACCTCTCTGCTTCCAATAGCTTCATTATTTTAGGTTTTGGGGTCAGTTTTGACTCTTACTTTCCATTCTCCTTCCCTGCATCTCCATTTAGCTGACTCTTCCCTGTTTCTGATCCCTGGGGAAGCAGTGCTAGGATATGCCCTGGGCACTGGCTGGGTTCAGTAAGCCCACCCATCCATTGGACAATTGTCTGCATGGTGACCTGGGAGAAAGGCTCCCAGTTTTCTCTAGAACATGATGGGAGGACACAGAGCATGTTGACTGGAAGGAGTACAAAAATGTCCTTCTGAGTCAACTCACTTTGGCAGTACATGGCTTTCTAAATTCAGTTCCAGGTCCCATGAATCATTTAGGGAACCTTAATTTTTCCTAGGTTCCTGACACGAGACTGTTCTGGTAACTCCCACCCATAAACAATTATATGAATATTAGTTCAAATATTTCTTCCAATGAAAATAATATTTTTTCCAACTTGTACTTTTCTTTCTTTTTGTACCATCTAACCAATATCCTAACCACCAGATCTGAACCAATTAATAACTTCTTAGCAGATATATTTGATTATTATTAGCTCTTTCAACACATCCCTTTTGCCATCCCTTCTGCCTGGATTTTATAACTCTAGTTTGACCACCTGGAAAACTTGGTTTGCCTTTTTGGAAATATTTCTTTTTTAAAAAATGAGCTTAGGAAGGAAGAATGGTTCAGAGATAAATTAACAGAATGGCTCAGGAGTGAGCTCACCTGGGCTTGAATCCCTGGACCAGTAAACTAACATGATGATGGCGAAGTAGGAAAAACTACTTTGTTCACTTTATTATTCCCTTTATTATTGGCATCATCAAGCAAGCACCTTCCTGTTCTTCATTTCTACTCTCCAACAGTTAGGCACTTCTCTGTGGTCATCGATTGTATATTCTCTCATTATTTTGCATGTTAGACCTAAGCAATCTTTTGCATACTGAATTTCACAACTGGGCCATGACATTAAAATTTGGCTGATCCACAGGCTTTGCATCTTTTCCTGGTGCCTCACAACAAAGACTCCTGATTGGCTCTGGGACAGGCACTGCCATCAGACTCCCCAAGAGGCATCTCTTCAAGAGTAATTCTTGATGAGTCCAATCCCAAGATGGCAATTCCATGTTCTCCCCACATCCCACTCTAGGGGGCAACATGAGCCCCTTCCGGCCAGTGAGACATGAAAGGAAGTGTCTGGAAGGATTTCTGAGAAGGTGTCCTCAGTTTTAAAATAAGACCTGTGGAAGACCAACAACCCTTCTTATTTACCTGGACATTGTTGTGCTTGCTGTGAGGTCTGGAATGGTGGCCTTTTGTGACCACGAGAGAGAGAGAGAGAGATAAATGAGGACAAAGCTAAACACCAGTCCTGCCTGTCTGATGCCATCTCCGGGCTGTACCATCATCTTCTCAAACCCAAACTGTTCATAATTGATCACATCACTATTCTTCCTCCTACAAAACAGCTCTATTAAATGTTTCCTACCCACTCTTCCAATAGCCTCACCTCTCATAGTAGGTCCTGGAGGATGTCATGAATCATTGAACTAACTAACCCTGAAAAAAAAAATCATTCTTACTGAATAATCTAGTAAAGTCTGGGTTTAATTTGGCTAAAGCCATCCTGACATAGTGTCCAGGAACATTGTTTAAGTTCTGATATTTATTTTTCTAGAACCTGGTCCCTGGTCTGATTGATAGCCTGGAACTTCTTACTGAGAGACTTTTCCAATAGTGACAGCAGAGCGGGGTGACTCATTCCCTCACCACCCTCCTCTGCTTCTCTGCCCCTGATCCTACTCAAGCTCAATAGGTTGAAAGGTCTCCAGTCTATCAAGAGAGGGAGAGGAAAATGGGAATCCCTGTCAAGGGAGAGGACCAGCAGGGTGGAGGGCACAGGAAGGAATAAGAGAATTCTATGAGCATCACCGAGGCCTCTGGAAGCCAAGCCCGTGCAGAAGCACGAGGGAGGTCAGTGCTCTGGTTGCTACAGACCTTCTCAACAGCCTGAAGTTGAGTGCCACCTTCCTGTCTTGTCAGGGCAGAAACTGAGGCTCCAGGAGGCTAAGTAATGTGGTTTGTGCCATAAAGCATGAGGTTCGGGTTTCTTCTTGTGAGTCTCAGGTGTTTGAGATCCATGATAAGCTCATGTGATGTGTGTGAGCATTTTTCTGGGAGGGGTTTGTGATTCCTTGGAAAGTTTAAGGCTCACATAAGTAAATGATGGAGCTGAGGTTCAACCTCCTTCCATCTTACTCCTGAAGCCCAGTTTCTTGCTTCTACCTGTGTGGCTGCTGAGGGTTTAAGGGTCAGATCTCCTTCCCAATATAGCATTTTTCTCTTACTATGGTGTTTCCTTCTGCTTAATCTATTTGCACTTCCCATATCTTTTGTTGAGTGGGTACAAAATGTAATGACAGGGTTGTGGGTTAAATTTTGTCCTTCACAAAATGAAATGTTCATGTCCTAAACTCCAGTACATATAAACGCATCCTTGTTTGAAAATTAGGTCTTTTGCAGATGTAATGAAGTTAGGATGAGGTCATGTAGAATTAAGGTATCCAATGACTGGTGTCCTTATAAAAATTTGGACACAGAGACACAGAGGAAAGGAGGCTATGTGATGACAGAGACAGAGATTGGAATCATGTGGCTACAAGCCAAAGAACACCAAGAACTGCCAGCCACCAGCAGAAGCCAGGGAGAGGCCAAAAACAAACGTTCTCTGACTTCCAGAGGGAACTAACCCTGTCAGTTCTCTGATTTTCCATTTCTAGCTTCCAAAATTGTGATAGAACACATTTCTCTTGTTTCAAGTCACCCACTTTGTGGTAATTTGTCATGGTAGTCTTAGAAAATGAATACAGATAGTGCCACAGAGAAGAAAACTCCAAATAAGACAACAAATTCAGAGCTTTGCATCTGAAGCAAACATGGCCTTTAGACTCATTGGAAGAATGCTATGAGGTGTTGGTTTCTCCTTCCATGGACCTGCAAACTGGAACCTGAAAGCCACATAACTCATGTACATTGCTCAGCTGCTAAGTGGCAGAGCCAAAGGCAAACCCTTATAGGTCTGCACCTGTTATCCATATTCCACAACAGCCCAAAATGGGACAAAGACGGGGAGGGGGTAATGGTAGGCAGTGAAAGAAAAGATGGAAGGAAAGGAAATGGAGAGGGGTTGAGGAGAATGTGAGAATAAGACCCACGGAAGGAGATAAAGGAAAAGAGGAGGGAGAGAATTGGGGAGGGAATCTAAGACAGTAAGGCCGCTCCTGGGGCTGCTGGGTCCTGTCTTGACTCCTTAGAGGCCAGCACTTCCCCACCCCCATCCCCTTGCTGCTCTCTCTGTTCATCCTTGGCCATGAAGCTGGTGTTCCACCTACCCCAGATTTCCTCTCCTTCTTCCCTCTCTCCCTCTCTTTTTCTCTTTCTTCTCGTTGGTCATGACTAAAGAGAAATGCCTGGATGCACATGACAGGTGCAGTTCCCCTGGAGAGGGCACACCTGTGCATGGCTGTCTTCTCTACACTTCCATCTGCAGTAGGCTGGTGAACTCATCAGTTACGGGAGTGGTTTGGATGCTGTGAATGTCAGTCTACAGATGGGAGGGCTGGGAAGCCATGGTCCATCTTTGCACGGGCTCTTTTATATTATAAACTTTTAAATTTCTTCTAATTAGTGATACATAACAGTAGAATGCACTTTGACACATCATACATAGATGGAGTATAATTTCTCATTCTTCTGGTTGTACATGATGTGGAATCCCAAGGGTCGTATAGTTGTATATGTAGATAGGGTAATAATGTCTGATTCATTCTACTGTCCTTCCTACCCCCTCTCCCTCCCCTCCCTTCACTTCTCTACACCTAATCTAAAGTAACTCTATTCTTCCCTAGAGCCCTCTCCCCCATTGTGAATTAGCATCAGCATAACAGAGAAAACATTCAGCCTTTGGATACATGGATTTTTTTTTTCTTGATTGGACTATTGTGCTTACTCTTTCTTAGAGCAAACTATTTGTAGAACCCTATTTATTCTGCCCTCCTCTTCCCCTATGGAAAGTCTAAATTCCAGAGAGCAGCCAGCCAGGTATTCTCTACTGTGCTTCCAGGGGCTTCTGAGTCTGATTTCCAACCCTTATCTTAGCTGTAGACTCAGCTGTTTCCAGCCTGCCAGACCCTGTCAGCTAAGTGATGTGAAGCATCAACTTTGCTTCTTTTCCCTGGACCTTTGCTTAAAACTTCATGTTCCCAGTTGATTTCTCCAAACCATCTCTGAGCTCACCTGATTCCTATCCCTTCAGCCAATAAATACTTAATGGGACCATATTATGTGCCCAAGTAGTGCTCTGTGCCCTGGGGATCTAGTGGTGAATGGTACAGACAGGGCCCAACTCTCCTGGTGCTAATATTGTTCAAGTGACAGTGATGAGTAAACAAGGTCATTTCATGGGGAGCCACTTGTCACGTAGTAAATGTCAGAGGAGATGTGATAGTGAAAATTCAGGGAAAGCCTCTCTGAGTTCACAAGAGCACAGGGTCAGCCAGGCGCTTCCAGGAAGAGGGAGGAATTGCGATATCCCAGGGGTGGGTCTTAGCTTGGTATGTTGGAGGGACAGAAAGGTTGGTGGTTGGAGTATAGTGAGGGATGGCGGTTGGCAGCAGATCCCATAGGCCCTTGCAGCATAGATTTGGACTTTATTCCAGTTGCAGTGGGAGGCCTTGTATGATCTGAAGTAGCAGAGCAGCAGGGTTAGAGTCACAGTTTTGGAAGCCACTGTGTGAAGAATTGGTTTCGGCTGGGCCCGGGGGAGATTGATGGCTTATGAGAGGAAGGCAAGAAAAGAATCAGGGAGAAGGGTTAGAAGGCCACTATGATGGATAAGAAGTCTTTGGTTGAACAAGGTGAAAAAGTCTATGCCCTCATGGGGCTTAGAGTATTTTTTTGGTTGGGGGGGCTAGGTGAATAAACTGGAGATTCTGAGAAGGTGTTTGTCCTAATAGGAAAGCTTACAACCCAGTACGCTACTGGTTTCCATTACGCCTCCTGGTGCAGTGGGGAGAGCAGTTCATAAGGACATTGACTTGGCAAGGGGTCCAGGGCTCAGCCATTGAAAAACATCTAGTGGGAAGGAAAGATCCTTGCTTCATCGAGCATGTGCAGACATTTACCTTCCATCGATGCTGTCAAGATGCCCAGAGTGACTCTGGAAGACCATAATCACCCTGCTAGGGAAGGGGTAGAGGTTTGAACTGAGGTCTGTGTTGCTAAAGACCAGGTTCTTCCCACATTCCATGTCTTGACCGCCTTTTGTCTCCTTTCTCTGAGCTATCATGATGCTTCTGGTCTCTATATTACTTTGTTGGCATGACCTACATGGTCCTCATACTTCATTTGGCTGTTGATATACATATGCCTGGACTATCCAGGGAGATATTTAATCATTTGCAGTCAAGTGATGCTTTTTACTTTTAATAACCTATGTGGCACTGGTACACCTTAACTGCTTAATAGGTATTATTCGGTATCTATCATTAATGCCTGCACTCAACTCAGAGATGAGAGTCTAGTTTCCTTTTCTAGCAAGAAAAGGTAACTCAGTCTGAATCTTGGGATGATACAGTTGAAACAACCAAACTGGGCATTTGAAGACAGTTTAATAAAGATGTGGTCGGGGTACATGAAGCCTGTAAGGAATGATAAAGTACTGGGGGGCAAATAAGGGGGTAGCTATTACTTATCACATGAAGGGCAGAAGAACCTAGAGAGAATATACCATAAAGATGACAAACCTCGGAAGGTGTGGCCTTCGGTTGAGGATGGCAAAGAAACACTATTCTGAGCCTTTGATCTCCAGCTGGGGTTTTGCATTGGCTTGACCCAAATTAAAATCAGGTGGCAAGGAACTCCCTTGAAGAAGTCCAGACCCAGACCCGCATCCTGGGGCACAAAGCAAAGTGGATGGGAGCAGAGAGTGGTTTGGAGTGCAAACATAAGAGAGATGTCACAGGAATCTCACCTCTTCCAATATCTCTTCCTTTTGGAGGATGGACTCAGGAATTACAGCGACTGTGTTTCATTAGAATCAGAGTCAAGTCATCAGCGTACCCATCATCATCATCATCATCATCATCATTTTCATCTTCATTCTTATTTACACAAAAGGAATCTACATAGTTCAACATAATTGGATGCATCGTGGCAGAGCCAGGATCACATCCCAAGCTTTTGGGGCTCTGATTCAGTATTTTTACACCAGCACTCCCTGACATCTCCCTAGCCACCCTGTTCCTTGTCCACATGGGTGACTCATTTTCATCTTCATAAGTTAGCCCACCTTCATGATGGGCAGCTCACCACAGAGGAGCCCTGCCCAGAATCCTGGAGCATGCACACCCTGCAGTTGGTGATTATTTTGTATTTGTACCACCTGTGCCACCATTCTAAAGCCTCTGGGAATGGGAGCCCAAGAGCCACACCCAGTCCTGATGAAATTCTGAGTGGGGAGACTGTAACTAACAACCAAGAACCACCTGATCCAAATGGTCTCTCCTTTCAGCAGGACACAGTGTTCTGTTGCCATGTCTGCTGCCAGCAAAGGCTGGCGTCCAGGGAGGCTCTTCTCAGGGCATGTGCAAGATGTTCTTGGCAGGCAAAGGCCTCAAGAGCTGTGAGATGAAGGAACTGTTTTCCAGGGGTTCATTGCGGGAACCATAAAGTGGAGACAACCTGGGACTCCAGCCAACCCTGAGATGTTAGAAGAGTGGCAATTCTTGAAGATCAAGAGAATTTAGGAAAAGTAATTAAAAAATGAGCTAATATTTATTGTGTGTTTATTACATCAGGCACTATTCCAAGGGCATTATGTATTATCTGATTGAATCCTTGCAGCAGTTTATAGGGGAAGTGGAGGTACTGCTCTGACAATATACCTATTTTCCAGGTCTAGTTGCTCCTCTGCTCCACTCACTGCAGGTGACCCTGTCACACCTGCTCCCTCCTCAGGCTGCTCTACCTCCTTCCTCATTTTTGCTCTCACCTGGCAACTCCACTGAGAAACAGAAGAAACCAGAATGGAACTTTTGCAGCTGCCCACTCTTCTACCACCTTGAGTGAGAGTCTCTCAACTCGACACAGTCTGCCTGGTCTTCTGTGACCATGGGTGACAGCCAGTCCTGCACTTGTGTAGCAGACCCACCTGCTCCTGCCCAGTCTAGGGTGTTGCTCGCCCTCCATCATCACGCTGTTGCTCTCTGTGAGCTCATTCCCAACAGCCTACTGACATTCTTTGATTTTCCCCATCTTAAGAAAAATTCCTCTCTTGACTCTATACATTCCTTCAGCTACCACCCTTCTTTCTGTCCCCTGTACAGCAAAACTCATCAAGACAGTTGTCTATTCTTGATGTTTCCAGTTCTCCCCTGGATGACCCTATAGAGGCATTTGCCCACGCTATTCCATAGAACACACTCCTGCCAAGATTTACTAAGATTTGCAGTGACTTCCATGTTGGCCAAGATTGGACTCGGTGAGTTGGTCCATTGGAGGTCCAACTTCAATCCTAAGTTTACTAGGTTTTAGCATCATTTGTCCCAGGTGGTTCTTTCCTGCTTGAACCTATTTGTCCCAAATTCAGGGACATCAGACATCTATGGGTTTCCTCCTTCCTCACAGGCCTTCTCAGAATGATTTTCTGGATTCTCCTCATCCCTCTCCCACCTGTCAATCTTAGAGAATCCCAGAATTCACAGTATTATTTTACATCGACACCCATTCCCTAGAAGAACTTAACCAGTTCCAGTGATCTGAACTATCTATACATGCTGAACATTTCCAAATTTTTATTTTCACCTGGTAACTCATGTATTCCTGGCTAAATTTTTTTTCTCCACAACAGTTTTTCTCCATCTGACAAAATATATTTTACTTCCTTTTTAATTTTCTCACAATCAAACAAAAACTTCATAAGGTCACATTTAAAAAAAAAACACCTGTTTCATGGAGCACTTCAAACATATAATAAATACCTTGTGTCCACCATCACACTATAATGATAAATTCCTTGCTAATCTTGTATTTTTGATACCACCACTGTGAATTAATTTGTGGCAAATCACAGTTATCTTATCATTTAATCTGTTAATACCTTGATATGTATCTGTAAAAGATAAGGACACTTTAAATAGAACCATAGTAATTCATTAAAATCATCCAATACATAGTCAGTATTCATATTTCTCCTATGGTTTCATAAACACATTTTTATTCTGGTAAAACATAGGTTACATGAAATTTCTCATTTTGCCCATGTTTCTGTGTGCAGGCCAGGAGCATTATTGCCCCTGTACAATTCACATTGTTGTGCCCTCCATTTTTTTTTTCCCATTCCAATTTGAAACTCTGTATTCATGAAATGCACAAATGATTTTTATTTTTTCAATAAGTGATCTTTTAAACACATAAATCAATTTTTTAAAATGTTCTGTTTGTATCAGAACATGTGAGATTCACAGATTCATAGGCTGCATTTGATTGCTTTCTCTTTTGTATTCCTAGGTTTCCCCTTCCTTTTCATAACTTAATATTGAAGTCATTGGGTGGTTTGTCCTGCTTCTCCCTGGGTGCATCTCCTTGATGTCATTGAGCACATCTCTGTATTTCCTGAAAACTGGTAGTTGGAGCTTAAGCCTTCTTCGGGTTTGGTTTGGTTTGGTTCTTGTTATCTGCCAGGAGTATGACACAGGTGGTACTGTACTGGAAATCTTCTGGCATCTGGTTCTACCTCGTTCTGTGATGTGAGCAGTCATTGATGCTCATAACCCAGATCTCTTGGCCCATCCCAGGGTTGCAAGATGGTGATAGTGTATCATTTCTTTCTCATTTACTATGTGAAACATTCCTATCAAGTGAAGCATCCTTGCATGAGCTAGTAAGTTACTTTGAGATACAGTTCATTCATGAAAGATAGGTTTTCAGAATAATGCATCTAGCATCCTTAAAATGTGACTATTATAAATATATCATGGAATTTTACAAATTTGATGAAATTTATAACATAAAATATATAAAAATATACAATGGAATTTTAAAATTGTGATGGATTAATGAATTTACTATTATTAATCTTTTTGATTCTCTTCTTTGGCTGGGGCAGGGGAGATTCATATTGGCTCTTGAGAGATGTTCTCATAACAAGATGTTCCAGGCCCATCTAGTGCATATTCTGGCAAGACCTGGAATCTTTACCTATTTTGTTCATTGCTGTATTCTTGGCATTGTTCTATGTGTCAGAATAGTGCCTAGTACATAGTAGGTGCAAAACAAAACCCTGAATGCATTCATGCATCTCCATAGTATAGATGAGGAAAAAGAGGCAGAGGCAGAAGGGCTTGCCAGTCACGTGGCAGATGTTGGAACCAGGGCGTCTGCTTTCAGACTTTGTGTTTTTCACCATAACTTAAGTGACCACTCACTGGGCCAGGATGAAAATACAAATTGGCCAAGAAGGAGTGGTGCATCATGAGTGATCAAGCCAGAGAAGGTCCTGAGAGTGGAAAAGGCCACTGCGGGGTGGCCTCATTCTTGCAGCATCCCCGCAGCACCATTCTGGATGGGAAACCCATAGTTACTGTGCACCCAATATATCATTTGCAATTTGCAACAACCCTCGGAAAAGGTAACCAGGATTTGTGGGAGGTGGAGTCTTGCCCTGGGTCCACAGCCAGTCAGTGGAAGCACCAACACAGAGTCCAGTTCTGCCTGATTCCAAGGGGAATGTATGCTTTTCCTATGGTTTCAAATTTCCTACAACTTTGGGACAGGACATTTATTAGGGCAGTCCCTTAGGGCTTAAATCACCTTTAAATGTGAAGACACCTAGCCCCTGTGCTGGGAGTTTACTTTTCCCACCTCCCAGGTGGCAGTGTTCTGCCTAACCCTCAGAGCTCGGCTCAAGCACCACCCTTGCCCAGTTCTCCTGCCTTATTTCCATGGCCCATTGTTCCTCTTCCCACCGAGCTGCCTTGGGTCTAAATTGCATGTATACACTCCTGAGCAGAAGATCCAGTTCTCTGGAAAGCAGATACCATGCCTCCCATGGTGCCCAACACAGTACCAGGGCACAGCCGTCACTCATGCGCCCTGAATTGTTGTAGAAGGCATGGGCTGGGCACTTTGAATTTGAGGGTGAGGGTTAATCTTCTCATCTCTTCTTCCCACCTCAGACACGTTCATCTAGATAACAAAGGCACTCCCGCTGTGTAGGAAGTTGGCACACCTAAGGTGAACGGTTGAACGGGGCTGGCACCTCCAGCCACATTTAAGGAATAACAGGATAACGGATGATGAGGCTACTTGGGGCCTCGGCCTGCAAAGTGGATTGTACCTGACGACTGGCTGATCAGGGGAAGACAGCGTCAGACCTTCCATTTCTCTTTAATTTTGAACTCACCCTTTGACAATGCTTATTTTGGGGTATGTTTTATACTGTACTAATAGACACAGTTGCATACAATTTAAATGCATATATGTTGGGAAGGCATGTAAGGTTTTTATTAATAGAGGTGAGTGATCAGAATGTATGCATGTATCAAAACATCACTGTATCCAATAAGTGTGCACGATTATTGCGTATCAGTTAAAAATAAAATAAAACTTAAAAAATCTTTGAAGACCACTGATTTCTAAAAATCTCTGTCCAACGTCCTCAATGGATTCTTATGGAAAATTTCAGGCTGCCATTACCCAGGCAGAGGGCCAAGGAAACAGTTATTCTAAGGCACCCATGATTTCAGCAGGTGTTTTTGTTGATTTTTGCAAGATCTGCCAATTGTTGGCCTATTCTACAGGCCCAAATGGCTAGGGTTGCTCCTATCTGGAGAGCCGAATGAGCCCTCAGCTGGGTGAGGACCAATAGTAGATAGGAGGCGCCAACCTGTCCCCACTGGCGCTGAAGGCCTTGGTGTCCTGTGGGGACAATCCGTATGGACTGGTTGCCTGGCAATCCTGTCCTTCACCCCCAGCTCTTCTGGCTGCCCTCTATTCTGTGTGTCTTTTTTTTTTTTTTTTTTTGCTCTGCTCAACCCTCTTCCTTCCCTTGCCTTTCTGCTTTGTAGTCACCCCACACGTACTCTTTGGCCAACACGCCTAGGTACAAATGTTGTGGAAAGGGGTTGAGCCAGGATGGCCTGATGCATTCTGTCCCTCGGGGCACTGAATCTGGAATGGTGGCATCACTCACCTCCTCACTGGCGCTAGGAAGTGGTGTCCCCAAGGCCCGAGTTCCACAACAGGGAGCCCTCCTCTGCAGCCGGGGCAGGGGGCTGAACAGGAGAAGTAGCCAACGCTGCTGTCCCTGGGCGGATAAGTATAAATTCTAGAAGTGACAACTGGAACTAGAAGCGGAGGAGGAGTCCTGAGGGACTCCCTGTTTCTCTAACTGTGCTGCATGTACCCTCCAATCGGCTTGTGGGGGGTATTTACAATCATAAGGTGAATGTGGTGCATCTTCCTAGGGTATCAGTTTTATCTGAAGAATAGGGGAAAAATTTTACACCAACATAAATTCAGAAATATTATGGCATTAGCTATAAAGAGCACATGCATCTTAAAGGTGGAACACTGTTATTTTGTTGTTGTTTGTGGTTTTTATTTTAGAGCTTTGACTCTCACCTTCTTCCCAGACACCAGAGATTTGTGTTCTGTGCTTGTGGGAAGCCCATACCAGAGCACCGTGTGTGGGTCGTTAAGCATGAAGGGCCAGAGATCAAAGATACAGGTTATTTCTGGCCCCACTGAGCAGGTAAGAGAAGCTGACTTGGCCTACAGCACAGGACCCCAGGCCAGAGCAAGTCCTGGGTGTCACCGTCAGTCTTCAGCGGGGAAATCCGATCCCACCTAGGGGTGTGGTGTCAGCTTCATCCCTCTTGGCAACCAGTCCTTGCCTTATAGTGTCACTTGCCCTAGGAGCTGGGACCAGGAGAAGTTTCCATGGGCTCAGAGCCAAAGCATATTTGGGGGATATAGAGATCTTTTTGGGTTGAATCAAAGCCACTTATTGGGGGTCTGAGAAGAGAGATATCTGCCCATGTGGTGTTAAGTTACTGAAGATCTGAGCAGGGAGGAACTGCACAAAGCCTCATCTAAATCAGTGGTTACACGTGAGGATCCTGGAACCCCGGGAAGTGATTAATTGGCTGGCCTGGTTAGTGACGGAGACAGATTAAAAATAACAGGTTGGTTTTTTAATCCAAGGCTGTTTGTTCCCTCCAGATGCTTTTTATTAGAGAAGAACTGAATGATCCATGTGTTCCAACAAGGCTAGGCCTTGACACATGGTCAGAATCCCCTAGGACAGCTTTCCCTAAGGATATGTCTTAGTAACCTTAGTAACTCATACAAAAAGGTATACTCTCTCTCTCTTTTTTTTTTTACACTACTGGGTATTGAATCTAGGGCCTTGCATATGATAGGCAAGCACCAATGAACTGTATCTCCAGCCATGCACAAGGATCTTTAAAACAACATTAGGGAAAATAACAAATGCAGGGACAAACCAAAAGACAGATTAGTTTATTTGTTGTGGATCAATCACCAAGGTAATATATCATTTAATGTATATCATTAAAAATCTTCTTTGGAAGAATATATGTTAGTCAGTTTTCTGTTGCTGTGACACAACTCCTGAAGCTATCAAGTTATAAAGAGGAAAGGTTTATTTTGGCTCATGGTTTCAGAGCTTTGAGTTCATGGTTGCTTGGGTCTGTGGCCTTATGCCTGCTAGTGAGGCAGACTATTATGGCCAAGGGCACAAAGAGGGAGGAAGCTGTGCAGCTTATGACAAAAAGGGAGACAGAAAGGAGCCCTAATATTCCCTTCAAGGGCACACGCATAATTTTTTATGTATTTAAAATGCTGCTTTTTTGCTCTTAGTTTTGAATGATCATTGAGCAGGATGTATAGTTTTTGTTCTATTTTCCCTCAGCACTTTGAAGCTATCATTTGATTGTCTTCTAGCATTGATGCTACTAATAAAAAGATTGAGTTCAGTTCAATATGCATGTCTCTTTTTTTTTTTTTTTTTTTTTTTTGGTGCTGGGGATTGAACCCAGGGCCTTGTGCATGCAAGGCAAGTGAACATGTCTTTTTGGTGGCAATCTTTTCTCTCTCTCTCAGAGCTATTATGATTTTATCTATAATATTCTGCAGTGTCACTACACTATGCCTAAGTGGGGATTTTATCTTTGTTTTTTTTTTTTCTATTTGGTACTTGGTGTACACTTTAAATCTGAGGACTCATCATATCTCATTAATTTTTATCCATTTCCTCTTTCAATATTGCCTTGCCATCAGTTCCTCCTATCATCTGGAAGTCTGATTCGATTTATGGCCAGGTTTTTCAACTATATTCTGTTTCTTAACAGTAAGTTTCTTCTTAAATTGAGACAAAATGAATATAGAGGGGAATGCATAGACCTTACATGTAAAATTTAATAAATGCACGTACCTGTGTGTCCACAATCCCAACCAACATTTCCATCATCCTGAACATTCCCTTCTGCCTTCATCCAGTTCACTACCACTTCTCAGAGACAGCTGTGGTGGTGATTTTTTTGGTCACAGATGAGTTTTCCTGTTCTTACGCTTCCTATAAATGGAATTATGTCGATTATAGCTTTTGTGTCTGAAATCTTTGACTCAAGCTGTTTTTGAGATTCGGCCATGTTATTGCATGTACAAGAGCAGTTCATTCCCTTTTAAAAAAAAATGAATAATATTTCATAGCAAAAAAAAATCAGAATTTGTTCAACATATTTTTCTGAATCATCTGGGGAGGGGAGGAGGAGTCTATTTTATTGACTGCTTTCTTTCCCCCATTGACTATTCGTCACTTTCCCTCTGTCTTCATATGCCTAGTGATTTTCAGCTATATACTGGACACTATGATGGCGCTAGTATAGAGGCTCTGAATTCTGTTATCCTCCTCTGACGAAGTCTAGCATGGATTTAAGTCGTGACTGATCACTTTGGACACGTGGAGTCCTGCTTTTTGCCTGTGGTCAGGGGGAGACGTTTCACCAGGCTTCAGGGGTCAGCCTGGCTCCACAGGATTTTGGGTGCCTTTATCCTCCCAGGGACCACGTTTTCGGCTGCAGAGCACGTCCTTCTGGAGTGCAGTGCTTCCACTCTGCTTCTGCTGTTTTCTCTTCCTGATCTGGAGGATATTTGCCTTTTCTGTGTCTTTTTAAATTTTCTTCCACATATTGCACTTTTTTTTTTTTTTAACATCACTGTGTTTGCCTGTGGAGGGGAGGATGCAAAGCACGAGTTGACAGCACCGCCATAGCTCAAAACCTTTCTGCGGCTCATAAAGCCAAGAAATAAGTCACTGAAACCACTTCTGTGTCACTCCTCTCTCTCAGTTCTACACTCTTCACCCCTTTTCAGTACCCACTGTTCCCTCTAACCCACTTCTCCTGCATCTCCCCACTTCACTCCAATCCTTTAGCCGGGAAGAATCTGAATGTGTGATTCACACCTACTCAAACACTGGGAGGGGTGATGGACAGAAGAATACCTCCTCCAATGTCCATGTCTTAATCCCTAGAACCTGTGACTCTGTGGCCTTATATTTTAAAAAAAGAAAAGGATGACTTTGCAGGTAGGATTAATTTAAAGATTTTGAGATAGATTATCCTCGGTTACTTGAGGGTCCAATGCAATCACAAGGGTCCTCCTAAGAGGATCCACAGGAGAAAAGTGATACCAGGCAAAGAAAACAGAAAAGGTGATGTAGTGTGAGTGTGAGTGTGTGTGTGTGTGTGTGTGTGTGTGTGTGTGTGTGTGTGAGTGCTGGGGGTGGGAGTTGGAAGTTGCTATGCTGCTGAATTTCAAAATGGAGGACGAAGGTGGCCAAGGAGTGCAGGCAGCCTTTAGAAGCTAGAAAAAGCAAGGAAACAAATCCTTTCCCAGAACCTTCAGAAAGAACTCAGCCCTTTTGATCCATTTAGACTTCTGACCCCTAGAACTCTGAATCAGTTCTTATTGTCTTAAGCTACAAGTTTATGTTCATTTGTTACAGCAGCAATAAGAAATGAGTACAAGGACTGAAGTTCAACCTCTCCAGAAATGCTGGAAGGGCAAGATGGGGCCAAAGGAGAAGAGCATTACTTAACTCAAGTGAATGACTGCAGCGGGGCAGTTTCCGCCAGCTCATCTCCAAGGCCTGCTCCGGAAGGGTTTCTGTGCCACATGTCTGGACCTCCCTCATCAGCACGGTTGCTTTGGATCAGCCTTTATTTCTCCAGAAGGCTCCTTTATCAACGTTAGTAAGCCGGGAGGACACTAGCATGGGAGCAGGTGCTAGTTTTAGAGTTGGAACAGACACACTGCAGGGAGCAGGGTGTGAAATTCACAAGGTTCTCAGCTGACAGGCTGAGGCCTGGTGGGGCCTTGGGCATCTGGTGGCAGGGAGAGGCCAGGATGGTGGAGGAAGGCATCCAGGTCCATGGCTGGCCCCACGAGTTCTCACCCTTCCGTCCTACAGGCCAGCGAGGTCATGGGCAGCTCCTCTAACACATGGTGTGGAGGAACAAGTTGCAGGAAGAAACAAAGGTGATTCTGCTTCACATTCTTCAGAGTAGCAATATGTCAGCAGCCCCCAGAGAGGCCGAAAGTAAATGAATCAGTGCTAGAAAGTGAAGGATACCATCCGCACTGAATGGTGAAAAGGACTCCCGAACAGTATCTTCATTGATTTTTTCTGTAATTGACACAGCATCTTGGTTTGCCTTCGGGCTTCAGCAGGAGAAAACGGGGAGCCATGTACACAGAGCTTCCTAGTGTTGGAATGTAATAAAAATCTCTCCTGAGTGAGTTCCCTTTTCTTTTCCTTTCTCTCTCTTCTTTCTCTCCCTCTTCTTTCTGCTTCCTTCATATCTTCCTAACTTCCTATCCTTCTCCCAGTCTTTCTCTCTCTCCCTCTGTGCACTACACAGGGGCGCACGTGCGTGTGCACACACACACACCTCGTACACTTATTTCCTTTTGTTTAGTACAAGAACTTAATACAACAGGGACGACATGGTCAGAAACCTGTTTTTGCTGGCCATGACATTAAGGACCTCAGGAAAGAAAAAACTAACACCTTCCCTCTTTCCTAGTGGCTGAAATCGCGTTCAGGCAGAAGCTCAGTATACATTACTTGTGGTTCCATATCTGAGAACAGGCCTCTGGAGTAGGGTACTGAGAAGGCCTGGGCTGGCCCCGGGCTCCCAGGGGCTCACTCTACAGGAGACGGGGGGCGGGGGATCAGCGCCTCACCTGCAGGGCAGCTCCAAGAGGCCACAGTGGAGAGCCTGGTCTCCACATATTGCCAGTTTGGGGGTTCACAGGCCTGGGAAGCAGAGGCCAGCCTGATAAATTTCAAGAGTCCCCTGAAACAAGTCCCTGAGTAGAGACAGTCTGATAGCAGAGGTGGAGGTTATTCTCAGCTTGAAGCTGACTTGATGAGGCCTGGGAAGAAAGGGAGGGAAGTCCTAAATCAGAGGGAAGTGGTGTCTGCGGATTTATCGCTGCTGGGCCCTGCCCAAGGGAAGTCTGGTGCTGGGGGACACGGATTTCTGATAACCCCTCCTCTACCACACAGGCTTGCCCACTGTTCGCAGAGGAATGGAGCATTCCTGCGAGGAAGGCGCTCCACCAGACCCAAGCTAGTCTTGGAGCCGAGGAGGTTCGCGGTATCCTTCCCTTTCTGGCACTGATTCATTTAATTTGCCTTTGCTTGTTTGTCCTAGAGTTGCCTCCAAATTGGCATCTGGGAACCGTGGTCACTCATTCAACAAGTCCTTATGAAAGTCCTACTGTGTACCAGGCTCTGTGCTTTCTGCTGTGAATATAACGGTCGGCAACAAATCAGGTGGCACGTCTTCCTAAGTGAAGGAGATGGACTTTGACCCGAGACTTTGACAAATAAGTGGAAAACAAACAGTGTGGTAGGTGCCATGGAGAAGAGACGTAAAGGGGCAAGGGCAAGGTAACCGGAGGCAGTCTTGTTTAAGGAGGTCGGGGGTCATTGTCCTGGAAAGGACTGAGCTGGCCTGGGGAGCCGAAGTCTGCAGGGAAAGCACAGATCGATAGGGGAGAATCAAGGTGATCGAGGAAAATATCTAAGGATAAAGCAGACATGTCCAGAGGCCCCTCAGCAGGGAGGTTTCAAGGAATGCAAGAAGCCACACACGGTTGGCTAGGACCAGCACTGGAGAGTCAGACTTTGTCATGGAATTTGTTCTTTACCTCAAAAGCATTTGCTTTTAGCAGCTTTAATGTGTGTGTGTGTGTGTGTGTGTGTGTGTGTGTGTGTGTGTGTGTGAGAGAGAGAGAGAGAGAGAGAGAGAGAGAGAGAGAGAGAGAGAATTTTAATGTTTATTTTTTAGTTTTCAGCAGACACTACACCTTTGTTTGTATGTGGTGCTGAGGATCGAACCCGGGCCGCATGCATGCCAGGCGAGCGCGCTATCTACCGCTTGAGCCACATCCCCAGCCCCCATGTATATTTTTAAGGGAAAATAATCGATTTGGTGCTGGGTTCAAGAGAAAGGTGGAGGATGGGAAAGCATTAGGAATGACTCCCAGCTGTTGGTTTGAGCAACCATGGAATGGATCATGGTGCCATTTGATGAAGAGGAGAGTCATGGAAAAACAGCAGATTCAGGACGAGGGTGGATTTGATGACAGGCACATTGGGGTGGAGATTTGGGGTTCACTTTCATATGCTCCTCAGCACTTGCTCTCTGGGGAGCCCTCCAGGTGCTTGCTGGGTACGGGAGACCTGCCCTTCCACAGAGGCCAGCCCTCCCTATCCTGACCTCCTGCCCAGGCGAGGCTTCTGAGAGGTATGTGTCGTCCCAGAGTCATCTGTCCCATGGGGAAGGGATCTGAGCCACCAGCTCAAGAAGGTGGCAGTGACTCTAAAGCACCACACAGACCCATCTCTCAGGGACCTGTAGATTAGCAGTGGAGCCTGAGCCCTTCATGATTGCAAGGCCCTTTCCCAACTAGAGCACCATACAGTGTGGGTGGGGTCATTCTTTGTTGTGGGAGAGCATCCTGTGCATTGTAGGATGTTTAGCAGACCTTGCTTCAATCCACCAGTTGTAACAATCAGAAGTATCTCCAGATATTGTAAAATGTCCTTGACGGGGCAAAATTGCTACTGATTGAAAACTGCTGCCATAACAATTCCATTGGACCCCAACATATCTAGGTAGGCACAGCAAGTATTATCATCCTCACGGTTAGATGAGAACACTGAAGCTCAGAAAGGTTAAGTGCTTGCCCAAGATCACACAGCTAGAAACTTGTAGAACTGAGATCAGAGCCTAATCTTTTGACCTCTAGCAGGGCCCCCCTTCCATTTTATCATACTGCTTTGTAGTTAAGGTATGTCAATAATGATGCATTTCTTTGCCCTGTGGGAACCTTTGAGAGGAAGATATTTTGGCACCTGGAGACTTCTGCCCAGGTGGCCCTAAGTCTATCTCCAAGTGAGATTAGTGCCACCAAAAACCTCAGTGCCAATGGCATACACCAATATGTCTAGATAATTGCTTGTGTGGTCATGGTTTGAGGATCCAATATTACATTCGAGATTTAAGATTCTAATGAAGAAAGAGGACTAACATTTATTGTGGATTCTCTTATTCATCACAAGTCTGTTGTATGGTGGAGGTGGGCATCCCAATTGCCATTTTATGGACAAGTAAACTGAGGGACCTTACTGTTAGAAAGGGGCCCTGCTGGGATGGGAGCTGGGGTTGGTGTGAAGGTACATTCACATTCTTTGAATGAAACCTTGCTGATTCCTCAGGGAGTGATGGGCTGGACAGATGGCCTTGAAGGGCCCTTCTTATGCTCCCATGTAATGATCTGAATTATGAAATCACTGTTAGGGAAAAATCGGCACTGAGCATGGCCCTAATGTGCATGCTCTGTTGTATGATGTGATTTTCCTTGACCAAGACTGGGCTCTGAGGATGTGCAGAATACTAATGCTCATTTTTGCCTGGTCTATGGAAAAAAAGATCAAACTCCAAATAAAGCAATAAAACGATTCTCATGGAGTGCTCTTAATGAGGAAAAATTGGTCTGTTCCCTTTTCCTTTCTAGCAGTCTGCTTTGAACTTGGGAGGGAGATAAGTTTAACCACAGAAGAATTCTAAGCAAAAAGATTTAGAGGGGCCTCACGAAACCCAGAAGGAGGTTGGAAACTGGCAAACCTTTCAGGAGGGGGGGGAGTTTCCCAGCCTCCTGGGGCGCCCCTTCCTTTAGGGCTCCAGGCCCTTCCTGCTTTCCTAAGCGTGGGGCCCTCCCCCAACATGTGCAGAGTGCTCTGAATCAGAGAAGGGCCCCCTGCCGCACGTTAGAATTGCAGGGAGGAAACTTTAAAAAATATACAGAGATAGGCCCTTATCCAAGACCAATTAATTCAGAGCCTTTGGCATTGCGTGATGATTTTAGTCTCACCAGGTCTGAGGACCACTGCCCTGGCCATTGTTCTCTGTCCTGGCTCCCATTCTTTGGGGGGACTTGCTAGAGAGTAGTCAGTTGCTCTGAGAAGCTGGGTTAAGCTAAGGCCTTAGAGGTTGTAATAGTTTAGTGGGTGAGTGTTGGAGATGGGTGTTTGCATATTTGCAGCCTCTTGGTCCATTTCAACCTGCTCCTTGCCCTTCTAAACTTTACGGAATGAAGGACCACTCCCAGTCTTTGCCTCAACCAGACTCACTTGCAACATATTAGGAACTCCTCACCACCTGTGAGGTGGGGTGTCTAGGGGAGTCATGCCCCCACAAGTGGCTCCCCAAAGAGCCACCATCAGCCCCTTCTGGTATGGCCCCTGTGAGGAAGAGCCGTGGACCTCTACAGGCTCCAACCAGACCTAGACAACACACCATCTGGACTGTGGCTACTCGGCACATCAGCTTATAAAATGATATCCTTTTACCTTTAGAGAGAGAGAGAGAGAGAGAGAGAGAGAGAGAGAGAGAGAGAGAGAGAGAAACCAGGATATCTGAGATTATGGAGGACCTTGTTTAGCTGCTGAGGATGGGACAGATCTCACTTAGACTACTCAAAACAGCCTCTGCCTCTTCCTTTCCTATATAACAAAGACCCTGTATTAGAATAAGTTTTGTTCTGTTCTTAGTTTGCTAAAAATTTCTTTTTAAAAAAATCACGAATGGATATTGGATTTGATCAGCTCCTTTCCCTGAATCTACCGAGTATCTACTGTTATAGGATGCGGTTCTCTTTTCTTCTGTTAAGGTGGTGGATAATCTTGACTTTTTTTTTCCTAATCTGAAACCAAGCTTGCATTCCTTGAATCTACTTAACTTGCTTATGAAATGATATTGATTTTTACATAGAAAAAAAGAAAGTATGGAAAGACCTGGAGGTCTAAGTTTAGGAGGTTAACCAGACCACACAACTCACTGGAGGCAGAGTGGGGACTTAAGCAGATTCTATTGACTCCAAAGTCCCTGTTTGTGCCTTTGTGGGACTTTGGGAAAGGCTAGTTTAGGAGGTAGACAGGAGGAGGGACTAGTGAAGGCACCCAGGACCCGCCTTCAGAGAGGTAGGGGAGAGCTTGGCATAAGGAATGACGAGGAAGAAGTCACACTAGGAGGGGGTGGTTGGAGATGTCTCAAGGAGAGAGGAGGGTTGGGAGGAGGGAGCACTGGGTTCAGCCACTGAGTTCATCCAGAGCCATCTTAAGGGTGCAGTGGGGGCTGGAAGCTGCCTGAAGGGAGGAGGGATCAGGAGTTGGGCACACAGGTCTGTTTTTTAAGGTAGTTGGTGGCAAAAGGAAAAGGAGACAGCGCTGGTGTGCTGGGGTCAAGCACAAGAGTGGAGGACAGAGAGACGGAGTGAAGGATGAGGCTTCCACGTTCTTCCCAGGCCAGGAGTCCACTTGTTTTCTATCCTTTGACTTCTCTGTGCCTCAGTTTCCATATCTGTGAAATGGAGACAGTAACAAGCGCTGCTTCCGAGGGCTGTGGCCAGTGGAGAGGGCTGTGGAATGTAGTAGATGCCACAAGGGCTGGTGTCATCATCACTAACCACACACATTCTTCTATTGGCACAATCTCTGTCCCCCTCCAACAAGCAGGCCACGTGCTCCTAGGTGCATGACGTGGGATCAGGGGGGAACTTGGTGTGGCACCACCTCCCAGCCTGGGTGGGTGGTCTGGAAGAGCTGCAGGGTGTTGGAAGTTAAGGCAGCTCCCCTGCTCTGCCTCTGGCTGGGGTTTTTGGTTATTTCTCCTCAGTATCTAATAGCCATATTATTTTTTTCACAAAAATCTATACTTGGTCCTCACAGCATATGGTGCAATGACAAAACTCTGTGTATCAGAGTGCGGGGGAAGTCTCCTCGTTTTTTCGTGAAAAATTATGTTTCGACTGAAGGCATCAGCACCCTTCCCTTGTCTGGCTGCCGGTTCCTGTGTCTGTCCCTGAGTGTGGAGCTGAGAGAAATCAGTGCTAGGTACCAGACAGCCCGCCCTGGTTCCACCAGCAAGCTGCTGTGTGATCTCAGGGAAGAGGCTTTGACTCTCTGGGTCTAGGTGTCTTCCTGTGAGGGTGGAGGGCCTCTCCACCTGCATCCGTCCATAAGCACTTGTTGGGCAAGGTGGATGCTGTCATTCATGGAAAGGGAACGGCGGAGAAACGGCAGGGCAGGCTTTTAGGGGATCCCAGAAGGCCAGCTGCATCCTGTTGCTGTCAGCTTTTACACTGTTGGAACCAAAAGACGTGACAAGAACAATTTTAGAAGAGGAAAAATGAGTATTGAACAGGTATAGGCCAGCCCATGTGCGCGGTGAACAAGAGCTGTCCTGTACCCCTGTTCTGTACCCATTTTAAAAAATTCTGTTCATATGGAGAATTATCTTGACTTTTTTTCTTCTAATCTGAAACCAAACTTGCATTCCTTGAATCTACTCAACCTGCTTACAAAATGATACTGTTTTTACTTTGAGAAAAGAAAAAAAGGCCTGGAGGTTAACCAGGTTAACCAGGTCCTGGTCTTCTTAACCAGGACCACACCATAACTAGAGGTGGAGTGGGGACTTCAACGTGCTGTATAGACTTCAGAGTCTGTGTTGGTGCCTTCTTGGGACTTTTGGGGAAGGCTAGTTTAGGAGGTGGACAGGAGGAGGGACTAGTGAAGGGCCCAGGACCACCCTAAAGAGAGGTCGGGGAGAGCTTGGCGTCAGAGGACTATAGACCACGGATCTGTTGACAGGGACCCAAGGGGAGGAGCATATCATGGAGGAAGAGTGTGTCAGAGGAAAGCAGTTCAGGACATGGAGGGAAAGAGAGGGAGAAGAGAAAGAGAGCTCCACTCACCAGGACAAAATATAATCCCCAAAGGCCACCCCCAGGGACCCACCTCCTCCAGCCATGCACGCCCTGCCTGCCTTCAGTGACCACCCAGTGAGTCTCTATCAGGGGACTAACATGTTGATTAGGTTAAGACTTTCATAACCCAATTATTTCACCTCTAAACTTTCCTGCATTGTCACACATGAGCTTTTGGGGGACACTTCATACCCAAACCATACCAACCCCCAACAGGGACATCTGGGATTTATTTTGTTTCACAGCCAAGGGCTGCAACCAGGCATGTTACTCAAAGTCCTCTCCATCTCAGTGTGAATGCACCTCTGATGCTCCCCCGAGAGGAGGGCATCCACCAGGGCCTCGAGGGAAGGTGGGCAGAGTGGAGAGGGTAGCAGACCACTAGGAGAAAGCAAAGGACTTTCTCACACACCCACAGGTGGCCCAGTCAGGGGAAGGCATCACACCCGACATGCCAGCCGAACTGTAATTCTATCCATCTTTCATGGCCATGCTGAGTAATGGACTTGACATCTAGCAGAATTGGCTGGGTGACCTTGTGTAGCTTATTGACTGTTGCCTCAGTTTTCACATCCTCAGTGCTCCCCACTAACAGCCGAGGTTGGGTGACATTCCCCATGAAGGGGGCAGTCCTGTCCCGGCACAGCATCCTGTGTGTTAGTGCTATTAGAGTTCTCAACTTACAAACCAGGAAACTGAAATCTAGGTAGGTTCCATGACTATGGAAAGGTCCACGTCTGTTACGTGTCAGAGCCGGGATGCCACTCAGGCAGATGGCTGCGATCTGTGCTCGCAGCTCTGGTGCCTTGCTGCCTCGCTAAAGCCTCATGTCCTCCTACGCTGCCACCCACTCCCCCCCCCATGTTGTAGTCATTCACTACAGAATCACCCCAGAATCACCCCCTGGTTCCCCAAAGACTTGACTTCTCCATCACTGTTACTCTTTCCCAAAATATCCCTTCCAGTTCTTAGTAAATGGTCTCTTCTCACCTTACCTGCTCTTTGACTTCCCCTTTCCAACTCACCTCCCTATTGGATCATTCCAATCACCATACATAGAGGCTGGACGTTCTTACATCCTTAATAAAATGCAAAACTCTGTGGTCCATCTCTATTTATTGCTTCATCTTTTTCTCCCCTTTGCAGCAAAAACTGCAATGTGACCTGTGCTTGCAGCCCAATTGCCTTTCTTCCGTTCTTTCTTGAATCCACTGTAATAGGGCTTTTGCTTCCAAAATCCAAAGGCTTTGCTCTTGTCGAGGTGACTGATAACTTTCGTGTTGTGAAAACCAATGATTAATTCTCAGTCTTCATTTTGTTTTGCCACAGTACCTACGTTTTACTCAGCTTCTTCATCTTTCCTCTCACACATTTTGTTTACTTGGCATCTTGGACAGTAGCTACACTCTTTGGGCTTCCATCTCACTTCATTGACTATACATACTTCCTCAGTATCCTTTGCCATTCTCCACAGCTCCCTAGTTTCCAAACATGGGCATTCCCTAAGGTTCAGTCAGTCCTTGGACCTCTACTATTTTCTATTCTTCTCTAGCTCCCTTGATGATCTTATCCGGGCTTTAAACATCATCTATATGCTGGTTTCTCATAAATTTATATTTCTAGCCTGGTTCTTGTTCTTGAACTCCACATTTATATAGCCAGTAGCTACCTGCATAGCTCTGCCTCTGTCTTGCAACCGAACTCCTGGTCATCACCTTCCAACTTGCTCCTCTCATCCTCCTGGAGGTCGCATCCTTTCAGGTACCAAGGTCAAGACCTTCAGATCAACTGTGACTTTCTCCATGATTCACACTCCATGCCCAATTCATCAGCAAATCCTGGTGGCTCTACTCTGCATAGCAGCTACAGTGGCCCTTTCCAAATGCAAGTCAGATTGTGTTACTTCTCTTCTCAAATCCTTTTAATGGATTTCTAAGTGTAAAAAACCAAAATATTTTAAAAATATTCAAGGCTCACCATGGTTTGCACTCACTTCCTATTATGCATCTGACTGAATCTCTCTCTCTCTCTTCTCTTCTCTTCTCTTCTCTTCTCTTCTCTTCTCTTCTCTTCTCTTCTCTTCTCTTCTCTCTCTCTCCCTCTCTCTCTCTCTCTCTCTCTCTCTCTCTCTCTCTCTCTCTCTCTCTCTCCCTCTCTCTCTTAAAAAACTTTTCTACTTCTTCACTTCTCTCTAGCCCAAACTTGAAAAAACTTGCTTACTTGCCTGGAATGCTTTTCCCTCAGAAATCCACAGGGCTTGCCTCCAAACCCCCTTTTTAGTGAGGACTTCCATTATGGCTCTAGCTATGATTGCTAACTTGCTTTTTTCCTCTATAGAACCTATCATCATTTGATGTTCTATATATTTTGTTCATCTATTTTATTTTCTCTCTTTCCTGCTAGGGTGTACTCCATGAAGGGAGCAATTCTTACAGATTTGTTCCCTGCTGATCTCTAGCACCTACAACAATGCCTGACATACAGTAGTTATTCAAAAATAATTTGTTGAACAAATGAAGAATCTCCAAAATGGAGGTTCTTGAGTTTTTGACTTGCTGTTTAATTCAGCAATATAATGTTACTGTCACATACACTTAATAAATAGTAACCATTATGACTGTTCCTTGTGTATTTGGATATTAATCCCTCACAGATAGATGATTGAGTAGTAATTATTATTAATCTCCATCTTAGATGAATAAATCAACCATAATGGTAATCATGCCCTGTACTCATTATAAGTTTACATTTATGAAGAGTTAGGTTAAAACTTAGTTATGTCATTAGTGCTAAAAATTACATTTGGAAAGGAATTTAGAGGACTTGGAGTTATGAAATGACAAGACCTAAAATATCTATTAAAGCTTAAGAAAACTTTGATGAGAAGTGAAATCAAAATTATTCATGCTTAAATTATAAATACATGACAGAGGTGGCAGGGATTTGAAATAAGATTTGTCAGAAGCCAAGCTGTGTTCCCTAACTTTGCTCTGCTCTCTGTTGGATCATGTTGCTCAACTGCTCCTTACCTCTGCTCAATATGGATAAATGGATTTAAAAGCCAGATAAGGGGAATAGGAAAAGTTATTAGATTTGCTCAAGGAGTTATTTATTTTACAGATTATAACTTGATTTCTGAAACTTTGAAACATAAATATTCATATGGTCTAATATGTTGAAGATGGTAGTGGTAAATGAGGACTAAATGCCTTCTCTTGGGTATTTTAGCTCTAACATGATGGCTGCATCCACATGTATTTGTGAGGACTGATTGATAAGAAAAAATTTAGGCAATCAGCCTATAGATGTGAGCCTGTCAGCGATTTGGGTCAGCGTACACTGTGGTGCATATGGCTAATGCCTGTCTTCATTAGGTTACTACCTGCCATTCATTTCACTCATCATTTATGGAAACTTTGTAAGTCTTCTGAGTTGGCCTTCTGGGTAGAAGGAGAAAGCCGAGGCAAGCCAAGATCTTGATCATACTCCGTGTCTTATGGTGCTATAGCTATCTGGAGACAGCAAAGGGGCTGGGCCAAAGGCGGAGCTTGCTGAGCATCCCCTTCCCCTGGTTATCTGGCAAGACATGGGAGAACTACATATAGCTGCAGCCCTGAAACCTACAGTGGAGGTAGTGCAGGGTAACTAACTTGGGTACCTTAGAGGTGTGGAATGATCAAATGCAACCCAGATCAAGAGCTAATGCTAGCTTCCCGGCAAGCAGTCAAAATTTTCATTCGAGGACATATTCATGCTGATTCTCATTTGAATTCCAAAAACGACCAGGGAAAGCCGTGTCCTAATATTGCTTGTGTTGTCCCTTGACAGTTTTGAGGCCAGGAGCCATAAATTACTCATCTAGCAGGATGCCCAGAATGCAGTGGATTCTTAAGAAACTTGCAAAAAGTGAATAAATTATTCAGAACTGTGTCATGAGGGAGCTAAAAAAGTGGGTGCTTCTGGTGCTCATTTAAAAGGTATTGTTGGGATGCAGAGGTAGCATCTCTATGAAGTGGGTTTTGGGGAAGGGTAGTTAAAGACCTGAAGGTATTTTTAAAAGCCCCGTTAGCCAGAGCCTGTTTGTGTGCTGGGGTGTGAAACTCTATGAATGTATTATCAGCAGGGCCTTAGAGGGGTTTGTGTGATTTGCTTTGGGCAGAAACAGGCTCCTTCTTTACAGATTCCCTGGGGATAGAGAGACCAAAAGAACCACCTGCTACTCTAATGGTTCACCCACCCCACAATTAATGAGGGAGATGTTTTTGGTCTTTAAAGGAACAGTGTCAGTGAAATGTCTAAAACAGTAGCCGCATGTGGCTCTTGGCACTGAAAATGTAGCTCGTTCAAATTCAGATGTGCTTTGAGTATAAAATAACCACCAGACATTGAACTCTTGGTACAACAGAACATATTATATACCTAATTATTAATTTTATGTTAGTTACATGTTAAAATGATAATGCTTTTGGACATATTGGACAAAATAAAAACATTTCAAAAAATAATATAATTACCATTCTTGTCTCTGTAAGTGGCTACCATGAAATTTAAAATGCCATTTGTGGCTCACATTGTATTTCTACTGGACAGTGCTCTCTAAAAGATACCTTGTTTTGGGATCCATTCCTAGAAAGCTTGTATTTCATTTAGATCTGGAAGCAGTTGTAATCTCTGAACAGACAAAGAAAAGAATTGGATCTGGCATGGAAAAAATGCAAGTACCTTTTTTTAGCAAAAAAAAAAAAAATGCTGACCAGTTGGCCATAAATCCACCTCTAGCCTTCTCTGTATTTGATCTTATTCTTTGAGGGCTCAGGTGTCAGTTCCACACTGTTATTTCAATGTGCTGAAAACAAAAAAATGCCATAAAGATAATGAACATCTATGGAGAACTTGCCATGTGGGTTTTGTTAATTGCTTTATATAAATTATTGCATTAATGAAGTAGGCATCTGACTCTCCTCACTTTACAAATAAGCAGAATAGACAGATGGCATGCAAAAGGATAACTCAGGAAGAAGTCACTGCAGATGGGGGGGTGAGGGACAAGAAACAGACACAGGTGTTACTCCAGGTCCAACTTGGCAAGTAGGTGAACACTCAGCCCGCGCCCTGGTTGGGGGTGCAGGAGGGACGATTGTATCCTCTGAAGAGATGCCTGGCAGAGTGCCTCTGGGTAGCTTGTGCTCATTAAACATTGCTGATTCCCCACATGGCCTCCTCCCTCCCTTCTTGCTTTAATCCTGCCCACTTCCTGGTTTCCATCTCCTCTTCCCAGGATGACTTCTCCATTTATGTAATGGACAAAGAGGAGTCATAAGTGCCAAATGGACTTGGGTATACCATGGGAAGAACTAAGGACCGCCTCACAGGGTTGCATTGGGGTTTAATGTTGGTGCAATGAATCTTTAGACCAAGAGAAGGTAAATATAGTAATTGCTAGTGTTTACTTTTTCCATGTAGCTCACGTCTGTGGCTGTTTTCTAGATCTCAGTCACAGGAGATTGATACCAAGGGAGCTAGGAATAAAAAGGGAGCCATTTACATGTTGGGGTTCATGCTGACCTACCCCAGGTCAATTCCTTATTGTGTCTGTACGCACCTTGGGATCTGAAAAGAGATAGTCTCCTTTGGTCTATAAAAAAAGATTTCCCTGAAGTCATCTCTAAAAACATCTGGAGGACTTATTTGCCTTTGAAATCTGTGTGTAATTAACAAGCTTGCCCTCTGGAAGCTGGTGATCTACTTTTCGTGTGCTTGCAGCAAGCAAAAAAGCAAAAGTCACCTCACCAGCATAGATTTCCAATCTGACCTCCCTCCATTCTCTATTGTTAGGATCCTGTGACCAGCATGTTCCACGGGGAAGCTGACTGAGGACATTTTCTTCCATTAGACCTGGAAGGGAACATGCTGGGGCAGACCCAGCCCAGAGCTGGCAGAACTCAGGTTTCGGTTCCAGCTCAGGCACTCAGGGTGAGGTGGCTTTGGGAAGTCTTATTTTCCCCCTGGATCTCAGTATCCCCATCTAACTAGAGAGCTGAGTCAAGGGTCTCAGCTCTGGAGACCTCAATGGGGAACTCTGGAAGGCAAGGACTGTACCATCTTGTTTATAACTGGGTCCCCAGTGTCTTGTACAATATCTGGCATAGAGTACGTACTTGCTAAATCCTTGTTGAATAATGATTTATCCACAGCTGTTTCAGCTGTGACCATCTGCATGACAGAGGCTGCTGATCCTAAACCATCTCTTGGGAGAGATGAGTGATGAAGGGACCAATAGACATATAGAGTTTCACTAGGAAAGCTGATGTTCTTGAAGGTTAGACATTTTTCCATCTTTCTCCTTCCTGTGCCACGTAGAGACTTGGCCTGACCCCACACCTGGGGTAAAACAAGAAAGAGAGGGATCCTAGTAAAACTGCTTAATTCAGGCCAAAACCTGGGAGTATATTGAAAAAAAAAAAAAAACACCGAATAGAACATATGTATTTAGCAGCTTGTTTGTTTCATAAAAAATTATCTTATTTGGATTCAAGAGACGGATCCCAGTCAATGCTTAGCTAATTGCTTTGGTTTGTACATATGGAACATTCTATTTAAATGGTTGACATGGGCAGAGATTGTTTGCTTGGTAGACCTGACAGAGAGATTTCTTTCCCAGAAGCTCCAAGACCCCTCTCATGTGTGTGTCTCACCAGGTGGGCAAGAGCAGCTGAGGGGACCTTGCAGACTTCATTTGTGAAGTCACTGACTCTAACCCTTTCATCAAGCCAATGTCTGCAAACCATTTCCATGGCCATGGGTAGGTGGTGAACCCATGGAATCTCCTGCTTTAAGAGGAATTGTCTCCACAGGAGCATTTGGTCCAGGGAGCTGCTCAGCACTTGAAAAGCAATAAATAGTAACCAATAACCAAGCATTGAAGGCATATTATATCCTGAGTGAAAGAAAGAAGATGTTGTACTTGGAATTGTGATCTCTCTGTCTTGTACTTTTTTTTTTTTTTTTTTTTGGTACTGGGGATTGAACCCAGGGGGTGCTTAACCACTGAGCCATATCCACTACCCTTTTTATTTTGCGACAGGGTCTCATTGAGTTGCCTATGGCTTCACTAATTTGCTGAGGCTGATTTCAAACTTACGATCCTCCTGCCTCAGCCTCCCCAGCTGCTGGGAGGCATGCACCAGGGCATCTGGCTTCTTGTACATTTGGGATAAAAAATGGATAGCAGGTAGGGTGCTGCTATCAGAAGCTTTGAAGAGACAGGTGTAACTGGACCACTGGGAGCTATGAGATGATGCCTTGGCCTGAGAAAGAGCCACAGGCTGGGGCCTGAAGCTTAGAGGTTTCAGTCCACCTGTCCCTTGAGGGCTCCTTCCTGCTCCCTCACTCTTACTTCTTCCTTTTTGCACATGTGCACATGCACATACACACACACACACACACACACACACACACACACACACTTGCATGCACATACACATTCTTATTGCACAAACCAGAATTGTAGATGCACAGAGCATCACAGAGAAATCACACAAATTGGAGAAACATCATTGTATTAGGATGATTTTCATCCTAACCCTTGTCTGATTTTACCTTCAATTTACTGTTCTTGTCACATTTAATCCTTTCTATTTTCTGTACCGCTTCACTCCAAGAGCCCAAGAGGGATTGCTTTTCTCTTTCCTCATCTCCCCAACTCCTAGGATGAGCTCTGGTTGGTGCAAGGACAGAGGTGACTGCCCTAGCTGCTGGGATGCCAGCTGCTGCTGGCTGCAAGTGCCCAGCATGCTGGTGGACAGTGTCATTTTGCCTAAGGCAGCTGGAAGGGCTGACAGAGGGAACACCTCAGGGGAGGCTGTGGCCTCTGCAGAGGTCTTCTTTACAGGTCTCTTGTTCTGGTTAAAACTAAGTCCCTGCATGGAGCATTGGCTCTTAAAGGGGGAAAAAGCTAGAGCTGTGTGATTTTCCATTTAGTTATAATTCTGTAACTAGATTTGCAGAAATGACTAAATCGGCTAGAGGGAGGCAGGTGGGTTTGTGGGGCTGACATGGGCTGGGCATCTGGGGACTGCACTGCTAGCTGGGCAGGCTTTCACACTAGCAGCCTGGGTGGCACTGAGCCAGACCTGTCGCCTCTCTGTCCTCATTATTAAGTGAGAAGGATGGTCCAGATCATGCCACACCCCCCTGAGAGAAGGACTGTGAACACAGGGCTCCAGGATCAATCTAGTTGGCAGCACTGCCCTCTCTAGCAACAGTCAGCACTTAAAGAGCACTTGGTTTTGATCTCATAACATGTTAGCTTATTTAAGCCTTGCAGTCTTAGGAAGCACATACTATTGTTTTTCTTGTTTAATAGATGAGAAACGGAGAGATGAAGTGAGGTGCCCAGTGTCACTCAGCAAAGCTAGAATTCAAGGCCAGGCAATGCTGCTCAGAGTCTGAACTTGCTCACTGTCCCACTCTGTGTACATGGTGCTAATGAGGCAGGGCTCTGAGATTTTTGCAGCCAACAAACCAGTCTAATTTTGTTTGACCCAGCAATTCCCAAGCTGCGATGACCCAGGAACCCTCAGAAAGCAGCAGAGTGTGATGACTCAAAACACAGAGTCTCCGCAGACATGGCTAGGCTTATTCTCTTCCCTCCACTTAGAATCACTCTGATCTTGGGCAGGAGCTCAACCTCTTTAAACACCAGTTTTCTCAGCTACAAAATGGGGGTGATGATAGTAGGGTTGCTAGGAGAATTTTAAAAAATACAACGCTTGAAAAACTCTTTGTAGTGCTTGGCATTTTGTATGCATGACAGCTTTTGCTACATATAGTAAATAAGGGATGACATCCATACATAATGCCATGATACAGATGTCAGCTTTTAAATATGCACACGGAGAGAAAGAGATAATATCATTATATGAAATATAAAAATAAGAAATGTCTTTATCTTATGTATTAAAAAGAGATACTACCTTTAAATTACATAAAGATACAAAGTTATATAAAACATGCATATATATAATATACACACACACACACACACACACACACACACACAACCTATTATGAGTCTATAGAGCGAATATTCCTGAAACACACAGTGGGAAGTATCAGTCTAACAATGTTTAAGGCCCTTTTCTTTTCCTCTGCCCCTAGTTTGATTCCTATTCTTGAACTCTAAAATTGCTAGGCTCTTATGAAGGCCTATGTGGGCTTTCTGTGTAGAGAGCTCACCCTCACGGGATGTGATAGCAGGGAAGGGCCTCAGAGATCATGGTGTCAAACTCACTTGCTTTATAGAAAGCTGAGGCCTGAGGATCTCCAAGTAGGAGAAAGTCAAGGTGAGACCCTTCACACATGGCAGGACATAAGGCTGCAGAGAGAAACTCATTGTTATGGTTCAGAGAGGGGGTAGCCCCAAAAGCTCATATGTAGAAAGTTTAAAGATGAAATAATTAGGTTGAAGTACTTTAATGAGTGCATTAAAGCACAGATATGGATTAACTGAGCAATAATTGTAGGCAGGTGGGGAGTGCCTGGAGGAGGTGTCACTGGGGGTGTGCCTTTGGGGTTTAGATTTTTGGCCCTGGTGAGCAGCTTGCTCTCTTTCTCTCTCTCTCTCTCTCTCTCTCTCTCTCTCTCTCTCTCTCTCTCTCTCTCTCTCTCTCTCTGATTCCTGCTTGCCATAACCTGAGTTGCTTTCCTACTCAACGATTTTCTGCCTTAAAGTTTTGTCTCACCTTGGGCCCAGAGCTATGGAGTTGACCATCTATGGACTGAGACTTCTGAAACTATGGCCCCCAATTAACTTTTTATCCTTTATGTTTTCCTTCTCAGGCATTTTGGTCACAGTGATTAAAAAAAAAAAAAAAGCTGGCTAAAACACTTACACTTTTCTGAATTATAAACCTGGGAAACTCAATCCAGGCAGAGGCCTGCCCTGGGGAGGGCCAACAACATGTCTCGAGCCACTGTCCATTCATCATTGAAAAACAACACGAACTCATGAATTCATAGAGTTACAGGATTCATAGAGTTATAGGATAGCACCTCGTCACTGCTCTTGCCTTGGGGTACAGGAGGATGAGTCTGCAGAGGTACTATCCACAGGCAGCTCCCACAGCCTCAGGGAGGGAGCTCTGGGCTTTCCTGAAAACCTGCTCAGCCAGTTCCCACAGGGTAGTTAAGGATGCTCTAGGAGCCTTTGTTCCAACTGGGCTCCTCTTAGTGTCTTGGGTTTGCAGGGACAGTGGGAAGATGCTCCAAGATGCTCTATGTTGAAAGAAGGGGTTGCAAATTCCTTGACCACTGTGACCAAGCTTGGAACCGGGAGGGGTTGGGACCTGTTGGAGGCATGTGATGGTTGTCCTTGTGGTAGTGGGGGAATCCCTGGTCCTCACTGAAGTCACTCAAGTCCCCAAACCCAGTAGTGCTGATTAGTTAAAGCAGGCCTCTGCCTGGATTTAGCTTCCCAGGCTTACAACTCCAGTCATGCACTCTTAGACTTGCTGTTGGAGATCCAGCCCCCAGCCCCCAGCCCCACTGCCATATGAACTAGAAATAAGCCTACCATGTTAAGGCCCTGACATTTGAGTGCTTTATTTTCAGAGTTAGCATTCCTCTTATACACATTCATATTTCCTCAACCAGAGTTATAGGATAGCACCTCTCTGTCCCTGATTCCGGCTCACGTCTTCCTGTCTGAAGTCTTCCTGCCCTCACTGACCTCAGGGTCCCCCTTTGTCTGCATTTCTGTAGCTCGTATTGTCATACTCAGGCAGCTCCCACTTGGATACGTAAGGGCTTGCAGTGCTAATTGAAGAGGACGGAGACCCAGTTCCACACTCATTCTGCATCTCCCAAAATGCCTAGCGTCAAGCCCAGCAAACAGTAGGCACTCAATCAATACTTGTTGATCGATTTGAGAGAGGCTGGAATGATCCATATCAAACTCCAGGCATCATCCGGGAGCTCACTGATTAAGCGGGTGAATCTTGCAACCTTTCTCTAAGGCCACCACTCAGCCTGTGCTGGGGGGAGCCCCCAGAGCCCAGAGCCTCTAGGCTCAGGAGCCCCTCAGCTGGCCAGTTCCCTGCTGGCTTCCCAGGATCTCAGGCACTCCAGGCCACTCTCAAATGGCCAGGGCATCCATCAAGTGACTTGCCGACTGAAGGTTCTTCTTTGTTCTCTCTGCACTTCCTGCTTAAAAAAAAAAAAAAAAGCAAACAAACAAAACCCAAGAATATCCTCAAAATGAAAAGCCAAAAAGCCAAAATCAATTAGAGACCCTTCTGTCTAGGGCTCTGATTATGTCCTCAGTCTATCTAGGGAAGAGTGGAATAGTATTATCTTTCAATTACTAGTCCAGTGTTAAAAAAAATATATTTATGTTGTAAACTTTTCTAGAAATGTCATGACAAGGGCCTTGGAAGTCCAGTCCTGGGCCTAAGGGTCTGGAATGTCGGTATCAGTACACTTGAATTTGGTATTCCGATTCCAGCAACTCTTTCCCTAACATGTTGGTGAATAATTTAGCTACAGCATTATAGTGATCAAAAATATCTTAGGGATGTGGCATTTAGTTTTTATTAATTTATTTTAATTTTTCATTAATCTTTCTACTATGATAATGTTTGTTCAATAAAACAATTAAAGAATATGGATCAGCAAATCAGAAAATAATATCATTTGAATTTCCATGGATCAAATATAATTCAGTGTGCATATTTTCATGTATATCTTGCCAAATTTTTCCAGTGTCAACATATGCATGTACATATACACTCTACATATGCTATTTGTCAGTTGGTTTGCTTAATATTTTTCTATGTTAAAATATAAACAGAGTCATTTTCAATAACTTTATATTATTCCATTTTTATAGAAATGTGCCATTGATCAGAAAACTATTGTTATCTAGTGTTGGATATTTAAGGATTTTTGTTTGTTTTATTTTTCTGTTATAAATTCTCCAGTGGAGTATATAACCTTTGCATGCACACATGATTATTTCTTAAAGATAGAGTCATAGACGAATGAGATGTATTACTCCATTTATGTATGATGTGCCAAAATGCATTATACTGTCGTGTATAACTAATTAGAACAAATAAAAAAGATATTAAAAGAAAAAAAGAAAAAGAGTCATAGACGTGTAATTACTAGACCAAAGGGAACATAGATTTTAAAGTTCTATGACACCCATGGCTGGAAATGCATTTACTGTCCCACTAGCATTCAGATAGTTTTAACTTTACTCAATCAAATTGGCTTATATGTGTGGATACAAACATCCACAGCTGGAATGAGATGGGGAGAAAGAATTTAGATAGTTAATGAATTTCTAAAGCTGTTTGTCTTAATCCAATCTGTTCCCATTGAAATTCTGCTGCTCTTAAAACAGACTTGTGGGTTTAGATCTGGTTTTTAAGGCTGTCAAACATCTTAATTTGTACACTTACATGATTATAAAGAAGATGGGTTTGTTTTCAGCATAATCCAAGTGGGCAAAAGCAGAGTGTTCTGGAGAGGTGTGTGTGTGTGCACATACATTGATCCTGTAGTTTGTAGCCCCCTGAGCCACAGCCTGGTGGTTTCAACAAGAAAAAGAAGAAATCTGCTTTTGAGATGCTCAGGGGAAAGAAAGGCAAGGTAAAGCGTGGGCCATTTATCTTGCCAGGAAGAGTGTTAGAGCAGGGAAGAGTTGCCTTAGGAAAACTGGCTTTCAGTGTGTGCAGATGTATTAAAATTCTTTTACTTAATATGTCAAAAAAATCTCTTTTCATAGTAAAAAATAGAAACGGTTAATATCCTCTTTTCATCCCTCCCTGCTGTGCTCCGTTTTCGTGTCTGCCTTCTGACTCCCACACTGCCAGCTTGCTGTCAAGATGGTGAGGGGATCACTCAGCATCTGCAGTGGGTACAGACACTGCTGTGGACACTGCCCTGTGGACTAGACTTTCATATGGCGGAAGGTCACATGTCCTGAATTGCTTGACCCACAAGGAAGGAGACAGGTTGGCTTATTCATCCCTGGGCAGGATTGCCTCTGGAAGCTGGGCTCCAGCTGTCCTGTAGAGAGAAGCTGGTGGGGGCATTTCCTGGTTGACCCTCTCCTGGACAGGGCAGTGAGTCCTCCACATCATGGGTGTGAGACTGTGCCATTCAAGGAGAGGAAAGCTGGAGCAGATCAAGAGCCTTGGCCTTGCCTGTGCTTTGGAAGGTAACTTTGTCCAAACCTTTGAATTTCTCTGAACCTCAGAGTCTAAATGGGTCAAATGGTGATGTCAGGGCTCTCTGTGAAGACCTGTGAAGTCTTCCAGCACCCCTGACGTGACACATCTTGCCTGAAATCATCCGTAGAAACCTTTCCCATGATCCCCTCCATGGTCCCGACTACCCTGGAGGATCACATTGACTTGGTTGTGGTTCTCAGCTGGACTATTGTTCAGTAAGGGCAATGATGGTGGAAGTGTTCATGGGAGCCTCCAAGTTTTGAAGACTTAACTTTCCAGAAGTATATTTATCAAAATAGGCACCTCCATGTAGGAATTCAGAGACCCTGGCCCCTTCTTTCTTCAGCTCTGTCATCCTGGATTATTGGAGTCATATATATCTGGCCAAAAAAAAACATGGGGGTGTCTGTGTGGAGAAAGGTCTCCTGCTTCTTAACCATCTAGGTTTCGGAGTGACTTTGTTGCTCATGGGTGAGAACAGTCTAACGACCCTACCCAGATTCAAAGCAGGCAGAGGACTGGAGTCTTTGGCTGGGCCAACGCACTTGGGATAAGTGTATATGATGAAAGGAGAACCAGTAAACTTTGGTGGATATTCTACTGTCTCTTCCACAGCTAAGGTTTCTCAGCATCCTACACAGTTCTTGCTGTAGATGTTCAGTAGAGAAGACTAGCGTCATATGTGTCTTAGCCACTCAGAGAAAGAAAACAATCGACTTTGTACCTGTGAATGTGCCTACATACCCAAGGTACTGGGTGTGCATCTAGGACAGAGCCTATAAACTACAGACCAAGGGCCAAACCCTGTCCATGGTCTGTTTTTGTAAATGAAATTTTCCTGGAGTACAGCCATACCCATCTATTCACATATTTCCTGTGGCTGCTTTCTTGCTACCATGGCAGAGATGGGTACTTATCACAGACATCACAAAACCTAAAATATTGGCTCTCTGGCCCTCTTCAGAAGAGTTTGCCTAGCCCTGCTCTCTCTGGTGAGAGAGCATGAATGGGAAAACTGATCTACTCCCTCTTTGTCAATCTTTGTTCCTCACTCTCCGTAAACATCTTATGGTCAATGTGATCATCAGTCTGGTACTTGAACATCCATCTCAGCAATGTAACATAGTATTGCAAGTCAACTACTTCATGAATGCATGGACCAGGTATACAGTATGGTTATACAATGAATTTCTTAAAATATTTTTTTACTTGTTGATAGACCTTTATTTATTTTTAATTATTTACATGTGGTGCTGAGAATTGAACCCAGTGCCTCACACATGTCAGGCAGGTGTGCTACCTCTGAGCCCCAGCCCCAGCCCCTACACAAGGAACTTATCAACTTTCTTTAGAACCTGTTATTCCTCACAAGATGTGAGTTCCCCAAAGGCACACTGAATTAATGCACACATGCATATGACAACCCTTTGAGAAGCTAAAGGATCCTATGAACCACAGTCCCACTATGACTTTCCTTTCAAATGTGTTATATTTCAAGAAACAGAGACCTACTATCTGAACCCAAAGAGAACAACCTCTCAACCTCAAGGTGCTCATTAGAAGTTTGTCCTGCTGGCTCTGTGATTGATCAGTTCTTTCTCATCATATTTCCTTGTCACTAATAGAATAGAATAACTTTTTTTTTCTCCTTCAAGATGGGAGGAAACACTACAGACTTTCTACTAGCAAATGGTGAAAAACAGTTTGCTCTCTAAATAACAAATTCTGAAATTAGAGGACGATGTGCACGTCTGCCTTGGACTGAGTGGACAGGCCACTGTGGTTGAAGGGTATGTCCACACAGGTCTCAAGGATCTGGTAGGAATGAAGGCTTTATTTGGATTTGGGGGACTTTCTTTGTTGAACCTCTGAAGTATACTGACTCTCACTTTTTTTTAAATCTCTCTCTTTCTCTTAGTTAGAGCTTTATAGTTAAAAATAATAGTTGGGTTCATCCTGAAAAGCTCACACACGTATGGAATTTTATTTCAGTTGGTGATCCCCACCTTTTCCCTCCCCCTTTTCTCTCCCCTCCTCTCTTCCCTTCCCTGTTCTCTACTAGACTTCCTTTCACTTGTCTACTTATTTATATTTGATTGGTACTTTTTATTTATACATGAGGGTGAAATTCCCTGTGGTATATTTATACATGCACATAACATGACTTTTTAAGAATTCATCACTGGGGTTTTAACAAGCCTCATTGAGCACACCCTGATGTGGCTCACAGCTGGGAGGTTGGATACTTATTTTTATTGTAAGAACATTGCTTTTCATCAAAATATTTCTTGTAATTCTTTTTTTTCAACTTATGTTTAGAAAACTGGGAACATTTTAAGAAATATTTTTGACTGGATTTGGGAGTGGGCTCTTTTTTCTTTTTCATTTCCAGAAGATTTTTTTTTAAATAAAATTTTTTACTGAAATATAGCACACAACTTTCATTCAGTGCTGGTGGTAGTACAAAATGGTACACCATTTTGTTTGGCAGCTTCTTCCAAAACTAAACATGTTCATATAAGATGTAGCATTCCTTGATATTTACTCAAATGAATTGAAAATATAACTATCCCCAAACCTGCACACCAAGGCTTATAAGTTTTATTCATAATTACCACAGCTCTGAAGCAACAAAGAAATCCTTCACTAGGTAACCTGATAAACTATGGAATATCCAGAATAGGATATTATTCAGCACTAACATGGAATGGGCAATCAAGCTACGAAAAATCAGGGGACCCTGAAATGCATGTTAGTAAGTGAAAGACGCCAATCTAAAAGTCTACATATTGTATGATTCCAACTACAGGTTCTGGAAAGAGTTAAATGGTTTTCAGAGGTTAGCAGGGAGGGAAGGATGAATCAGTGAATCACAGAGGATTTTCAGGCCAATGAAACTATTCTGTATGATTATCATGGTGACACACATCATTATACATTTGACAAAACATATAGAATGTTTAACACCAAGAGTGAATCTAAACTATGACCTTTGAGGAGTGATAATTATATGTCAGTGCAGGTTTATCCATTTTTATTTTTATTTATTTATTTTTTTAATTTACCTAATTTTATTATTATTATTAGTTGTTCAAAACATTACAAAGCTCTGACATATCATATTTCATACATTTGATTCAAGCAGATTATGAACTCCCATTTTTACCCAGTATACATATTGCAGATTCACATCGGTTCCACCTCCACTTTTTTACATATTGCCATACTAGTGTCTGTTGTATTCTGCTGCCCTTCCTAACCTCTACTATCCCCCCTCTCCTCCCCTCCCCTCCCATCTTCTCTCTCTACCCCATCTACTGTAATTCATTTCTCTCTCTTGTTTTTTCCCCCCTTTCCCCTCACTTCCTCTTATATGTAATTTTGTATAACAATGAGGGTCTCCTTCCTTTACCATGCAATTTCCCTTCTCTCTCTCTTTCCCTCCCCCCTCTCGACCCTGTTTAATGGTGATCTTCTTCTCATGCTCTTCCTCCCTATTCTGTTCTTAGTTGCTCTCCTTATATCAAAGATGACATTTGGCATTTGTTTTTTAGGGATTAGCTAGCTTCACTTAGCATAATCTGCTCTAGTGCCATCCATTTCCCTGCAAATTCCATGATTTTTAATAAGTAGACCATTCTGGTGGGATGTTGATACTGGGAGAGGCTGGGGGAGGGGTAGAGGGTGTGCAGGAACTCTCTATACTTCTGCTCAATGTAGCTGTGAATCTAAAACAAACAAACAAAAGCCTCTTTAAAAATAAAGTTTATTTTTTAAAATTTTAACATACATACAAACTTACATCCTGCAAGTCTCTGTGAGTGTACAGGTTGACATATATATTTTCCCAAATTCAACACACCTAATAGAACCAGGATCCAGATCAAGAAAAAAAATATCAACCATGTCCTTAAAAGACAAAAAATACTCACTTTGGGTCATTGAAAACTGTTTTTTGGAGTTGGGATCTCTCTATGTTGTCTAGGCTGAACTTGAACTCCTGTTCTCAAGTGATCCTCCTGCCTCAGCCTCCTGAGTGTCTGAGACAATAGGTGTGCACCACTGCTCCTGTCTTATTGACAATTGTGTAAAAAAAAGACTATGTTGACTTCTAACAGCATTTTTGGTTTTTCCTGCTTTTTGAAATTTGTGTACATGGAATCATGCAGCACGTCCACTTTTGATTCTGGTTTCTCCTGCACAACAGTACAGTTGTGAGATCCATCTATATCGTTGCTTCTTGTTGAGCTTGTTCATCCTGTTTGCTAAACGGCTTTCCATTGTGTAACATAGAGCTTTTAAACTAACTGTAAAGGCACTTCCCATGGGGAACTCTGGATGTGGTTTAAGCAACAGAACATCTAGTTCCTTGAGGTGAAGCAAAATTTTCATTGAGAAATAGAAACCCTTACATCTTTGTTTAAAAGTCAGTCAAATTTATCTCAAGTCACATCCCATATTATGTGGCTTTTGGATGCTGCTAAGAATTTATTCTGTCCCCATGACAAACTGGCTCTGCTCCTGTCAGGATGAACTCTCATGAACAGATGAGACCTCACCCAGCACTGGGGAGAATTCTGCCAACGCCAGTTCTTCAGCAGAGCATGCAGCTGTCCTACAAAGTGGACTGATTATTGCCACCTCTTTAAATTCATTTTATCTCTCTGTGCCTTACTGTTTCTATCTGAAAATGGGGACATTTATATTCTTCATCTTGTTGAGAAACTCTGAAAAAAGTAAATTCAGGGTGACAAGAGACTTCTGAGAGATTCTTAAAAAAATAGGCAAATGTTATTTTTGCTGTTAGAAGAGTAAGAACTGTTATTTAAAGGGCAGCAGATGCTCTTGAAGACCCTCAAAGCTTCTGGTTTCTACACTGTTGTATAATTACCCAATGTGCTGGATGCTTCCCACAGCAACCTGATCACACACACCTTCCAATCCCATATCCTGTACTCAGATCCTTTTTCAAGAAAGTATGATTTGGGAACAAAGAAACAGAACAGGTAAGGGAGCAGTTAGTAGCAGTGATGCCAGGAAGCACCTGTAGATTATTTGTATTAAATTCCAACTCCTTTCATTAAAAAAATACCAATCTTTTCATTTTTATGAAGAGTTTCCTGAAAGCTAGAATGTCTGAACAAAGTGGTCTAGAGTAGAAGGGACATGTGAAGGAATTTTTGGATCATGTTGTTGACTTCTCACTTATTTCCAAATGTGAGGAAAAGATGAATCCCTCCAACCATAAGTGTTGGGTGACACTGATTGTCTTCTATGACAGAAGCCCATGTCCACTTGGCCCTCCTGGGCTCCTAAATGCCAATGGCTTCCTCCTGCAAGTCTCTGTTGGAAGGCTTTGTTTGCCACTGGAGTGAACTGCTCAAGAGCACCCCCAAACTGAGCTGAATGGGAATTGGTGGTTTAGCACCCAGTTTCTGCACACTTTGAGTAGGACAATTCTGAAGTCTATTTTACGTACCATCTCTGACATTCTCAAAGGCCCCAGGCCCACACTGGCAACCTGAGCATGAATACACCTTACTGACCTCCTCGTCTTCCTTTGCTTAATCCTCCACTTTCTTACTGATGGTTCCTCAGAACACCTCCGAAATAAGTGACATGAACAAAATCCTTGTCTCAAGAACTGCTTCTAGAGGAACCCAAATTCAAACAGCTGTTTTTTTTTATTTCTTAGTTGTTTTTTTTTTTTAGTGATTTAATTGGTTTCACTAAACTAATCATCGAATATGGACGCATGCAAAAGGAATAAGACAGGAAAAAGAAGGAAAAAGTTGAAAAGTTTTTCTAGTGTCAAAATTTCCAGCCTTAAAGCTTTCATTGGAAGAAACCTGTCAAAAAAAATATCTAGGACAGAAAAAAATTGCAGAATCAGACATCTCTAAGTTTTTATGAAGGACAGCTGTGTTAACAATATAGTTGAGGACATCACAAAAACTACTGCTCTGTGGAGGAATTTGGACTGTCCCTAGAAGTAAAATAGTCAATCACAGAATTTTTTAAAAACTACAGGTAATCCTGGGGTACAGAAGGACTAAGACCCACTGCTCTATTTGTTGAAGTCCATGACATTAAAATGGCATCATGATGTCAGTTGAGTTTTGTCCGTTTCTTTGAGACACACATTGTGCCTTCTTTTGTGCATGCTATCTCATCAAATTCTGGCATCTACTTGTGAAGCAAGATTTTGTTTTGTTATCTGCATTTTGACAATGGTGGGCCTGCACTGAGAGAAGTTAAGGAATTTGCCTGAGACTTCAGTTCCTTGCTTTGTAACTGACACTCAAACTGAAATCTAGCCTGCCCTCCTTTTCAGAAACCATGTGTTTGCGTGCTTTCTTGCTTAGCCAATTTACCAAAGGAATGGCTTTGGTTTTATTGGTTAATTTGTAGTTTCTTTTAAAAATATTTTTTACGTCATTTTCCTCTACTTTACTTGGATTATTTTGTTATTTTGCACCTCCTTATTTGAAAGTTGAATTTATTTAATTTCAATCTGACTTTTCTGCTAATAAATTTCTTATTGCTAGTCATTGGCTTCTGAATACCATTTGGCTGCATCTCATAAGTTTTTTTTAATCTATTTTCTTATTGAGTTATAAGTTGTCTGTAATTCACTTGTACTTATTCACAGCTTAGTTTGGGAATTATTTGAAAATGTTTTTTGAAAGTTTCAGGTGTACATATTTTTATGGTAATAATTTTGTTGTAGGTTTTCAACTGTATCATATTCTGATCAGTGAATATACCCCATCTAATAACAACTTTTACATTTTGGTCTATTGTTAGAATAAAGGAAGTTCTAGAAGTTCCATCCTAATGGAAGGGAATGTTGCAACTTTATTGGCTCCAGAGCTTTTAATTAAAATAGAAAATACATCAATTATCCATGGTAAAGAATAGAAGGTGGTTGAGGGGATTATGAGAAAACTAAAACCCTTTCTCCCTACCCCCACGTTTGCCACTGATATAGAACATTAAAAATAATCTTTATGTCCCTTCCCTAAAATTCATTTCCTGTCATTATTTATTTCTGGTTTTAATTTGAATTAGTTTTTTATTTGATTGACTATTCTTCTAGTATATTTCCTCCCTTTGCTGGCTTTCATTTTTACTTTTCATTTCTTTTTCATGGAATATTTCATTGAGTATGTTTTGTAGTGCAGGCTTTCTAGTTGTGAATTATTTTAACTTGTGTTGATCATGGAAGATTTTATAATATCATCAATTCTGAAGCTTAATTTTGCTGGGTATAGTATTCTTGGCTGGCATCCATTTTCTTTCAGAGCTTAATATACATTATTCAAGATCTCCTAGCTTTGAGTGTCTGGGCTGAGAAATCAGCTGAGATCTGGATTGGTTTATCTATAAATGTGACCTATCATTTTTCTCTAATAGCCTTTAAACTTATATCCTTATTCTGCCTATTAGGCACTTCCACAAAAATGTGACTTGGTATGGGCCTATTGTAATTTTGTGTATTTAAGGTCCTGTAAGCCTTCTGTGTTTAATTTTCTACTTCATTCTTTATTTAGGAAATTTTCTGATATTATTTCATTTAAAAGATTGTGTATTCCTTTGGCTTCTGTCTCCAAGCCTTCATCTATCCCAATAAATGTTAAATTTGATCTTTTCAGTTTATCTCATTGACTGGAAAGTTCTGTTCATGCTCTCTTAACATCTTTTCTCCATGTCTAACTTTATTTTCAAAGACTATATATTTTGTCTTCATTGCTTGAAACTCTGTCTTCCAAGTGGTCTAGTCTGTTGGTAATGCTTTCCCTTATATTTTAAATTTGGTTTATTTATTCCTTCATTTTGAGGATTTATGCTTGATTTTTTTCAGAATCTCTCTTTATTGAATTGATTTTTTACTTTCTGTATTTTCTCTCTGATGTCACTCCTTAAATCATTCTTTACCTTATGGTCTTTACCTATGTACATTCTAAACTCCTTCTCTGATATTTCTTCCACTCGTGGTGTTGATAGATTCTATTATTGAAGTATCTTGATTTATTTGGGGTGATTTTTTCCATTGTTTTTTCATGTTGTTTGTGTGTCTGCCCATCTAACATAAAAACAGTAAGTTTGCAAAAGAGTTTACACTTTCGAATGGTGGACATGGAGAGAATAGAAGTGACATAGAATGTGATGGTTATGAGGGAGAAGAAGAGAAGAAGAAGTAAAAAATTAGAGGAAGAGTGAAAGAGAGAACTATAGAGATTGGCTGTTAGCAAAAGCAAGAGGAAAGAGAGAGAATCAAGGAGACAGATAAGTGAGAGAAAATATATATGAGAAGTAAAAAATTAAAAATAAAAATAAAAGAATACAAAAGAAAACTGAAATATGCTAATCCAACATCCTGGTCCTCAAAAAAAACTGATCCATGAAAAATAACTGGCTTCAAAAACACTAGAAATAAGAAAAAAACCAAATATGAATATGCATAAAGGCCCATGAACCATTAAAATCACAATTAAACAGAGAAAAGAAAAAAAAGGCGGGGTGGGGAGATCTCAGTGAAAAGTTAAAAGAGTTTTTTTCCATTGGAGTTTAAAATATTCTTAGCTTCTCTTTCAGCAGTTAAGTGGGGTTGTCTAGAGTGTGATGTTTTCTCCATCCTCAGAGTGGGGTTGCTAGGGTGAAAGAGGTAATCCTGCAGGTGGAACTCCTGAAGCAGGGGTTAGGCTTAGGTAGGCTCCAGACTCTTTGCTGAATGCCAATTGGTCTGGAGATTTTAAATTAGTGCATTTCCAGGGCCCAGCAGTGGACAGTCCCAGTGATCTCCTCTGGGTTCCACTTGTGTGGTGAGGAACCCAATTCTTAGTCCACTACGTCACTTGCAGACCCCATGTTTCCTGGTCTTTTGTTCAGACTCCAAACTCCATCTCTCCTGTCCCCACCCTTTTAAATTCCTAGCCAGGTGCTAGGAATTTGATATCTAAACCCTCCCTGCTGGTCCTGCAAGCAGCCACATTGGAGAGCGAGGGTGAGAGCCTGGTGGGTTTCCACGACCAGCAGTGCCCTGTATAAACCTCTCTCCATGTCTGAGTTTCTCCTCATCCCTTAGGCACCCTCTATGTCATGCGGTGTGTGTTTTCCAGGCCTTTGTTTTGAGCCAAACTTGGGTTTGACAGGAATCACTCCCTCAGCTGCCAGACTCCACCTGCATCTGCAAAATGGTTCCTTTCTCTGTCTCCCACAGACAGCCAAGAGAGACGGTGGCTTCTTTCCTGCACAAGGATATTGTGCAGTATGCCTTTCAGTTTAGTCAGGCAGAGTCTTTGATATCTAAACTCTACATAACCAGATACTCTGCTGGACTCCTAAAAATGTGGGTTCCTTTAATTCCCTTATCCCTCCACTTTGATCATAGAGGGTCTACTCTGGCTGGTGCCTCTAGTAGCGGCTGTGGCATTGGGGATTACTTCCTATTTTATTATATCCTACCTCTTGAGTCCCTGATCTGCTTTGAATGTCTTGTATTAAATTCCAGTAAAGTTTCCCCTCACCCCACTTTTTTTGCTCACCCACCTTGCTGAGAAGCTGCTTGTCTGCTTTCTTGGTTTCACACCACAGAGCAGCCAGGAAAGTGACCTCTTCCACCATCTTAAACCACCCTCCTTCTCCACAATGTGTATTACTTAGCTTGGTGACTTGGTGAAAATAAACATTCAGTATATGTTGAATTTATATGTTCACTATATGTTGAATAGTCACGCCCGTCAAAAAAATCATTACTGTGTACTGATATAGAAGCAGTAGCAGTGAGAGCAAAAAGGATTAGAGATGAAATCAGGGTGGTTAGGTATAACCAAGGGTCAAGAGGGAGGAAATTAAGGATGAACAAGGCTCTGAAGGATGAATAGGATGAGGGACAATTGAAATGGAGGGGCAGGGAGTGTCCAACACAGGGAAAAGCACCATCAATATTTTGGTGGTAAGAGTGAGCAAATCACGTTCATTTGCATGAGGATAAATATGTAACAAGTGGAGTTTCATGGCGGTAAAGAATTCATGCTGTAGAGTAAGGGGAAATCGAGGGATTGAGCAGGACAGGGCCAGCATGTTTTTAAGTTTAGAGCAGGGACTGCAGCCTGATATGGAGAGTGCAAGTCACTGTTGGTGAGGCTTTATGAGTGCGTCAAGGAGGCTGATCCATCAGTGATGGGCAAGATGAGTCAGAAAGGAGAGACTGGAATGGCAAGGAAGGTGATGATATAAGTTTAGGGGATCTTTTGAGGAAAAGACCAATGGCACTTGGAGTCTAGGGGAGTAAGTACATGGGCTGAGAATAGGGAGGAGTCACAGATGACCCGTGGGTATCCAGTTTGGCAGGCTGGGAGAGAAAAATGACAGTCAAGATGCAGGAAAATAGGTCTGAAGGAAGACCATGGTTTGGTTCCAAATATGTTGAGGTTGAGAATATCTAAGAGGAAAAGTGTGGAAGTCTCATAAAGAAGACAGTGGTAGAAGTTATGTAGGAAGTAAAAACAAAGAAACAAAAAGCAGGAAGAAAGGATTTCAAGGAAGCGCATGTGTGTGCGTGAGGATAGAAGGAGTTTTCAACTGTGTCAAACGCTGTGCAGAAAGGAGACCAGGGCAGTTACACGTAGCTCTGAAGATTTGACCTTAAGGAGCTCGGTTTCCGTTAGTGTGATGGAGATAGACAGCGAGGCTGATGAGGTTGTGAAGATCTGGGGGGGAACAGGCAGCCAAGCAGAGGAGGGAGTGGGCCTAACGGGCACCAAACGTTCCTTTGTCACCCGTCCCATCCCCTAATCTATCTGAAAGCTTTAGACAAAGGTCTTAGAGTTGGAAGCTCCCTTGGAGTGTAAGGTGCTGTGAGAGGCAGAAGTGACAGACTGCCAGGGTGCCACAGGCCCCAAGATGGCACGTGAGGACATTGAGATGGGGCTCACTAGGATGCTGAGAGGTGAGAGAGGGCCACAGGCCTTGGAGAAGTTGGGATTGGGGGGGAGAGGTAAAGGCCCAGGAATCTTCCCGACTATTGAAAAATGGGTCTTGGCAGGAGCGGAGGTGACAAAGGGACCATGACGGGGAGAATGTTGGGAGCAAGGCCGCACAGGGTTGGTGGCTGACAAAAGCTGGTGGGCTCAGGGCCATCTCACCTTTGAAGAAGTTGGGTTAGAGGGTGAGGCACCTCTTGTGCTAGCAAGGCGTGTGGTTTGGGGGTCTTCAAGGGGGTTACAAGGACCCACTCGTGCCTCAAAAATTTCCATTTATAGGAATTTCTTTCTTGGAGGATCCTGTTGGCTCATTATGGCTGGGGCAAGAAAAAGCTTCTAATTTTTGTGACCCCTGAAGTTCAAACTCTCTTCTTTCAGGTCAAATTCAGCACAGACATGAGAATCCTTCACTAGCTGTGCCTCAGCCCTGAGAGGAGATCTCAAAGGACTTCATATTTAGAGCTCAGGAATCACAGGGCTCTTCCCAGAAGGGATAAGTTGGGTAACATCAAGCCTAGGGTGGGACTGGGGTTTTGAAGAAAAGTAGTTTTTTTAAAAAATGTTTTTAGTTGTCACTGGAACTTTATTTTATTTATTTATATGTGGTGCTGAGACTTGAACCAAGTGCCTCACACCTGCTAGGCAAGCGCTCTACCACTGAGCCACCACCCCAGTGCCGAAAAGGAGGTTTTTGAGGCTTTCTGTCTAGCCACTAGGACACACTCAGGCCTGTCTGTTATACATGTTGATTCTTGTTGCTGACAAAAGCTGACTGAGCTGAGTTGGGGACATCTCTGATTTATGTCTAGCAGGTGCATTGAGTAAGCCACTCCCCCTCTCTGGCCCCAGTTTTCCTCATCTGTAGATGAGGGATGTGGCAGTGGTCTGGGAAAGTCACCTATCAGTGATTTCCAGGTTAAAATTCTCTGTGAGTCACGGAAGAAACCAGAGTCACGAGGACAGGAGGATATGCAAGCAGCCTATCTGTTTTGTGGGAGGATGCCAGCCTGCCTTGGGTGACATAGGTTGCAGACCCAGTTCTGCTATCCTTAGTGGCAAATCAAAAATTCCCCCAGTCCTGCCTACCTTAAAATAGATGGTGCTAAAGGTTATATTGTGAGTCCTCTTGCAATAGACCAAAAGCACATGGTTTAGGAGACTGAAGGAATCAGTCTTCAGAGATTTCATGGCACAAGGGCCACTTAGACACTGGGAATCTTCGTGATGGGGGATCTGACCACCATAACCTATGGAAGTAAGCCCCTGTGCTTCTCAGGGGAGGCTTTGAGAGCCTCATTATGCAGTTTATTCATTAAACACAACAGCTGGGCAGATATTGATGCCAAAGCAATATCTTTGTATTTTACTTTTACTTTTTTATGGAGAATTTTCCTGCCAGAAAATTCCTTACATGTTCCACCGGCTTGTGTGTACACATAGGTGGAGAGAGGGGAGGCGTGTGCATGTTAACAAGGATGCTCTCTATAACCACATCTGCACTGCTTCCATCTCTATGGTGGGATCATTCTAAAAATGAGAGAGAAACATCCCCAGATTCATGGACCTTCATCTACCACCATTGTTCTTTTTTGCTCTTTGTATACAAATTTCTTGAAAGCCTTGTTTGTATTCCCTGCTTCTAGTTCTTTATCCCCTGATCTTGCCGTCTCCTGACTTCCCCTTCCTCACTCCACAGAATCATCTCACCAGAGTCTCCATGCATCTGGGTCCCTAGCATCTTTCCTTCTCCTCTTGCTTTACTTCTCAGCAACACTGAACACAACGGACCTGAACGGAATCACGCCTTCCCAACATAATAGGCTGTTGTGTTCTTCTTTGTCTTTGTCTTGGCCTTTCTCCTCTGTTCCCTTGAGGATTCATTCTTCTCTATCCAGTCAGACTGTCATCCCTCTCAGATTGTTTCATTTATATCCGGGTTTTGCTAGCTGCCAATAACACCTAGACTTAAACCACCGCCATACCCTGCATGCTCACTTCTTGGAGTCAGAAGGGCTTTCCATTTCTAGTGCTCGTTTCCTACAAAGGCCATGTAATATGTATTCTTTATAAAATTAAATGATCTCTCCTTTCTATTCAGGCTAACAGAATTTATATGTTTATTTTTTTTAAAAAAATCAAGTTAATCCAATGTATAATGGTAGGAAAAAGCCAGGCCCCACTCTGAAGAAGACCATACTCTAGTTGGATAAGGCAGAACACACAAATAAAAAAGAAATGCATTCCAAGGCAGCTGGCAAAAGAGTATGCATAGGAGGAGAAGGCATGAGAGATATTGTATCCAAAATAAATTAAATGAAGGGTTGGAGCCCTTCCACTTGCACACAGATACCTATTAGTCAGAAAAAGAACTTGGCATTCTGTAGTATCCTATCAGAAATTAACGTCATCCACAGCTCTCTTCAAAATAACACACGAGCCATCCATCTAAAAGCTATTTAACAGAACCACTCAGTAATTACACGTGAGGTTTGAAGATGCCCACTTTGAAACTGCCCCTTTTAATCACACACTGGAAGAAGCAAGATGTAGGAAAAATTATCCTTGCCTCAAATTAATTAGGATTCTCTCTGGTTGAATGCTTTGTCAATGAAAGAAGGAAAAATAATTAATGCCACATAAAAGATGATGATGGAAGAAGGTGATTCATAAATGCAATGGCTGCTTAAACCATTTGACACTCAGAAACCACCTGAGGCTGTGTGGGGGGACTCTGGTCATCGTGGGAAGAGGATTCACTGGGGAAGGGGATTCTTTTCATTTCTGAGTTGGTAACTATGATAGAAGAAGCAAATGGCAGTAACAGATTTTAACTTGTCAAAGTGTGGGATGTTGAGAAAGAAGACTGGCCCAGGACAAACTTGAATTAGTGGGAGCTTCTTACAACTGTATCTTCCTGGCCTACCCCTCTACCATGTCCTGTTTTAAAATATGCTGTTAACCACAGGGGGGCCTCATCCCATTATGGAATCTTATTCGCTTTGGCCAGCGGCCTTCTTCTCTCCCTTACTGTCCAAGGTCCCATCCTCTCAAGTCTTCCTCACCCCTAGTTTTCTGTGTTACACTACTTCTAGGTAAACTGGTTTTTATTTGATCAGAAACCTAGTATTGATAAAAATGCAGACCATGGTGTGGACTACATGGAGAAGGTCCAGGTTCCTGACAGACATGCACCCTGTGGTCACAGCACATCCAATGCTTGGAGGAGGAGGGTTGGCCTTGGAGTGTAACACTAGTGGTCCAAGTCCCACCATCTTCAATCACTATAAAAAGGAGGCTTGTCCTAGAAGAAGGGTCAGCATTTGGAGGAGAAGATTCTTTCTAAGCTACTCCTAGGGGAAGGAAAATTATGTGCTTCTTCTCCCTGCTCCGAGGAAGACAGCCTTGCAAAGTTTCCCTAAGAGATTCATGAGGTCCATAGGAAATGAGAATGCCTACACAAGACAGGTATGCAACCAAAATTTCTAAAATCTCATGAATACAAATCTCCCATGTGTCCCCAAACAACCCATGTAATCTCCCTGCCCTTCTGCTTCCCAGAACTTTCATGAACTCAGGTGCATTTAAACAGGACTTGATCTCCTTCCACATATCTGTGAGGTCAAACTGGTGATGATATTCTCCGTAGCTAAAACTTGTTTACCACTTTATACTTTTCAAAGTCTTCCACATACAATGGCTCATTTAATTTTCATGAGAAATGCAACTTACTGTAAATCAGCTGCCAGTTTAGGGTGGAACCAACTAGAACCTGGTCAACTCATGGACCAGTGGGTTCCCCCACCCCCAGTGGAGCATATGTTCTTGGGACCTTCTTTGGCTGTGCCCATGCAGTCAGTGCAGATACAACCCGGCCATAAGCCTGACAGCTTCTCACCAGCCCTGGAAGAAGGACCTCAACTAGGAGAGGTTTCCCAAGGTAAGCATATTGGTTATTTGAACATTTTTCTTCAGTCTTTTATCTTCACTGGAATTTTGAAACAACAAGAGAAATGATGCCTTCTGTTCTGTCCCATTGCTGTGCAACCAAGCTGAGGCACTGCATGCTTACAAGCAGCGAGACTGGTGGTGGCACTCACATTTGTATCACTAGAGAAGCCCAGTGATGAGTTATAATTCTGTTGAACCAACTCATTGGATGGTTTAATATAGGACAGTGGCCAAGTAAGGGCAGACTGATAGGCAGATCTCATTGAAAGACTTTTTTCCCCTTTACTCTTTGTTGTTTAATTTAACTAACACTTAGTGGACACTTATGCACACAGCACTGAGCTGGGCTCTGGGGAGGAGTCAAGGACTAAGGAAATGTGATTAACTGCCACTGGAGAAGGCAGATAGCAAACCCATCTATTGCAATCTATTGGAGAAAAAAATATGCAAATAGCCAGAGTACTAGACAGGATGGAGGAAGTGGTGGAACCTGGCCTTAGAACTATAGAGGGAGGAGCAATTGGTGCAGATAGGTGGTCAGTGACAATTCCAGAAAAAGGAGACATTTGACCTGGCCTTGAAGGATGAGGCAGGTGAAGGGTGGAACAGCTGGGAAATGTTTACTTGCATATTTGGACAAGAAAAGCTGATCTACACTGACAGCGTAACATGGAATGGCATAGAGATAACTGGAGACAGATCTGGGAGAGAGTCTCCTGGTGACTGCAGTGGTGATTGATGGGACTGGAGAAACAAGCAGAAGGCAGGGCTTGGGAGGGGTGTCTTGAATAGAAGTAAGCTCCTCCAAGCAGGACCTTGTCTATTTGCGCATAGCACCAAGAACATAGAGGGTATTCAATCAATATTTGCTAAATGTAGGGATGATTGTTGGGGAAATGCGTTGTGAGGTTTTATTCATGTTTTGGAATGGTGACTCTGTGGGTGTTAAGGGGTACAAGAATAGTAGTGAGGTCTCCAGGATGATGGACATTTTCTGTTAGTTGGCCAGAATGCTTCTTCTCACTGGGGCACAGAGCTCCTTCTCTTTGAGCAGAATCTGTTCTCACCCCTCTGATCTTGTATGTAGAGCAGAATTTGGAGTAGATCCCAGGCAAAGCCAATGAGAACATTTTCTGGGACTTTGCTGCCAGAGCTATGTCAACCCCTATTTCCAGTGGGATTATTCAGCATGGAGGATGTGAGTTGGGAGCTACTCCCAATGGTCATTTTTCATAACATAGCAGGTAGAGAGAGGCAGGCAGTGTTGTGCTGAGCTGAGAGTTGGAACAACTGAACCCTAACAACATTGTTTGGTGGTTTTGAAACCACCTTGTGCCTGAAACCACTACAAGTCACCATTTTGCAAGTCAAAAAAAATATCTTTTTTAGCCTAAGTCACTTGGAGGTAGAGCTTTGTCCCAGGTAATCATGGAAGTTTTGATGAGTACATTAATTAAGAGCCTGTTTCAAAAGTCTTGATGACTATAATAATCTGATAGTAAGATAAAAAGACTTTGACCTCTGATGGAGAGACACTTTACTTGATATTTAACCAAGGAACTTTACTTTAACTAAAAGTCATAGAAAACTTAAGAGTCTTTTCATTCACATTACATATGCTATATATTTTCATTTTGCACCGTAAACGTAGTGCAGAACCTCATCATATATGTGTGGTCTGATGAGATGGAAAGGCTTATCTCTGGGGATGGTCATTGTCATTCCTGTCACTCCTTAACATGCCCCTCACTTGTTTCCATCCCCAGTCTCCTTTAGCTTTTAGCTTCTAACATCTCAGGTTTTGAAGGGGTCATATGCCTCTCCCTTGTTCATCTAGACAAGGAGGTGGAAGCTTCTGGATTACAGGAGGGGAGAAGGGGTTGATGAGAAAGAAGACAGGAAGATAGTTTCAGGGCAGGGAGCCTGGTCCTTCCTTCTTGGAACTCCTTGGAAAATTTGGAAATCTGAAGGTTGAGAGGATTCCTGTGGCTCATCCAGAATGAAGCCCAGGGATCCAGCCAGGCTCATTAGACAAGTCCTTGAAACCAGCAGGAGGGCAGGCTAACACGGCAATGACACGGATGAGATGTGTGCCGATGAGAAAACAAGATTAGCCCATGGGTTCCCTGTGGGAGGAGGAGAGCTGGCTGGGCAGTGAGAGAGCCGGAGGAGACCACATGTGATGGTCACTTAAGGGCCAAAGATGGGGACGGGTCACACTTGAGAGTCACTCATTCACTATTCAGGCCACAGCAACCTTGCACAAACCCCACTTCTCCTTCCCCTGGAGCCTAGGAAGGCACAAGGAAGGATGGGAAATCCTGAATGTAGCAGAGTTTTAAACCTGAAATGGTTGAAACAGCTCTAAATCTGACAGCGCTTTCTGGAACTAATAAGATCCCCTTTCTGGCCGCCAGGCTGAAGGACTTTTTATTTTTGTTGTTTTAAAAAATATTTTTCAACGTAGATGGACACAATACCTTTATTACATGTATTTATTTTTCGGTGGTGCTGAGGATGGAACCTAGTGCCTCACACGTGCTAGGTAAGCACTCAGTCACTGAACCACAACCCCAGCCCTGAAATGGAGTTTTGAGAGAGAAATTAAATCCTTGCAGAAAATACAGTCATAGTTCTTTACCCTTGAGTTTGTGACTTAGGAAGCTTGTACCTTACATATACTTTTGGTTGTAATCTTTAGTGCCAAGGTAAAATCTTTATATAGAGTAAAAGGGGGCAAGGGGTGACTAGCAACAGAGTTCACCAAGATTCCTCTTCTGTTTTTTTTAAATAATTATTTATTTTAATTCGGTATATATGACAGCAGAATGAATGTTGATTCACTGTACACAATTGCAGAGATATTTCATTTCTCTGATTGTACCCGATGTAGCATCACACCATATGTGCAGGTGTACATATACCTAGGGTAATAATGTCCATCAGATTCCACCATCTTTCCTGCTCTCATTCCCCTTCGGTTCTTATGGACTGCAACCAGGCTCTGCCTGTGTGGCATCTTTCTGGGAGGCTCTTAAAACTGCCCATCTCTGATGTTAAAATGTAGGTTTACCAGGATTGACTAATTTGTGTAAAGAAAACCATTCAAGTTCTTCACTCCAGGGTTCTCAACCTTCACATGCTATAAAATTACCCGATGGAGGCTGGGAATGTAGCCCAGTAGTAGAGCATTTGCCTAGCACTGCCTGAGACCCAGGGTTCAATTCCCAGCAATGCAAAAAAAAAAAAAAAAAAAAAAAAAATTACCTGGTTGTGGGAGGAGGGCCTGATGCTTGATAAAATAAGGACTCCCAGGACTGGCCCCTGGATTTCGATTTTGATATAAACCATGCTTGGCACACTCTTCGAGAAAGTGTTAAGGATATTGTGTACCACTTGGATTTCCTGAAAGACTTGAGGAAAGGCAAATAAGTCATTCGAATTCTGTCCTGCAGACTAGTTCGCGAGGCAAGCCAAAGTTTTTAAGGTGGTGGTGGGTGTCTGTGGGGGGGCAGTCATGTGAAAGGTAGTTCCTCGAGAAAGTTGACAGCAAGTAGACAAAAAAAACGTGCCTGGAATAGACATGACATCTTAATGATTGGTACCGAGGAGCGGTAATGCCAGACATAGAGAGCTTACATAAAACTGTAGCTCTTTTTCTTTTATTAAAGAAAGCAAGCCCAGGAGTGCGATACCAGAATGAGAACTAATTCAGGAAGCTTGCTGGTATGATATTGTCAGTCACACCAGTGATGTGGATAAAAGCTTTTAGCACATGAATAATTTCAGTGAAAGGCCTTTATCGCTTTTTATTTGCTGGGCATTTACAGGAGAATAAACATGCTGGTATATATTATATATGGAGTGAAAGTCAGCAGCAAAGACCCTCGGACCCAGTTACCAGAACAGACAGGGTTGCTTAGCAACCAGGCAACTGGAGAATTCTCTCTCCCTTTCTTTCTTTTGTTTTTAGATTGCGGTAACCTTTGATCAATTTTGGCTGCACAACAAAAGCCTTTGGATATTTTGAGAGAAGGGTACCTGCTAATTTGTAGTAGCAAGGATGCGGATCGTGACACCAATTTTTCTCTCTGATTTCATGTTAAACAGCAAAACAGTCTAAAATTCCTTTTGAAAGTCTTATGGCTGGTGGGCTATGAAACAGAAGTTACATGATAATTGCTTTAAATTACTCTAAAAGATGCTTGCTGTCTGTCAAGTCTGCTTAATTTTTCTGTTCATTGACCAGCTTTGGAAGCCTTGTTCTTGGTTCCATATTTGGTTTCCAAGAAGCATCGGCATCCCCAGATCCTAAATCCTCAGGGGAGTTTACGTGGACATTCCTTTAGGAAGCATCCTGGGATTAGGGAATGCCAGACTGGAAAGGGGCTTATATACCAGCTCCTCTGATTCCTTCCTCCATTATGGTCTTGATTCAAATTCTTACAAGGCAATTTGCCAACATCCACAGGACCAGCTACCTACCAAGAAGAAAACTCACACTTTCTTCTTCTTCCCCTCAGGGAGCTTTCAAGCTGTGAGGACTAAGGAAAGGTTGAACAGATGATCAAGTCTGTTCCGATTCCTATCCCCAAAGTGGAAGGAAAGTATCTGACATGTGCCCATAACACAGTTGGATAGAGCTTCCCAGGATTGAGCCACTAACAGCTTGAATTCCAGAGGTGGAGCTTATTTCAATGAAATGAACTTTCCTCAATCAATGAGTCAAGGACTCCTAAGAGGCTAGCGATGCCTAGTTTTCCTTAGTTTGAAAGAGATAGTGACTGGTGGAGGTGTGGTGGGAGTAGCAGATGCCAGGAAATATTGGGACCCCGCATTTCTGAGCTCTGTTTTTTCCTCTGTGGGGCCCAGATGGCTGGAGACGATGTAAACAGTGAAATTTCTTTCCCCTTTAAAAAGATAAGGTGGTGACTAATTTTGTAGCACAGAAGCTTTGGAGTATATGTTCCCTGAAAGAGCAATGGCTAATTTTGTGGCCTCTCCATGGCTCAGTTGAGCTGAGAAGTATGATTTCCATGAGGCAAATTCCCAGTCTGGGTAGATCATACATGTGAAGGGAAGCCTTGGTATTATTCTCCCCATCGTGTCTAAATGTCCACGTATGGTACCATCCCTTGATGTTGAAAGGCAAGTCATCTTCCACATCAGCCTGTGGAATGTCGGTTGAGGATACAGCAGGGGATGGAGGAGGAAGCTTTGGTCCACGCTCCAGTTTCCTGCAGTTAAGTCCACATCCAGGTCAGTGGTCAGCTCACTTACATCACGAGCACACAGAAGCTCCTTGTGTACTTTTCTGAAAAAAAGGCTGAATGATGCTCCCTACGTGGCAGATCTCCAAATCAGAGCCTGTCCTTGTTAGGTTGGTGTTTAGCACCTGTCACCTTCCTCCTGTCCTCAGTAACTGCCAGCTGAGCAATTGCCTGGGTGGGGAAGCCCTTTGAACTTCAACTGATTTTGTGTTTGCAGCTGACATTGAACCTGCATTGTAGTTCTCCACCTGCTTCTGCATTCCATAAAACCTCTTCGAACCCTATGCACCTCATTTGAGAACCTGGAGAATCCCAGGGAGGCCAGTCAGAAACTCAGGGGCCTAGGAACAAAGAATCCACTGTTCTGTTCTTTGTGGCTGCCACTAACTCCCCAGTGAGCTGATTCCTGAATCCATGAGTAGATTAACATTAATGAAATAGAATTTTGATGATCACTCCTTCCATTTTAGGAAGGATTTGGAATTATTTAGAATTGCTAAAATGCTTTCTTCTTTTTCTTACTGCAGAAGGACTGGAAGTTAGAAATAAATAGGTCAGTGGAACAGTTGAGCTGTTCAAGGCCCACAAACGCCAAGCAGCCACAGAGGGCCATGGTTTTGAGTGGTAGGTTAAACATTTTACAGCAGAGATTGTTCCATTCTAAGGCCTGAAAATGTAGAGATGAACCTAACCTAGTTACCGACAAGAACTGCTCCTAACACAGTCTTCTTACCCGGTTGATACTAGAGCTGGTCAGTTCAGTGTGAAAACAATTTAATTTAGCAAATAATACCAACAAAATTGGTATTTCTGTAGTGTAGGGGCAAATCAGAGGCCTGGCTGACTCAATTCTTTGCTCCCCCCGCCCCCTGAGTTGAGTTAGGAACATGTCGGAGCCCCGTAAGCCTATGTCTCTTTATCTTAAATTAACAACTGTACACTCAGGAAAGAAGTCCAATAATCGGTGTAGCAGAAAATGGGGGAAATGATCTACCAAGAAAACAGCAAAGATGTGCATTTTTAGGAGTTCATAAACTTGGAAATCTCTGTTTAAAAAAAAAAAATCTTTGAATTGAGTGTGTCACTAAAACTGTAATTTGAGCTCCATCAGGTGTTGGAAATAACATTATCTTAAAAACCTTCATGGAATTAACCATTTATGTAGCGTTTGCCCTCCTTTAATGTATTTGTTGGATTTTGGTTATCACCATTGATGCGAATTTACCGTTTGAGCAGTTGACATTAAACTAAAATGTCAACTCCAAAAGCCTAGTTTGATTTATAACAATTACCATTCACAGGTCCTACCTTCTAATACCATCACGTTGGGAGTTAGGATTTCAACATATGCATTTGGGGGGGGACATAATCATTCAAACCACTGGGTAAGAGTGACTAACGAGAGCATGATTGTCTCTCAGTTCATAAAAATCTATATTCATTTATTAAGCACCTGTTTTCATCCTAGTTTCTGCAGTCAGCTTACCTTCGATTGACTCCTTCATCAGCTAGGGTCACTAAACCTCTCTCTGCCTCAGTTTTCCTATCTGTAAAATGGAATAATGAACCCACCTTACAGTGTTGCTAACAGGATCCAATGACAGAATATGGGTATAAGATTTAGAAGAGTGCCTAGAACATCATAAGTGCTCAATATTTGCATTGACATTATATATGTACCACTAGATCTTATCTAGGAATGTGGTTAGTATATTTCAGTATTCACTGGGGAAGAAATGGAGAAGGACTGGACTTCCTTTAACATGAAGACTCTGCTCACAGGTCTAGTTATTTTCCTTGGTGAAAAAATAGTTACACTACCTCTTTCTGGGGCCAGGTGATAGACTACAAAGCCCCACAGTGTATAGATCACTTCTTCTAAAACTAGTAGTGGGGACAGTGGAACCTGATGGCAACGCCTTGGGAGTTTATTGAGGCGATCTCTGAACTTCCTTTCAGGCCAGCCTGGCCTCAGTGTAGTGCTCCCGTAACTCTAGGAGCTGAAGTGGCTGTTAGGAGTGCTGACAGTTTCACCCCGAACCTTCTAGTGCCTGCTGAAAGTCAGCTTCAGTCCTCACATGGATGGATCACAGTGTAGGAGGTGGGGGCTTCCGAGGGGGGATGGAAAGATCCAGGTGATCAATGGCATACACAAGTGAATTTAATTTCTGGGACAACTGTTGTTTTACCATTCAATTCCCCTCCACACTTGCTGTGTTCAAACCTTTCCAAGCCTCTAAGTCTTCACTGGGCTTTGAAAAATCCGGTCTGTGGCTATTAAATCTTGACTAATTGGGGGCATGTGGAATTTAGGAAGCCTTGGTTTGGGGTCTGTGCTCACTCTCCAGTCCTCCAGGTGGAACTGTGGTGACTCTCTGAGCTCCGGCCTTGTCATTTTTAAAACTGGGATAGTGATAATAGTGATTGTGTGGCATAAAAGTGCTTGACACGTGGTAAATACTATGCAAATGTTTGTTATTACATTCACTAAAATTTTTATTTAAAGGGGACTATCTAGTTGACCAAAGATTTTAATAAGGTACAGTAATTTTATAAAGATTAAAAATAGTACTGCTGTATAATTCAGCAATTACCCTACTGTATATCTTACCAAAGAAGATGAAATCAGTGTGTCAAAGAGAATAGTATTTCACTGTGCATGTGTACGTACACACACACACACACACACACACACACACACAGAGTGAAATATTATTCAGCCTTGTAAAAAGGAAATCTGTCATTTGCCACAGTGTGGATAATTCTGGAGAATCAGGGAAATAAGCCAGACATATGAAAACAAATATCATATGGTCTCATTCATATGTAGAATTTTAAAAGTGTTGAACTCATGGAAGCAAAGAATAGGATGGGATCCTTATGGGCTGGAGAGTGGGTGGGCAGAATTGGCAAAGATGTTGATCAAAAGACATAAAATTTCAGTGTGATGGGAGAAACAAGTTCAAGAGATCTATTGTTCACCTGGTGACTGCAGTTGATATCAATGTATCATATATTTAAAACTTGCTAAGAGAGTAAATTTTAAGTGCTTCTCACCTAAAACAAATAAGTATGTGAAAAAAAAATGTATACAGTTTGCCAAATGTTCTAATTAGGTGGGTTCTGGTTAATTGAGATTCCTCTGTAAATAGGAAAATCTTTAAAAATGTCTTTGTTTGCTGGGAGCTGTGGCACACGCTTATAATCCCAGCAGCTCTGGAGGCTGAGGCAGGAGGATTGAAAGTTCAAAGCCAGCCTCAGCAAAAGCGAGATGCTAAGCAAATCCATGAGTCCCTGTCTCAAAGTAAAATACAAAATTGGGCTGGGGATGTGGTTCAGTGGTGGAGTGCCCCCTGAGTTCAATCCCTGGTATTCCCCTTCCCCCAAATGTCTTTCTTCAGGAAAGACAGAACATTGAATTTGATGTATCAGGCATTTTTAAGTTTTTGGCTGAGTGATGTACTTTTTCCAGGAGTGTGTTATCTATGAAAATACACCATTAAATACCAACTGATCAGGAAGATAAGGTCTTCTTTGTCTGCAGCTGTCATTTTGATGCTCCAAGGCTTTGGTGCCAGAGCAGGCTGCACCCGGAGTGGGAAATTCTGTCTCTCCTTTTGCTGAGTTCTATAAAGCACAGACAGCTCTTGGGCCATGAGAACGGGTCCCCAACGATTGTTTCATTTGCTGCAGCTCCCCACAAATCAGCCCAAGGTTGGGGACCCCTAGGAATGAGATAGTTGATCTCAATAGGAAAAGCTCACAACCTCAAGAACGGGCATTAAAGTTCATCACTAGGGACAAGCCACGAGCAGCTCAGGGAGCATCACTTCCTAGGTTCTGGAGTCTCCATTTTTTCTAGCGCCCACAGCCACCTTGGTTACCTTCTGAGTTCATTAACAGCTATGGGGGCCAGGGGAGCACACAAAAAGGCCAACAATCAATGCATGCTAATTTATTGCTTATTTATGCAATACCCTTGTTTTTGTTGTGGCCATTGTGCTGTATAATATATTCTAGTCTGCTCATAATTATACCGAAGTCATTCTCCATCTGTTTAATTGTTAAGAAATAAAATTTTAATTAAAAATTGAAACTATCTAAAAGGAACCTAATGTAGAGCAAATTCTCAAGGGAAATAAGGTTGATCAGGGCGTTCATGGATTTTCAACTCTAGTGAAGATTGTAATAAATTAAAAAGCGGGAGTTTTAGAGTTTCCTGTGTTTGTCTTCTGCTTTATGTCAAGGAGGGTCAAAGTATATTGGTGTCCCTGTGAGAGTCACAGCTTTGTGACTAAACGTACTGTAGAATTCTGAGTCTTCTACTCTCATAAGGCAGGGGAGTTTTAAGACAGGATAGAGCGACGTAAATAATTCTTTGATGAGTATACATGTTAATGGTTAATTCTAACTATCAAGCATTCTCTTTGTTTCATTGCTTCATTTCTCTTCAAAGAGGTAAAGAAGGAATCCATGTAGGAAACAGAATCTTGACTAATTAGTAAGGCCTGGCCTTCCACTCGACCATAAACTCATTTATCAGTATGTTCCTATTTTAGTCAGTTACTTTAAAAGGCAAATACTCTTTATCAGACGTGTCTGTGTTTTAACCAATCACTTTATTGCATTTTTATCACAAGTCAAAGGTTAGGCAAAGTCAGTGCCTGCTGTCTCCCTAGTCCTTAGTCATAGCAAACACTGCTGATCAAGGAAGTTCAGAACTAGGCTTCTTATTGTCCAAACTGTCATTAGTGCTTAAGCAATTATTATAAATTTCTTTTATATGTCAACCATTACATTGAAAGTCTTCCCAAGTTCAAGAGTATGGGGGCGGGGGGAAGTCACCTTCACCTTGAATTCTTCTGATAATCCTGAAATGATTATTTTTCAACCCTAAGTGGATGTGTATAAAATGGTCTTTTTGTAAGATAAAGGTTATGGAGCTACCTCATCATAAATAGAGGTTGATAGAAAAATAAGTATTAATTACACAGCATGTTTATTTGGCCCCAAATTTCCAGTTTACATTTGAATTCAAATGTTGAAAGTCATTTATCTATTTGGCTATTTGTCTTGGACCAGACTTTTGCTCATTCCAACATCTACACATACAGTGTATTTCACTGTCAAAAATCCTCTGGAAGGGTCAGGAGATGGAAAGGGAAGGGGAGACAAATTGAATGAACAGAGATAATTTAAAGGTGTAGAGAGTGTGGTAGATACAGAGGTGGGTGTTGGCAGTTGGGTCTGGGCTAAGCTGGCAGCAGGTGGCTTGATGGGGTGTGATTTCAGGTTGGGGGCAGGAGGCAGTCTTCTGGTCTATGATCAGGGAGAGGGATGGGTCTCAGGCCTCAGGGCATCTGTTTTCATTCCCCTGAGATGTGCCTACTCCAGCTACTGGGTTAGTCTGTGGAATGCTTGTATGTCTAGGAGGAGAAGCTTTGGCAGCCCTCTGCAGTTTGTTTGGCTCCTTGTAAGTCGGTCCAGCAACTGGCCTTATCCACATGAAATCTAGATGTTTGGACATTCTCTGGGAACAGCCTTCATCACCAGAGCTGAGCGAGATTCTGAAAAGTCTTGCATCCGTCCTTCTTTGCTCCCTTTCCTCCACCTTGTTACTATGTCCACACAGACATTCCCGACCTCATGGATTGGCCATCTGGAATAGTGCTGGAGGCAAGAAAGCCAAGGTCAAGGTGCCAGCAGGGTTAGGGTCTTCTGAGGCTGCTCTCCTTGGCTCGTGGATGGCCTGCTCCTCCCTGCACCTTAACATCATCTCCCCTCCGTATGTTCAGTCCTGATCTCCTCTTCTGTTAAGGAGCTGGCCATATTAGAGTAAGGCCCACCGTAGTGACCTCATTTTAACTTAATTACCCTTTAAAACCCTAATTCTAAATATCACCACATTCTAAGGCTCTATAGTGCCTAGGACTTGAATGTAGGAATTTTTTTTTTTTCCAGAGCTGGGTATCAAAACCAAGCCCTTGTGCTCTCTAGGCAAGTGCTCTAACACGGAACTGCAGCTGTAGCCCAAATGTATAAATTTTTGAGAACACAGTTCATTCCATAATATCCATCAATAAATGTTTTGTCAAGGACTCAAAGAGTGAACTAGTAAGAGAAGTTTATGACAATGCCTTTTTTAAAAAAAAATAAACAAATCCCCTCCTTCCTTATCATTTCCAGACATATATAAAGAGGCAAGGACGTTTTAGGACTATAGATAAACAGGAGGGCATATTTGAAAATAAATTCAAGGCTATTGACGATCAAACCTGTGATAGAAAGCAGTCCTCGACAGGTCTGGTGGCTGCAAGAACTGCATTTGGGCTTCTCACCCTCCTGTGTTCTTGAGCTCGCTGGGAGCTTCAGCAGCGGCCCTTTGAGCGGTGGGGACATTCCAGGGAGAGAGAGGTTTTTGCTTTGTCACTTCTTCCATATAATTTTCTACTTCCCATTTATAAGAGGTGCAGGCAGTTGAATGTGTTTCTGTTCAACTCCTGTATTATGGGGGGGAGGCGAGTCAGGAATCTAAAATTATAGTATAGACCTCAAGCCCCAGGTGATCTGTGAAGCTGGAGCACTTGGAACTGCCCGTGGTCCTCCTAAACTTCCAGTCTCCAGGTTTCCAAGAATATTTCTCATCTTAACAAAGTCACTGTCACCATCGCCCTGGTCTTACTCTGAATTTTAAAGTAGGTGGCATTTTCCAAATCTTATTTGTTTCTACACTTCGATAGGGGGAAGGGGCTTTTACTAACTCCAAGAAATAAGAGAACATTTTTATTTCCTTCTGTATCTGGTGAGGTAAATAAATAGGTGATGTGATAAATAAGCACAGCTTCCCTGATTTGAACGTTTTCTTTCCTATCTTCTAAATTCCAGAACACCTTGTCCAGATGTGGCTCTCCTGGGTCTTTCCTCTGTTTACCTTGTATTACCTGTTGCCCTGCTGCATTCCTTGAAACCAGAGTCCATCAGTTTCATCTCTGTAGAAGTCTCTGTGCCTGCACATAAAAGGTGTTCAGTTATTGCTAGATGAATGAACCGATATACAACACACATAATAATGTTTATTGAATAATTACTTTCTGCCGACCAATTTGACATAGTTTATCTCATTTCATTCTGCACTTTTTGCAGTAGGAATCCTTTTCATCAACTTTTAACAGATCAGAAAGTTGAGTATTTTCAAAGTTAGATGATTTGCCTAATGATGTAGAGCTGGTAAGGAATAAAACCAGGATTTGAACCCAAGTAGCCTGACTGTCCCAGCCACTAACTGTGCTTCATTATTGCCCTACATGAAATGGTGGTGCAAGGAATTAGGAACAAGCCAGACTAGATGCCAGGTCTTCTTCCTCTTGAGCCAGTGCACAGAGACCCAGTGCAACCAATGAGCAGTCTTTAAAATAACCCACTGTGCAATGCTTTCCATTTTCACAATAGCTCACATGTCCCTCTGCCTAGTCTCAGTTTGGCTCACTCTAGTTATTTCTAATGCAGGTTTGCTTGCTTTAGGACACACTCAAGCATATCCATATACATACTCCCACAGTTCAGTCCTGAGAGCTCATGGCCAAGCTTAAACATGGATCTTGACATTTCTAAATTCCAATCCTTTCTCTTCTATCCCCATCAACTCCAAGTAGCCAGCACAAGAATTCAGAACATTCAACTTGTGGCTTTTTGCAAGGGCACAGGGCATTCTCCAGTGTTACTTTAGAGGACTTGATCCACAAGGCAGGCAGTGAAAGAAATAAAATATCATTTTCCCTCTGAAATTAGAAGGAAAAAAAAACCCCTCTCATTTCAGTAGGCAATTCATTGACAGAATGTAGTATTAGTAATAAAATTCTCAAAGCATATTTCAGAAACTGCAGTTGTAAGAAGTAGTAACATCACCATCTTCTCCTTCCTTGAACAGCAAGCACTGATTAGCCCTGGGAGGGGGCTTCTGCCCACTTATCTGGCCCTGCAAAATCCTGCCCTTGGGTGTATTTCTGCAGCTCAGACTGCTGGGAGCCAGGTGTGTGTGCTTTTGCAGGCTGAACTTGGCTGTAAATTATGTTTTGTTTTCTGTCAGCTGCCTGACAGCTAAAATCATATTTGCTGTCAGAGGTGACAGGGGCCACAATGGTGATGTATTAAAGTGCTGTAGCGTCACTGGGGAGCCAGCTGGGCGGGTTCCTCTTGCACATCTGCTGTCACCTGTGCATGGCCTGAGCTGGTGTGCCCAGGGTGCCTGTGGCCCTGTGCAGACCTGGATAGTCAACTCATGCTTTGCAAGAGGGCACCATAAATGAGATTGAGCCCCATGTGAGAATGGCCAGCTTCTTCCCAGGTCTCTTAATAAGCTGAAGATGTTGGCTCAATTCTTACCCCTTAATTGCATTGTGTGACAAAATGCAAAATCCATCACCGTAATTACTTTGAAGTACTGGATTCCAAAGCATTTGAATATATTCAGATGCATATTTAAACTCACAGACAACAAGCTTAATTTTCCCCAACTGACTGATTATTTCTTGCCATTATCTCTGCTCCCAATGCCGCCCCCTCCCTCCCCTGGCCTCCCACCATGTCTGTTTTCTCATTTTTAGAGACTAAAGTAAAGTGTTTTCTTGACTAGTGATAGGCACAGCTTTGTGATGTCACCATTCACTAGACAGGAACATGATGCCCTCTGGCCCTGCCTCAGCCCTTAGAAGATGTTTTCTGTGCAGTCTTTCCTATGCATCTATTTAAATTTCTCTTTTTCCTTTTCCTGGATCCCTACCAGATTCATAGGAGCACCTCTGTAGGATTGGAGCTGGCTTATGAAACATTGTTGTTGGAAACTCATCACTTAATCAGTGACAGCTGCCACTCACAGAGCCTTCACTTGGGCTTGCTATTGGGCTGTGCTCTTGATCTCCATCTTCACACCACACAGGGCATAGGTGGGAGAGACAGAGTGTGAACTGAAGCCTGGATGGCCTCCAAAGCCCACCCTATCTCCTCTCTGCTGTGGACCCATAGCTCACAAGCCAAGAGCTCTGACAGTCTTCATTTTGTACAGTGGATAAGTTGGGGGCATTTGGCCATTCATCTCACAGCCCCGACACTAAGAAAGGTCTCATGTTTGGAGTTTGATGATCTATGGTTGCTCAGTCTTGACATTTTTAATTATCTTGTCTTTGAGTTTCTATTTTGTAAGTGAAGTCCAATGGGGCAATAGTACATTTGTTGGAGACTTGGAGCCTTGGTCCAGCATAGAGCTACCACCTGTGGCCTCCCTGCTTCCCCTGGAAGGTTTTCAGCTGCTTATTTCCCAGTCCCCTGGCATGACATGTCTTACCCAGCCTCCCAGACTCTCTCCCTCTATCCTTCTTTAACCACTTCCACCCTTCAGTTGAGTTTCGATGGGGAAGTCCACATCCTGCTATTGCCTCTGACAGGGTCTTAGTGTGAGCATAGATGAATGGAGGTCAGGTGCCTGTCCTTTAGCATCCAAGGTTTGTAGAGCCATCCCCATTCTGGCTGGTGGGACCCCAGTGCATTTCACTGGTAGTTCTGTTGGGGATACTTTCTCAACCCCAATCAGACACTGAGCATGTCCAGGTGCAGACACTGCAATCCTTTAGGGGTTGCCCATCTGCAGTGGTTTGGGAGGCAGGCCTATGGAAAGAGGAGTAGGAGTTCGATTTTCCTGTCTCTGGCTAGGGCACTGCATTTTCATCTTGCCCTGGATCTAGCTGATGAGGAGGCAGATTCTGATTAAGTATTAGGTTCATGGGAACAACATTATTGGGAAATAGAACAATACACCTTGAGAGTGATTTGGGAACACAGGGTGAGGACTTTCCAATGCCTCTGCCTCACCCAGTTGAATACTTTTTGAGACACAGTAGAATCCATATTTTCTATTTGGAAAAAGACACAAAAGTAGAAAAAGCAACTTTTCCTTACAAGCATCAAAAAGCAGAGAAGTGAAGCAATTACAGTTAACAAATGGGAAAAGGGAGAGGTATTGAGCTTCAATTTCAAGACACAGAATTGCCCTTTTGATTTTTTTTTTTTTTTTTTTTTTGGTTTCTGCATGAAAAGCCCAAGGAGGTCAACATGTGTCAGTTTCTGGCCCAGCACAGAGTGACCCTGAAATAGTTACAGGAGTGATTGGTCCTGTGCCCCAGTTCAAGGTTGAGCAGACCCTTAAGTGGGGACACCACATCTTGCTGGTGTCCTTCATCTCCATCTGCTTGACTCCAGAGCTAGAAGGAACATACACATCCCAACTTTCATTTTGCTTAGGAAAAATAGGAGGTCCAGGGAGATGTCCCTTCCTTACCACTAAGACCAAAGATCTCATGGCTCTTTTCTTGAATAATGCAAGCTAACAATGAATATTTAATAATGTTCTAGGTACAAAAAAATCCCTGTGTATCTGTTAGCTCGTTGGATCCTCATAACCCCGCTGTGAGGTTGGTATTTCAGGGGATTCTCATTAAAAGCACATTTAACTTGTAGCAATCCAACTGTTTTACCAGTTTCTCAGAGAATTCTATAACAGAATACCACAAACGAGTGGCTTCAGTCGCAGAAAGTTATTGTCTCACAGTTTCGGAGACTGAGAGTTCAATATAAAGGTGTCAGTAAGCTTGGTTCCTTCCGAGGGCCATGTGGGAGAATATGACCTACCCACTAGCTTCAGGTTCCTTAGCTTATAGAGTGCCCTCTTCTTCCTATCTTAATCAGGCCCTCCCTCTGTATGTGTCTCTGTGTCCAAATTTTCCCCCTTTTAATGAGGATACTAGTCATATTGGATTAGGACCCATGTAGTGACCTCATTTTAACTTGGTTGCCTCTGGAAAGACCCTATCTTCAAATAATGTCATGCTCTGAGGTCCTGGGGGTTAGGGCTTCAACATATCTTTTTCAGAGAAGGACACAGTTCCACCCATCACAAAGTGCATGCACTCAGAAAGAGATAAAGATTAAGTAGTGAGGGTTATCTCATATCTTCCATTGAAAGGCATCCTGCATGGAGGAAAGTGAGATAAGCATAAACTTCCTTTTCTCCACCATTGGATTCCATTCCCATTAGATTTCCAAAGTGTAGCATCTCACCCTATGGAGTGTAATTATAATACTTAGCCTGGACCTTGAAGACAAGACAGCCACTTTCTCTCTTGATGGATAGAAGAGGCTCCAATCTGTGTGACAGGAGATGCTGTGTTGATCACTGTGAACAGGAAGACTGTTGCTGAACTGTGACGGATTCAAGGCGTTTTCCAAAGTACCTCTGACCTTCTTTAAGCACTGACTTTAGAACCCAACCCTGATAAAACTGCAAACACTACTGTGTTATCTCCATCATAGAAAAAGTGACCCCTGAAACTCCTAGGGAGAATTTCTTTCCTGAAGGTCTCCAAAGCTGGTACATGGCAAAGCTGGACTCCAGTCATTGAGTCTAGGTTTAGACTCCAAAAATCTGTGCCCTATTGCCCATAATTTGCCACAGGGTCAAGAGGAAATTCAGTGTCACATCCCACTCCAACCTCTAGGACTGAGATCTTGGAGTTGTGTGTGTTGGGGGGGAGTGGGATTTTGAGGAATCCATTTCCCTCCCAAGAAGGGAGAATATTTGTTCTTTATTCAGACTCACTTTGTCTCCATAGATTAGCTGTGATGTGGCCCCACCTGGGACTGGTTCCTGTATTTATCCTGCTCTTTGGGTTTTAAAATCACCTGAAAAGGCAGAGAGGGCCACCCTGTTCCAGAGGTCATGTTTGAGAAGGGCTTTGGGGAGCAGTATTTTCTTCTCAGATCATTTCTAGGAAGAAGTTCCTATGAGACCCCCAAATTTAAATCTTCAGCTAATATTTGAGCAAGTATCAAGGAAAGAAAGCCATTTGACCAAGAATCTGCCTTGAAGTTAAGGTGGAGAGGAAAGAGGGAGGGGAGAAGTTACCCCAGAAAAACCAAACCCAGAACAGGCATCAGGAAGAGTTAAGGCAAGAGGCTGAAGGTGGACAGTTTAGGATTTATGAGATGGGGAGGTTTTGGATGCTGATTTCAAGGTCAAGTTCATTTTCTTGATCAATACATAATGTTTTCTAAGGAATAGAAATAAGAGAAAATGTTAATGCAATTTCTAGCTTTCTCGTCCTTGTTTCCTTTTGTTTTTGTTTTTTTTTAGGTTCATGAAGTGTTGGGAGGTATGAACATCCAAGCAGTGGCTCCAAATTTATACAAATGATTCACTGAACCCTTCACTCAACCCTCTTGCACACGCTGACCCTGCCGAGGTCCACAGTGTGCACCCTGCATTTGCCATTCCTTTTCAACATATGTGCTTGAAATTCAAAGGCAACAGAACTGGCGGGGGATTGATTTCTTACCTTTTGAAAACCAGAAGAGGAGAAGAGACTGGGGAGTGTCTGATTGAGGGGGCTGGGCAAGAATCAAGCAGGCTGGACCTCGCCAGCAGTGTACACCAGCCACAGAGAACTGCCCCTCTCTTAGGGGACCAACCTCTCTCAGTACCAACTTTGCTGTCATCAGTCCATTTGCAAGGAGGGATGCTGAGGGATGCTCCTCTGCCACATTCCCCTTCCTCCTCCTGAAGGATGGGCGATTGGCCAGAAAGCACCAGGGAGGCAGCAGGACAAAGCTTTGACTTTAATATCAGAGAGAACTGAGTCCAAATCCAGACCCCACCACTGAAGAGTTTGATGTCTGGCAAGTGTTTAACCTTGCTCAGACTCAGTTTTTTTTTTTTTTCATCTGTGAAAGGAGATAGAGAATAATACCTCCCTCTTAGGGTGGTTGAGAATAAAATAAAATAACGCATACAGAATTCTTGCACATTGCAAGGATTCAGTAAATGGTGTTGGTTGAAACCCTGGGGATGATAATGGTCTCTGTGAAACCACAGGGGATAGTGCTCATGCCTGGGCTCTGCAGATGACCCCAAGCAAGCAGATGAGAGGTCCCTGGCTGGGCCAGGGGGATGCAGGAGGCTGGGATACCTCAGTACCAACATTGTTGTCATCAGTCCCTGATTTGGTTGGGATGTCCTGCCACTTGGAAGCGGCATTTTAGACTCAGAAAATGCATAGAATATGAAGAAAACAGCAGTGTCAGCTCTTGTTGTTCTTGAAGATCATTAGCCAAGGTCACCTCAGAAGCCCTGCTGAAGTGTGTAGAAATGTGCCTCTCAGACTGGTAGAAGTGCACACCACCTCTCCCTTAGGACCATGGCAACAGTGACAACAAGGGCAACTTGTCTTTATGGAGGGAGACTAGGGATTCTGACACATTGTCCCCCAAGGACCATCCCTGGGGACATGGGAATCAGGTCATTTGGAAAGTCCTAGAGCAAGATGTTGAGTGGTACTTGTCTATGACATCAGAATCAGTAAGAAGGACCCACCAGTGATGACAAAGAGAGTTGGAAATGAGTGTCAGGATGCTTCACTAAATGTCCCACTAAGAGATGGGCAAATGACTCTGCTGCCACCCCACCCCACCCCACCCAAGAGCCCTGTCCTCACAACCCCCCTGCCTTAATTAGCATGAGGAAATGGTTGAGCTGAAAATCAGGGAAGAAAGAAGAATCAGTAGGCATTTGGGGACTCTTGGTTCATGAAGATTTGCCACAGTCTGGCTGGGCACAAAATCACGAGCCACTCACAGCCTTGTAGATTCAAACAGCAATTCTTTTTTCCCTGAACTCACACCGGCCCTCTATGAACACGTTCTGGGGAAATTCACGTTCCGCTGCAAAATTCACAGTACTCCACCAGGCTGTAATCAGCAGGATACGCCCAATTCCCGGCAGGGTACACCTTAAACCTGGAACCGCCCTAAACCCAAGGACAGGATGCTCCCTAAAACCTGATCCGCCCTAAACCCGGATCCGCCCCGTCCTTGAGCAAGGTCACCTTACTCAAGCATAATGCAATGTCATTGCAAATGATCTGAGTCTAAGACAAGTCTATTTCCACAATGGAGAGTCCTTCCTGTAAGCAACATGGGGTACGCTGGCAAGGAAATTTTGATGCGTCATTCCTACTTGGCAATGGCTCTCAGCAGAGATTATTGTGATTTCCTTCTCCCCAAAGGAAAGGGACGGAGATTTGACAGAATCCCTCATGGAGACTGTGGCCTTCTGTGGAAAGGGAAGCCTTTCTGGTTTGCTTGCTGATGAAGCTTATGCAGCAGACCCAGGGATCCTATCCCTGTGTGTGACTGAGGGGCTGGGAGGGGCTTAGAGAGAGATGTCAGGAAGGCAGAGAGGAAGAGCAGCACCCTGGTCTCCCATGCTTTGGTGGCAAGGCTGCAGGAGTTGCCTGTGGGCTCACAGACAGGATGGGAGGTAGCTGAGTTTGACTTGTTTAAACCTGCCCAGAGACAGGAACTGGATGGGGCGAGTGCGTGGGGCATTTCTTTCATCCCAGAATCCCCTCAACCATCAGAGGCCTGTCACATGGGATATGAGTGGCATGTTAGTGTCAGTGCTTTTCCCTGCCCCAGGCGGCAGAGAAGGGAGTGACTTGAGACACCAAGGAAAAGGGTAGACCCGGGGCTGAAGGAATGAGGATTCCTGGCGCCCTCCATTTCAAGTCCAGGACACAAGGAAAAAAGAGTGTTAAACTGGATATAATATTGAAGCTGCATCTGGACTAGATTGGATTAAAATAACTGAAACTACCCTGGGCCTAAAACCTATAAGGGAGTGATTGAAGGGGTTGGGTAGGGCTGGCCGAAGAGGTTGGGCTGGAATATAGTTCAGCTGATGTTATGGGTTGAATTGCACCCAAAATTTATAGGCTGAAGTCCTAACATCCAGTACCTGAGAATGTGACCTTATTTGAAAATAGGGTTGTTGCAGATATTAATTAGTTAAAATGAGGTTACATGGGAGTAGGTGGACCCTAATCCAAAGTGAGTATTCGAGCTATGCTATCCTAAGTTAAGGAGCTATCAGAAGCTAGGAGAGAGGCCTGGTACCTTCAGGGAGAGGAGAGACCTGTTGATACCTTGGTTTCAGATTTCTGGCCTCAGAAATGTGGGCCAATAGAGGTATCTGTTGTTCTTTTTTTTAATATTTATTTATTTATGTATCTTTAGTTTTGGGTGGATACATTAGTTTGTTTTTATGTGGTGCCGAGAATTGAACCCAGTGCCTCATGCATGCTAGGCGAGCACTCTACCACTGAGCCATCACCCCAGCCCCGAGTTCTGTTGTTCTAAGTCATCCAGTGTTGTGCTTTGTTAAGGGAGCCAAGAAACACACACAGCCAATTCCACGGGGAGCTCTGGATGCCCTTCAGGATGGTCCCAGGTTAGTCCATGGGCAGGGCCTTTGAACCTCCTCATTGATCCGTCATTGGGTATGGGCTGCTCTTCCCATCAGAAGGCCATACACTGGTATGAGGCAGCTCTCTCTGGCTCAGGGGTGTTCCTGAAGATGTGCTAACTATAAGCCATCAGCAGCCAACGCTCCCTGCCAGCTGAAACAGGATGAGAGAAGTGAGGCACTCGCTCCAGGTGCAAAATTCCAGGGGGTGCCAAGCCTCAGCAATCAAGATAAATAGCATTTTAAGCAAAATTACAAAATAAATTAATGCAACCACTCATGATAAACAGACATCTCTCAACATTTTACAGAAACTGAATAGGTAATACTGTTATTTATATTTGCCATGGATCACAGTGTGGTTTGGCAAGGTACTGCTCCCTGCTACTGGAGAAAGGGGACATCTAAGTGGCACACCAGAGCTCCCACTATACCCAGGAAGAAGGAAAGCCAAATTGGAACCTAAATAGTCAGATTCCACAGCCTAGATGCTTGTCCACTGCCCTCTACTGCCTGGAAGCATCTGGAGGAAGCAGTTCCAGGGAAAGGACTGATGGAAGGAACAGAGGATAGCGCCCAGGACAGTGTCTTGGCGTGCAGAATCACATCTATGCATTGTTCTGTGACACGGACACGTCAACAGGGCTGCAGAGAGCCGGGAACAATATCATAGTGTTCTAGGGTCTGTGCCGATGGGCACATGGACCCTTCTGGACTGTGGTCCAGAGAGAAAGGGGACTGCCTTAGCTACCCAGCAAGTGACTGTGTCACCACTGATCCAGTTAAACTGAGGCCATGATGTTCAAGGACAAGGATATTTGTTTGTCCCTCTCTTTCCATCAATCGGGCCTTCTGAGTGATGCGGGGCTCCTGCCTGGATGTGTTTCCAGCTGCTCTAATGACAAATCTTGTAGATTTTATGTCCCCAGTGCTGGTTCTCTGAACTGGAGGCAGATAGGCTCCAGGCTGGAATGGATGGATGAGTGGTCTCTTTACATTGACCTCTACCCTTCATCCCAAAGATGGCCTCCCCAAGGCCACCTGAGTAATTCCCTCCTCTTCTTCCAGGCCTTGATTTCCACTCCTCCCCCATCCACTGACAGAACCTAAACCAGGAGACGACCTTCCTTGGCTGAACTGTCATAAATTCCCGTCTTAGCAGATTTCAGGCCGCTGGCCTTGGCTCCGTTGTCTCTGTAAATGCCCATCCCCATCCATGACAGATGGCCCCACGCTCTGGACAGACGTTTTAACTAACTGGAAGCACCCCCACAAACTATTTAACAATATCGTTTCGCAGCCAACTCCTTTCGATGGCACTGTCCCTGGGTTGATTGTTTCTAATCAATAAGAATCGTCAGTGAGCCGCAGGAGCTCCTGGACTTCCGGGGAATGACAGAGCACGGGTCTTGGCTGCGAGAGCCCCTGGCCTTCTGAATAAACATCACGTCAAAGGTTATTCTCTGTTCTTCCCGTCAGGCCTAAATTTAGCAAAATTAGGATATGGATCTTCCTTTATTCTCTGCGACCACAAATGTCAGGTTTTGGGATTTTTTTTTTTATTGTTGTTGTTGTTCCCAGAGAGCTCTCCATCCCACCTCTACTCCGAGTCAAGGTTGTCAGAAGCATAATTTATTCATACTTTTGACCTCTGGGGAGGACAATATACAAAGGGTCAGGGAGCGTTATTGGATGTCAGGATGAAAATTCACTGCTGCGGCTCCCTCTCCCACGTTACATTTAATCAGGACTGCACCACCGTGGCTGAGGCGCGCTGCCGTAATTACCCCTGGAGGGCCACCCCTCCTGATTAGTCATTATGCAATATTTATGCATTTCCCAACGTCCTCAACATGGAAGACAGTCAGAGCCTGCTTGTTTTCTCTGTGAGAAAGAGATGTGTATGATTTCTGTCCCTCTGCTTGGGTCTGGGAGCTACATGAGACCAGGATGGGGGCAACGGTGTCATGGAGCATCGTGCTGTGGGCTGGACCATCTCGTTTGGGTGGTCCCCTTGCACCGCCACGCAGGAAGGGCTCACAGCATAGCTCCTTTACCCAGGATGTCAAAGCCCAGGCAACCCTTGACGTGTAATGATTTTCTTAGAATTGTGTGGAAAGGCCTGGGGGGTGGGGGTGGGGAACAGAAGAACAATTAATCAATGCTAAATAATAATAGTTATTCTCTGATTCTGACTCATGGATGGAATAAATCCCTTATTCCTGGCTTGCAACAGATACAGCCCAGTTGTGCACAGCGGAGCCTCAAGGCTCATTAGAACTCTTGACACGTGGCATCTTGCATGTCTTCCAGAGGGTTCTCTTTTCCCAGTTATTTAAACGGCTTGGAAATAGCTTTAATGAACCCCACTGTGTTTTGTCCCCATTCCCCTTGATTGTATTTTGTCCCATTCCCCTTGTGGCAGCTTGGGAACAAGGTCTTGATCCATTCAGGCAGGGGGTGAGAGTCAGTCTCAGGCATCTACTGAGCCTGCGTCTGTGAGCTGGCCCACCACCTTCCTGCTCTATATCCTCAGTCTCATACAGAACCTGGTGTTTTCTTAGTTTACTTTTACTACCATTACTTCAGACAAACACGTTTTTGAAAATTCTGTAGGTCCCACAGTGCTCGGCGTGGCGTCTTTCAAAGAATATGTGTGCAGTAAATATGGGGGGAGGAAATGAGTGAGGATTTTGTGAAACTCAGTGTCTTCAAGAGACTTAGCTACCATTGTGAATTTTAAAAGAGGTACCAGTGATGTCCGGGATGAGGACATCAGAGGATTGGGAAGAATCACTTAGTAAACATTGATTGAAGGTGTCTTTGGGTACACAGTGGTCTGCTTCTCTTCCCCTTACAGCACATCAGTCCTGGAAGCTTCTTTGAAGAACTCTTGGGGATTTTATTCATGTGCTCTGATGTGATGGTTTTAATTGTGTCCCCTCAAAAGATAATATTGAGGTCCTAAGCCCCAGTATTCCAGAATATGACTTATTTGGAAATAGGGCTGCTGCAGATGACCTTAATTAAGATGAGGTCATCCTGGAGTAGGATGGGCCCTAAATAGAACATGACTGGTGTCCTTGGGAAAAGAAGGAGAATGCCATGTAACGACGGAGGCAGAGATTGGAGAGATCAGCTACACGCCAAGGATAGAGGGCTTCCACCAGAGGTTGGAAGAGGCAAGGACCAGTCGAGTCAGCGTCTCTGATCTAGTAGGTCCTGCCCACACCTTGATTTTTTGGACTTTCAACCTTAAAATGGAGAGAGTATACTTCTGTGGTTTTAAGCCACCCACATTGTGGCACTTCGTTACTGTAGCCCGAGGAAACTCATGGCTGGTTAGAGATGGTGTGGTGACAATACCTGCAGGGACTCCACCTGCTGGTCCATGGGGATTCTTTAGGCTGTAGGATGTCTGTGAGGTCACATAGGAGGTAAAAATCCAGTTGGGATCACTGAAGGAATCAGTGTCCCTGGAAGAAGGCATTTTAAGTGGTGCTTCCCCACATTCTGCAGCCATGTGGAGCAGCAGACTTGGAGCTAGAGACAAAACTCCTGGCCCCTGTTGCACTGCTTACCTGGGTCAAGTCACAGGGAGAGGCTGCCTTGGATCTTTCCTTCACTTGTGAAGTCCCACTGGATGGAGAGCTTCAAAGGCCAGGATCTTACCTCCTCCCACGGGCCCCAAGTGTTCAACGTGTGTTAGGTGTTTATTGCACAAAGCCCCCCCAGGACATCAGCCATGCCTGCTGCACTCAGTACTGAAGGCCCAGTGTCTGGCATGTACTTGGTGCTTAGTAAGGTTTACTGAGTGAATGAGTAAGAAACTAATAAACAAAGGCCACGTATAGAGCTGGTGGCATAAGACGGGACCCTGGGTCTGTCCCCTGCATGATACCTGATGCTCATTTGGGGCTGGGATGCATGCTGGACCATGGTGTATTGGCCATCCTCTACTGATCCTATCCTTCCCATCTCAGATGGATGGAGGGAGCAATTCTAAGGGACAACTGTTGGGCAGTGACCTTAGAGCTCCAAGGCCTCCATTGTCCATCTGCTGAGTCGTGGGGGGAGCTGAGTCCAGGCAGGGGTCTGAAGGCGGCGGTGTGGACAAGTTCCCTCAGCATGGAATTTGCTGGATTTGATTTTCCCAGATGGCTGCAGCCTGGAGAAGGTCTGAGCGAGCCCAAAGAGCTGAGTTAAAAATGACCAACTGAATAAAGTCGGTATCTTGACTCAGATCAGAAAATCCCCATCAGAGACCAATGACTAACACCAACAGGCTGCCTCTTCAGACAGCCCTTCCACTCTTACTCCTGTCTGTCCTTTTTAGAGCAAAACAGATCAAACGTCTTCATGTTTCCATCCCGTGGCCCTGTGCTCACTTGGAAATACGTTTCGATCAGATTTGGGCAGGTTTGGCTCATTAGGTTTTTCTGCTCATCCTTGTCAAGATTTCCCACTTGACCACTGTGGCATTATTTCCTTGGTCGGCCATCTCAGGGGAGAAGGGGGCAGTGACAGGAGGCCTGGGCTGAGAAAAGGAAGGTTTAACAAGGTGTTGCTGCACCACCAGCCCTCAGCCTCCTGCAGCCCCCGCCCCCTCCAAACAGCACATTGAATTTAATGAGGATGTCAGATTGCAAGTCCTGCTGATCTGTGCCCCTCTCCCTCCCCACCGCTCCCTGCTCCTGAGCCCCGCCCCTCTGGGAAGTAGAGATGGAAGGCTCCCTTCCTTGGATTGAACCTGAACAGCAAACCAGCTCCTGGGAGGTGGGTTCCCTCTGAACAGAGCTGTTGGCTCCCTCTTCTTCTGAGGGAAAATTTATGGCTCCAATTTCTACAATTTACATCTTTCATTGAATATTCCAGCCTTCCCTCCCCAAGGCTTCCAGCGCTGCTCATGTCAGAAGGGACTACTTATTTCCCCAATGCTTTTTGCATTATTAGTTTCATTTATTATTTTTATGTTTTCCGTTGGGTCCATGTACATATCATTTCTCTGAGATCCCTTGAGCAACTGACAGTGAGCTGGGAGCCATTGTCTCAGCACAGAGGAGCTCAGGTACTGTCATGAGTTCTCCAAAGGAACAGTTTCTACTAGGTGCATTCAAAATTAGGCCCCATTAACCCCTCATTAACTGGCCCAGAAATGCCCAGGCAGAGTTGTCAAGCCATCTACTCCATTCTCGTCTGTTCTGGATGGTGGAGGGCTTATTCGGGTAACACATAGTTTTAACTTCTCAGACAGCTGGGATGCCTATTTCCAGGCCCAATTACTTTTGGAGTTCTCAGGGTCTGAGAATAATAATGAAGTAGAAAAACTCCATGGTTGTTTTAAAGCAGAAAGGCAAACTGATTTTACTTTGTCTTTGAACATTGTGGTATTTCCATGAGATAAAGATGGAATAACAACAGAACAGCCATGTCTCCTATAACAGCTGCTGGACCCTCACAAAGGGGCTGAGTTTTAAGGTCACACTTGATGGCAATGGTCATTACTCGATGCCCCATGTCCGTTTCAGAACCAGCACAGTCCTTGAACAAAATTATCTTTCTAGACTAGTATTTAGCAGCCATTTTTTTTAAAAAAATTGACACAGGGTCTCCTTCTGAGCAGCTGAGATTACAGAGGTGCACCACCATGCTTGGCTAGCAGACAAATTTTGAGATAACATGACTGTAATTAAATTCTCACTCCACTCCTAAGCAGAAAGGTTTTTGTTTTTGTGTAAGAGGTTTGCTTAGCACACATGTTCTGGTAAATCAGGCTGGAAAACTGCTTTGAGGCTTGGAAAGACGCAGAAGTGTTTCTGTTAGTAGCTGCTAGACTCTCATGAGCTGGGAAGTCCTCTCTCTGCTCACATGTCTATTCTCGGCCTTACCCTGGGTCTTGTATTCAGGAGGAGGTGCATGATGTTTGCTGCATCTGTATCTCCAGGGCCTCTCTCTCCACTTATGAAAGTGTCAGCAAGAGAGGCACAAAAACATTATTTTGAGGGGACTGGGCCCTCCTGGATTGGGCTGATTGGCTCCGTTGCTAACTCTCCTGTTGCCTGACCAACTCACCAAGTCCTCCTCTGAATGGGCTCCTTGGAAGGCCACATGTGAAAGATGCAGAATTAAATGGCAGCCCCCTTTCCAGCCAGAAGGCTGAGTCTTTCTCATAACCACCCCTTCATGGGCGAAGCCCTGTGTAGCACACGACTCAAAAGGCTGCAGGTTCCAAGGAGCCCTGAAGGATTTTGAAAATTCTCATGTGAGCAAATGCACTTTTGAAGACATGTTGAAGGGGAAGTTCGTATATAAACATTCACCCTCAGAGCACTTCCTCAACCATTATCTCATTTTTATGTCCAAAAAAAAAAAAAAATACTGATTTTTCTGTTTCGCATAGGATCTTTTCAGAAAGCACTCTGTAACTATTTTTTTCTATTTCCCAGCATAAAAATAAACAATAATTTGCCCAGAATGAGCACTGAAAATCTGATCAAATTTAGATCAGATACATTGACAAAAAAGAAATGATAAAAATTGGGCCAACACATGGTGTGTTCATTTCTCAGAGATAACCGTAAATTCAGAAAAATAAAAAAGGAGGAAGGTAGATTTTTAAAAATTTTTTAGAAAAAAAAAATACCATGTATGGCTTTTTAACCTCCTTGGGAATGGACTGCAGTTGCTGTGGAGGTTTAGTGACATAGTTAGATGGCTGTTACCCGACCCCGAATGCATAGTCTCTGGAACATACTTACAGTCTCTGATACTATCACCACTCAGTCAACTGTGGGGTCCCTCAGTCATTTTTTCAATTAAAAAAGGCCTGATGCTCTATTAACCTTTTGTCTGATCCTCCATCTTTCACTGAGTGATTGCCCAGAGATGACGAGCTGGGAATTAAAAAAAGGCATATATTACTCGAAGCCACCTCCAAGTTCTCTGTCATTAGAAAGATGAAGTATCATTTTTTCATTTAAAAATATGAGACAGTTTGTCACACTCACAACCTTCTGGGCCTGTCTGCAATCTCTTTGTTACAGGAGATGGGAAGTAAAACTCCCACCACTCAAATCCCTGGGCAGGCCAGGAAGCTCACCTGTCCCCTCCCAAGGAAGAGTTTAGTCCTCAGGAGCAAAGCTGCCGGCCATTGACTTTTTTTTTTTCAACACCTCCATCATCTACCTCCAAACTTCATGAACTTCTATCAGGTCTCTACTGCATTCCAAAACAATCATTTTGCTTCTTATTCTGTGCCTTCCATCTTCTCCTGGGCTTAGTTCCAATGATGTTAACCATATTCTTTTTTTATAATATTCTACTTTAAAATTTTTTATTGATTCTAATTTCTTATATATTACATCAGAATGCCATTTAATTCATATTACACAAATAGAGCACCATTTTTTATGTCTCTGGTTGTACAGAAAACACCATTCGTGTTTTCATACATGTACTTAGGGTAATGATGTCCATCTCATTCCACAGACAACATTTCCTACCCCCATGTCTCCTCCCTTCCCCTCCCTCTTCTTTACTCTATCTAGAGTTCATCTATTCCTCCCACCCCCACTCCCATTATGAATCAGCATCCTTATATCAGAGAAGACATTCAGCATTTGGTTTTTTGGGATTGGCTAACTTCACTTAGCATTATATTCTCCAACTCCTTCCATTTATGTGCCAATGCCATGATTTTATTCCTTTTTAATGCTGAGTAATATTCCATTGTGTATATATGCCACATTTTCTTTATCCATTCATCTACTGAAGGGTATCTAGGTTGGATCCACAATTTAGCTATTGTGAATTGTTCTGTTATAAACATTGATGTGGCTGCGACCCTGTAGTGTGTTATTTTTAAGTCCTTTTGGGTATAAATCAAGGAAAAAAATTTGCTCCCAAATATAGGCTCTCTATTCACTTCACTGATTGTTTCTTTTGCTGAGAAAAAGCTTTTGAGTTTGAATTAATCCCATTTATTGATTCTCGATTTTAATTCTTGTTCTATAGGAGTCTTATTAAGGAAGTTGGGCATAATCTGACATGATGGAGATTTGGGACTAATTTTTCTTGTATTAGGTGCAGGGTCTCTGATGTTAACCGTCTTCTTGCTCCTGTATCTTCCAATCTCTCCTCCACTAGTTTGGTCCCTTCAATTAAAATTTTTCCCTATTAACAATAATGAGAACAGTGACACTCTTTAATCTCTCACCCAGTGGTGTGCTGGCGTTAACCCACCAGCATACAAAATCTGACTGGTATAACTTCAGGAAATTTGCAAGACAGTTGATATCACATTGATAACTTGAAATCTGCCATGGTAGGAGTATTTACCTTGTGAACATCAGCACCATGCCACAAATAAGGACTTCATTTTTGTTTCAGGAGAGTCAGTTGTTAAAATTCACCAGCATACCCACTGCTCCCACTCCCACATTCCAACCTATCTCTTTTTCCCTTTAAAAACAAAGTTCTTCAACGAGTGGCTGTGCTTTCCTACTCCCTCCACAAAAGCATCTACTTGTCTCCAACAGTAATGGAGACTTTATTCCACTCCCACTACCAAGGTCAGCGATGCCCTCAGTCCATTTGAACTCTGCAGCATTTGTACCACTGACCTCTCTCCTTCTTCACACTCATGTCTCCCTTGGCTGCTGTTCTCCTTTCTTTCTGGTCCCCTCTGTCATTTCTTCTGGGTCCTGAGGTTCTGTACTTAATCTCTTCTCCTAGACTTACCAATCTCATCTGCTCCATGGTGCCAACCTCCCCCCCACACACACACCCCAGACTCCACAGTGCTCTCCAGTGACATGCCTCATCTCTTAACCCATTGGATGTCAGTGCCGTCAGGCTAAGTGGCCCTGTGCACACGTGAGGATGCTTGTGGTGTCTCTCCACTTTCCTGCCTCAGGCCTTTTTCTGAAGCTCTGGAAGGCCCAGCTTGAGGGTAGGAAGTATGGAGGAGCTAATACTTTGTGGGTGCAATCCTTAGCTAATGGGAGGCTTGAGCCAGTGGATAAACACTCCACCTTCTTATCCTTTCAGGGAATAATTCTCAACTGCTGTATACTTAGTTCCCTAGAGAATCTTCAGTGAGACTGAGCTCCATTTTCCCATCTCAATGAACAACTAGAAACATACCCCTTACTGGCTTTTCTTCTTTCCTATCTCTCTCTCCCCTTTTCTTCACTCTACTTCAACTATGGTGCCCATGTCTGTGTCTCAAGTTCTCTTTTGGGGGGAACCTGACCTACAAGGCTCCAACCCGGAAATTTCAGGGCTAGACTCACTTTGCATCTCCAGACCCACAGTAACTGCAGACCTATGTGATCTCAGGATCAACATGATCTTGAACCAATTATATTGATTTCTGCCTCTCTCCTTCCTTCTCTGAACTAGCATGGATCAATCAGTCCATACTAGCATAGCTCAATCAAGTTCCCTAGCTAGAAATCCCTGAGCAGATTTCTCTTTTACTTCACCCACCTCATCAGATCATTCAAGTCTTCTAACTTTGAAATGACTCTTGAACCTGGGCTTAGGACGAACTAATAAAAAAATCTTCAACTTGCCAGAAGCCCTTTCTTCTCCAGCAAAAAAAAAAAAAAAAAAAAAAAAAAGCAAGCTTTTTCTTTGTGCACTTGCACACACGTGCATATGCACACACTTGCAGACACAAAGACTGGTGTGGAGGCTTTGCACATGCTTTCAAAACATTGGAAAAGCTGTATCTTTGGAAGTAAATATACTATGGATGAGGTGCTTTCCATCCCTCTTCCCAAAAAGTGGCTACCAGTTCAACCACTAAAATCACAGGAATCACAGCTCAGTTTGTCAGCCTTTGTTTTGGGGATGCCAACCTACTGCACAAATAGTAATTGTAATATGATAAATAAAATCTATGACCCACTGGATAAGTTTTGCTTCCTTAAGCTCTGGGAGTTGGACCCTTCTTCCCAGCTCTGAGGTCCTGACAGCAGCTTAGGTAGAAGCAATAGAAAGATGCTGCTTCTGATGCTCCAAAGCTCTACCTGCCAGGGCTCAGCTCTATGAAATGTCTCTTTTTCAAATATTACTAGTGAAGCATGGTGCCCATTCCTCCAAAGCCTACAATTTTCTAAACCAAAAGCCCACCCTAGAGTTGGCTCTACAATAGTCCCTCTCCTAGAAATTTGAGACTGAGAATCAGAGAAATTGACTCAGTTTCCAACACTGGCTCAGACGTAAAACTGTTAGCTAATGCTGATTTTCTTCCCCACCGAGGCTGCCATCGATGAGGCAGGCATTTTGAGGCAATGATCAGTGGTTGACTTTGACAGGCTTCAGAAAAGAGTCTGAATATAGAAGCAGGAGAAAGGTGCAGAGAGCAAAGAGAAACGGATGAAAACTAGGAGACCCAGAGAGGCACCGAGTTTACTTTTCTGACGTTAGAAGCAATGCCTTGATGAACATCCTTATACATGTACACTTTTGTATATCTATGATTCTTTTTATAATGAATTTCTACAAGGGGAATTTCTGGATTAAAGAACATTCACATGCAAAGGCTTGGATATAAGTCACCAAATTATCCTTTAAGAAAGTTTGTATCAATTTTTATTTTACTTAGTCTGTGTCTGGAACCTTGTGCATTTATGTTACCTAGATTTTATGATTTAAAGAAAACAAAGGGAGCATAAACATACATTTCATAAGAAAAGAAAAAAATGACTGTTTAATCTAGGGAAAGATGTTCAAATTCACTTATAACAGGAGAAATACAAAGTTTCTTCACCCATCCATTTGGTAAATTCCAGAAGTTTGATAACATACTGTTGGCAAGAGTGTGGAGAAACAGGCACACTCGTACACTGAGATGGATGTGTAAATTGATAAAACTCTTATAGGAGGCATCTGCAAACAGCTTTTAGAATTAAAAATGCATAGGGTCCCTGGTCCCAGTAATTTCACTTCTTGGAATTCATCCTGCAGATACCCTGGCACAATTGAGAAATGACATATGTTTAAGTTCTTAATTGTAGTATTGTTTATAAGACTAACATATTGGAAACCATCTAAGTAAATTATTATATCTATACAATGAAAAATCATTTAATGATAAATAAGGAATAAGATCTTAATACACTCACATGAAAGCTCTCTAATGCAAATTGTTAAGAGGAATAAGCAAAGCATAAAGCTGTATACTATACAGTATGCTTTATTTTATCTAAAAGGATGAAGATTGTGAATGATTATGCATACAGTCTTTTTTTGTACATATAAAGAGATACATAAGAGAGATACTCAAGACATGCATGACTGTAGTGACATGTTTGCGTGCGGTGAGTTCTAGGGAGATTGGGGTGGGAGGAAGACCTTTCATTGTATTTTTAATTTTTCATTTTGGAGCTAGGTAAATATATTTACTATCTAAAATCTATAATGAAATAACACAAATCACACTCTTCTGGTTCAAAATTTTAGTTTGCCTTTGAAATATTTAGTGAGTTTGAATACATTTTCATAGGTTTACTGGCCTTTTGCATTTTATATTTGGGAATTACATATATCCTTTGCCAGTTTTTTTAAATCAAAGTGTCTTTTCATATTGATCATACATGTATTCTATATATTAAATATACTAATGTCTTCTCTTATAAATGTCTCAAATGCTTTTTTCCCAGTTGATTGTTAAATTTTAATGGTATTTGATTTTATTTATAGATATTTAATTTTTTTATAGTTACATTTATCTGTTCTTCTATTTATAAACATTCCCTTGCAAACATGATAAGAAAACAATTAAGCTTTCTAATATTCAGCTACATTTTCTTCTAGAATTGTTTTCATGTAAATTCTTATTTCCTCTGGAATTTACTTTTTTGTTGTTGTTGTTCTATATAAGGCCAGGATGTAGCTTTTCTTTTTATCCAATGGAAAGTTGTCCCCAAACTCTTTTTTGATTAGTCATTCTGTGTCTACTTACTTAAAATGTCACCTTCATCATAGAGTGAATTATTTTTGTACTTTGTTTCTGGGCTTTCTGTTTTGTTCCTCCATTGATCATGCTGATAGACCTGCAGGAGACCAGTCTGACACTTGTTAAGAAACCTCCAGTCCTTCCACAGTGTCTTTGTCAAGACCCTGAGCAGTCACCCAGCCCTCCTTCCAGCATCTATATGATATGCTCCATTATAGGTTCCTATATAGATGGATTTATTCACCCTCCCCTACCATCTGAAAGGCATATTATGTCCACTAACCTGTGAACCCTTCAAATAAAAGCCATGTCTCCTATTTTCACACCATTCACATATGCCTACCATCAGCAAGAGCACATGGTGTCAACAATCATCTAAGGAACAGTGGGGAACCCACAGAAGGTCCCTTCTGACTGCTTACCAACATTTTTGTATTATCTCTGAAAATCACATATCCACTCTGACCTTCATGACCTCTGTCATCAAAATGAAGATAATAATCCTGACTTCATAGTCACTGTGAGGATTAAAATGAGTGAAAACATTCTTATACAGGCCTAGGAAATAGGAATCACTCAAGAAAGATTCATTTATTCACTCATTCAAGATTATTGTTCATTGAGTAAATATGAAATTTAATTGATCCGTTCTTTCCTCTATTGTCACAAACTTGGCTATGCTGAATCAACTTCTCTGTCATGGTTTCTTAGGCAAGAGAATAGGCATAACTGCCTATGGAATCCAGAGAAGCTCCCAACCACCCTTCAGCTGGGGTTTGGACCATTTTGCGGTATATATGGTAAGGACAAGATAAAGGACACTGAGCTTAGTGAGGAAGTATGGGGCTCTGATAGGTGTGTGTGTGTGTGTGTGTGTGTGTGCACTCGCACACATGCACATGCACATTGAGTTTGTTTCCAGAAATAACCCCAGAGTGTGTATTCCAGAAAGCCCGAGAGCCAGAGAAATGCTGTCTCAGGTTTGCCCAGGTAAGTGGTCTATTATTCCACGTTCTCTCTCATTCCCATTCTCTCCTCTCTTTTTTTCTCTCCCACACATTTTGCTCTCTCCAGAAGGTTCAGAGCTGCCATCCTAACTCTGTGGCAGTTCCCAGAGCTTCTAAGCTGAGCTGTCAGTCAAATTTCCCTTCTCCTCTCAAGAGCGTGGTGGGATCTGTCAGCATAATGGAAGAGGCTGGGGAGGTGGGAGAGGCAAGCCGGTGTCAGGGATGCACATGCAGGAACATGTGTGAGAGTGGAGAGCAGGTTATGGAGAGCCTCCCCACCTTCCTGAAGCTGGTGGCTTTCTTCTCCATCCCGTTCCCGCAGACTTGGCGCTCTCCTGGACTTAGCTCTGTGACTGTGTGCCTTTATAGCCATTCTCTTTCTATATAGGAAGCTCCTCAATGCCAAGGGTTTGTTATGTTTTTCTCACAGGTGTCTGGGATATAGGAGACACTCAATAAACACTTGCTGTCTGGATGAGCAATTGAACGAGTGCTATGGATGTCTTATTGGTCAATAGTGACTTTCCCATAATACCATGTGAGCATGCCACTCACCCTTTGTGGTGTGGCCCAGAAAAAGAGATGCTCTACCCTCTAAATGAGTTGATTGACTTGTGTCCGTGGGGTATCAGAATTTTCCTCTCTTTTCTGGAGTAGCCACATTGAAGCATTGCATCCTGCTTCTGGAACCTGTGATGACGCAGGTCCCATAGTTTGGAATGCCCTCATCCCCCTGAGATGAAGAATCCACCTTGTAGTTTAATGGTAATTTCAAAATGGGGGATTTTAGAACAAGATGGGGGTTTGGGGTGGTCAAATCATGCTTCCACTAGCTAAGTGATTCTGAGCTCTGATGTCATTGTCATTTAAAGTATCTGTAAAGTGAAGAGGAGAGCCTATCTCGACGAGTTGGCATAGGGGAAAGCCTAAGAATAGCTCTGAGCTTTCAAGAGACACTCCATAAGTTAGCAATTATCAAGCTACAAGGAGTCATGTACGAACAGCAGAGTTGGAGTAGATGAAAGCAGGAGGGAATTGAGGCCAGTTGCCTGGCTTCACCTTTCTGATTCTGTTAGTGGTAAGGAATTACTTAGCATCATTTCAGGGATTTGGGGTAAATCGGGGTACAGGGTTCTTTTCCAAGCCTGTAACCACAGCACACGAGAGCTCAACTAGGCCAACGAGTGGGACTGTTTTGTGCTTTTTATGGTTTATTTGGAGCCTAACAAAGTTCTGGAGATAGAATGATTTTCATATTGATCACTCAGTGCACATTGATTGAACACCTACTGCCTGCCAGGGGATACAAAGATGAATTAGACACAGTTCCTGCCCCCTGAGGAGCTCCCAACCTACTTGCAGAAGCAAGATAAAAAGCTCAGAAGAAGTTCAATCTTCATCCAAAAATTGAATAACAGTTCAAAAGATCCCAACGCGAGGGTAGGGCATGATTTTGCCTAGCGAGTGGGAATGATCAGTACTCCTCTCAGGGGAGGGCGGCTTGCAGGGAGGGGTTGAACTGGAGACGGAAAATGCCCTAAAAAGCTTTGAGATGGAATCTAGACCCAAAGAAGGAGGGACCCTAGGGAAAGCAGTGGGGAAAAAGGAATCTGTGCTCTGGGGACAGTGAGCCTGCTGGTCTAGATGGAAAGGTTGTTTTGTACAGAAGGAGAGCAGCATTGGCCAGGCCAGGTCCTCTTGTGCAGCCTTGAACCTGGAAACAGGGAGTTTGGAATGGATTCAGGTCTGTGGGCAGCTTTCCACCAGGGAAGTAATCCAAGGAACCTATGTTTTAGGAACTTCCCATTTAAAGTATTTCGGGAACTGCCTATTTAAGGACTTCCTGTGGATATGAGACCCATACTGAGTTGGATGACTCTGACTGGGAGCAAGAAGGGCTTTTCTTGTGCCCCAAAGGCACTGGTTGCGTCCCACTCAAACCCCAGTCTTGTTTATCTGGGATTTTTTCTAAAATCTCCCATGGTTGAGAAACATGGTTTCATTTGGTCCTCACAACAGCTCTATGTAGAATGTGGAATGGGAACTGCTTGCTGGGTTTACACATTAAGTTATGGGCAGATCTGGGGCACAGCTCATTTCCACCTCCATGTGCAGGGCACTGATCCCTGCACCCTGGAGGCCAGGTCCTGAGTGAGGATACACAGGAAGCTGATATGGGCTGAAGTCTTGAGTGGCATTTTACATCATCAGAATAGATGCCATTTCCCCAACAGTTGTCTCTAAATGGCTGATGGGCATTCGAATATGAAATTATACTTCAAGGCACCTAAGGGAAGACTGGCCTCAACCTCTCCCCCACCTCAAGAGTCTGACTTTTGGCCATGAACCTTAGTGGGTGAAGCCAAGTAGACAATAGCCATGTGGACTGGCCACGCGCAGATGGGCTCAATGGCAGAGAGGGGGATTTATTGCTGGAGCAAACATCTGCCATGGGCACAGGAGGCTTAGTACTGGGGTCCCTTGAAAAAGCCCTAGGAAAAAGCTCATTGTAACCCCCTTGTGGCCCTTCGTGAGCCAGGTCTGGAGGCCATCCAAAAAGCTAAATAAGTATGAGAGCTGGGAGACAGCGACCCAATTTGGCAATTAGCCCACATTGGCCAGGCAAGATGGATTTTCAGCTTCAAGGAAATTGGCAAGAAGAGCGGAGGGAACCCTTACATTTTTCTTTCCTATTCTGGGTCTCTTTCCAGTGAGTTGAAAAAAAAATCTATTTTTGCAAAATATATGGGCACAGAACGAACCCAAACCCAAGGAGAGTTTTTTTGCCATTTGATGTATCATCCCCTTTATTTAAAATGATGAACGAGAGAAAATGTTTTTCAAAGTGACATCATTTATCTTATGATAATCAATGAAACCTTCATAAACTAATATATTAAAGAAAACATTTAAGCTCAAACCAAGCAAAAATGCAAGGGGCGGGGGAGGGGGTCTTAGAAATGACCTCGAGCTGTGAGTGAAGACACAAAGTCCTGCTCGTGTCTTCCTGTCTTAGAGCAGCTCTGTTGAGTCATGTGAATTTTCTAGACCTTCTTCCTGCCCGCCTTGGTGGCTGAGAGCTAATAAACCACAGGGCTACTGGCTCTTACCCTGAGAGTACTGGAATAAAATGAGACCTGCTTGATACCCTGCTCCCTGCTTAGTGACCTTGACTACTGCGGGGTGACTGTGGAACTGCTGCCCACTGCTTTTCCAGGAACTCCACCCCAGTGGGACTTGGTTTTTCTGGAAATCCTTGACCAGTAGGTGTGAGCCTCAAGCTACCGCGGTTCTTCCTTTTCCTTCCTTGCTGTGCCAGGCACACATGCTTCTTCATGTGCCCATTCTGCCTGGCAGAGAGGAGGTGTTGGGAACAAAAGCTCCCCTCCCCTCTTCCACCTGCACCCACAGCCTGTGGGGGAGGTCGCCCAGGAGTCTGTCAAGAGAGTCACTGCTGAGCGCTTGAACATTCTCCAGAGTCGCTGACCCAGTTGATCACGCAGCTGTCCCAAGGGAAGAAAGATTCTGCAACACGGTGGGTTTGCCTTCCTGGCATGGAGGTTATAGGATGGAGAGAGAGTTTTAACTCTCTTGAGGGCAGAAGAAGGTTCTTGTGTACTCTTTCTGAAACAAGAAGACTTCAAGGCAGGTGTAGTATTACCTGGAGGGAGAGGGAGTCCATATCTTTTTGATTGTGACCAAGGGAACTACTGAGCCTTCCTTCCACTGCAAGTTTCACTTCTGCAAATATTTCAGGGCCTGAAGTTTCACCATGGGTGTTTTATGCACATGGGTTAAGTATTTCCCTTTCTTTTGTCCTTCCTTCCACCATGTGTATTGGGTGTCTGTTCTACAGTAATCCTTTGGTGTCTTCTTGGAAACTGCAAGCCCTCTCGAGTGAGTAGAATCTAGGGGGGAACTGGAACAGGATGTTTTCCCTTCGAGCCCTGGGACTATAGCCTTCCTCTTTGGTTCCAAGGACACCACAGGTTATTTTGTTCTTCCCTAGGTACAATAGAAACTCTGCTGGCTTCTGTTATAATAATATTCTAATGGCACATAATAGCACACTAATGACACATTCATTCATTTAGTTTACCTTCCAGAATATAAATTGCAGGAAAACAGGAATTTGTGACAGTTTTACCAGTGTTAAGATATAGTCCCGAAAACATGGTAGGAGCTCAAAAATATGCTAAATGAATCAATGAGTTCTCCCAACAATCTTGTGTTGTTAATCATCATCATCTTTACTTTAAAGAGAAACTAGCTGTACTGTAGAAAGATTAAATCATATCATCAAAGTCTCCCATTGAGTTTGTTGTAAAGAAAAGATTCAAACTCGGATCTGTGTGATTCCAAAGCAATGACTAAGTAGTCTGATACTCTCAGAGAGTCCCCCAGGGGTGGGGTGGGACTAGGCTCTGTCCTGTCTCCCAGTCCATGCTAAAGGAACCAGAACAAATGTGCTCATTCCTCTTGCGATTGCCCCATGCTCCTTTACAGGTCAGAAGCAGGTTTTACTTAGTGGTGGAGTCAGAATTGAAGTTCTAGTCCCTAAATGCTTGTCATGTGGAGATCCACAGACTGACATTCTACGGCTGGCTCTTCCAAACCCAAAGACAAATCAGCACAAAACAATGGAAATTCTAGGGAAGTATTGCCTTCTGTCTCCTTAAATTGCAGAAACATGCTATATGTTTCGGGGGAAAGCATGGCTTCTTAGCCCATAAAACCGCATGCTGCTCTCCATACATCCAGGAAAGTGGGAACAAAGGTGACAAAAGGAACCTTTCCCAGATCCCCATCATGAAACTTCACAACTGATTGTTTCCATTGTGGTAATTTATTCTCTTGTTTCTCAGCAGTGATTTGTTTATATATGACATCAAATCTCCCTGACAATTCTTATCATGGTTAATTTAATGGAGTAATGAATTTAATTTTTTAGGATGATCTTCAAAAAAAGAGAAGAAATATAAACATCTCAACAAACTAAGAGCTCTGTGAAGACAAGATCTGTGTTGTATTTATCTTTGTCTTCCTGGGCCAATTTGGGTACTAGCATATAATAAGTTCTTGTGTAATGTGGGCTGAACAAGTGAACAAGTGGATCCTGTGAGTTAAGCACTGTTGTCCTTACAGGGCTAACTGTGGTGGTTGTGGTGGTAGTGAGGTGGGCCATTTGGTAGAACAGGGAATGTTAGAAAAAGATTAATTCCTTGGGGCTGGATTTAATCCAAATTGTCACTTTATCATGCTGTGCTGTCCCTAAAGACCATCATCAGGTAAGAACTGGGGGAAACCATCTCCCCCGGAAGGAGCTTAGCCTCTATCAATCCAATTGATTCTTACCCTGAAAAGAAATCTCCCAGGAGTGTCTGATCCTCTAATTTTTTAAAGGAAAGCTTAAAAGCATATGTTTCTACAAAAATTATCCCAGTTTTAATATGTTGACAATTATAGTTGAAGCTGCTAATTATCCCTAAAAATATTTTCTCACTCTTCCAGAGTAAAATAATTTTTAGTTGGGCAAGAAGGCTACTGAGAACAAAAACTACATTTCCCAATGTCCTTTGCAGCTGAGGTTATCCATGAGACTAAATTGATTGAAAGTGGAAATAAAAAAGGAAAATTTTTTTTTATCTTGCCTCATAATGGGGTCGGGTTGGGGGTGGGGGTGGGGATGGAGGAACTTTGGGAAAAGGGGAGGGAGGGATGGGGAGGGATCATGAAGGCAGGAAAGATGGTGGAATGAGATGGACATCATTACCCTAGGTATGTGTATGACTGCACATATGGTGCCATGCTACATCATGTACAACCAGAGGAATGAAAAGTTGTGCTGCAATTGTGTACAATGAATCAAAATGCATTCTGCTGTCATATATACATAATTTTAATTAATTAATTATTTTTTAAAAAGAGAGGGACTGTGCCCTGCCTTCCCTCCCATCTTCCTCATTCCGTACTGGCAGGTGTGCAGACGGGCTGGTGAGCGTTTTGGAGTCCTTGGACAAAATAAACACATCAGGAATGGCGGAACAACAAAACAGCAGGAGCCTGGTTCCCTGAGGCCCTGGAGGACTGCGCTAACTAGCTAAATGTAAAATGAGATGGAAATACATTTTTGTCTTGTTCAAGCATTTTTATTTTGGGTTTGTTACTCATGGGTGAATCTTGCAACTGATTAACACAGTAACTCAATTCTTCGTGAAAAAATGTCTTTGTGGGTCAAAGAAAGCATTCCTGTGGCTCCAGAGATGTGCCTTTTTGTGGCTCTAACTACCTATTACCCTTTGAAGAGTTCTGTGAACTCTCTGAAGAGAAGGTCCAGTTTCCATGATTCTTTAAAGCCCTGGATGTTATCTAGAAAACCCCGGAAGCGGGGCAGGAGAGTTTTGTCTCTGTCTCTGCCAACCAGAGAAATCTGGCAAGTATGGCCGTTGGCCAAAGGAATTGGAGTGTGGGCACATGTACTGGGGCTCCTGTTGATCAGTTCTGGGGGCTTGAGGTCATGATTTCTCCTTCTGATTCCCTCCTTCTGCTCCTCTTTCTTCTCCTTTCTGTTTTTATCCTCCTGCTCTTTTCCCTTTTCTTTCTCCTTCTGTGTCTCCTCCTCCTTCTTTTTTTCCTTCTCTCGTTCCCATTCTAAATCAAGACTTTCTTAAAGGGCTTGCATTCTGAGCAGCTGGCTGTGGGATGGTGAGAAGGTTGGGGGTGGAAGACCACAGGAGCAGACAGCGTTGTTCCTTTCCCCAGGCTGAAGCCCATGTTGTATGTTCCGTAGGAGGACCTTGAAGAATCAGCTTGAGAGGGTTTCTCATCTGTAAGAAGCGGGTTGGGTTTATTCATTGCTCCATTGGACAAGAGAATGACAAGGGAGAGACAGGAATGGGGCCTGTTCTCAGGATCTCCTGGCGGATATGGAGATAGCAGAGGCCAAGTTCAGATGTCACAGTGCGGATGTGCTCCAAAGATTCAAGGGGCACATTGGAGTGCCCAGGACAGAGACATCAGAGGACAGGTGCTGTGTCACTTGAAGGTTCCTGAGTGTGTGGTCTGCTCAGGAAGTACCCTCGGAAGGCTGTGCCCATAGACAAAGAGGTAGTTCCCTCTTCATGATCTTCAGTGAGTGGTCAGGTCACCATTAACTGATTCTTTCTGTCACTCCCAATTTATTAAGTATCCTTGAGGTTCCAGAGACTGTGTTGAACACTGAGGATAGAATGATGAGATGTGTAGATCATGTCACCGTGAAGTGATAAGCATGAAGGAGAGGCCCAGAAAACCACAGAGCTGTTCCAAACTGTCCAATTCCAAGGGTCTAACGTGGACCAATGGAATATGAGTGGATGTCTACTGAAGAATATGGAAAATTCCAGGGGCTTCCTGGGGAAGTAGAGCAGTAGCACTGTGCCCATGTTTCCGGAATCAAACTTCTTTAGATGTCCTGGTCCCAGGAAGATGACTGGAAGGACTGGAATGGGCTTCTGTGTCCTGTGGCTCTCGTTTGTGTTGGCCAATGCAAGTCTCTGCCAGGAGATGAGAGGCAGTGGGGGGAGAGCCAGGTCAAGGCATGATTCACTCTGCATTGCCACTGTCACTGACCCCTTGCATGGGCTCTTCAGAGTGGCCATGTTCTAACAATGGCCACAGCTTTTGCAAGGCAGCCCTCTTCCATAGCTGCAGCTTAGCTCTCTCCAAGTTCTGGAACCTGCTTCCTCCTTTGCCCTACAGACCTTGCAGGGAACTTCTCTCCACTGTGTTAACCCAGGGAGAGAACTGGATAACTCTGTCATCCTTTGCTGGGTTTCTTTAGTCCATCCACACTTTGTAAGAGTCCCTTCATCAAGCTCTTTCCCAGGTACCCAGGTGGAATGTGCCACCTGTTTCCTCTGGGATGTGGCCAGGCTGTCCGTGAGATATACTTCTGCCCCATGGCGATGCTGGGCAAATCTCTAAAGTCATACAATGCATACAAAATAGATGATTTTGTATCATTTTATCATATTTTATCATATTTGATCCCCCTAAGAAACAGGAAGAAAACTGAGAACTCTGGGACCAACAGCTACTGAAAGTCCCACAGCTAGTTCCTGTAGGATGGCATCTTTGACCTAACTAGTGCCAGGTCTATGCTAAGGAGGCGGGTGGCTCTCCTCTGTCTTGGAGCCCCTGTGTTTTCATGGGCACAGCATCCTGAGCTTCTTTTGCACCTGTTTCCCCCTCAATCCCCCCACGATGCCTCAGACAGGAACTGCTGTACCCGGCCAGCAATAGCCCTTTGTTCCACACTAACGAAGCATGTTCTACAGGGAGCTGGGGGTTCCACTTCGATTTTCAGGACCTACAAATAACACTCTACAGCACATTGTTTGCTAGAAATTACCCAGAGCTCAGCTCTTCTGCACTCCTTCTGCCTTTCGGAAGGAAGCCGCAGCAACGGCAGCAACAATCGATGGGTTTTCCATGGTCTCTGACTGTCCACTAGCTCTTATTTTACTTGTTTTATTCTGCTTATGCAGTCCCAACTGTGACCATCAATATGTGCATTCAAACCACTCCTGGCTCTGACTGTAGCAAAGATAATAAGATGGTGGGGTGCAGAGGTGGTGATCTACCTCTCTGGCTAGGTTGCAGTCTGGAGGGAGGGTTGAGGGAGGGTTGAGGGAGGGGAGGGGAGGGAGCAGAGAGGAGGGAAGCAGGGAGGGAGGGAGAGACTGAGCTCCAGGAGGAGCCATTAGGGAGGAGGGCTGCAGAAGAGACAGGAGGGGCCCTCAGGCCAGTCTGGACACCAGCTGAGCCTGGGGCCACTTCATCTCTTTGCTCCAAGCAAATTGAGTCCTAACACATCCATCTCTGAACTCATACTTTCCCCATTTACAGTCCAAACACCCTCTCTTCAGCTATTCCCTGTCACCCCTTAAATCCTTTAAATACAGTCAGATAAAGCCAGTGAGTTGCAGGATAAATTAACATGTTCAAGCAATTACCTAGGCTTTATGATAATTCAAGTACAAGGGGCTTAAGCCTTGAGTCTGAAGGAAAAGGGAATGAAGTTCAGAATCCCTTACCTTTTTTCTTTTTAATCTTAAAGTAAAAAAGGGGGAAATATTTTCCTGGTGAAGTGGACATAAAGGTGGACATTTTACCACTGACTCATTTATAATCCCCAAGCTCGACTGGAGTTGTATTTCAATCCAACATGTTTCCTTAGCAAACACTGCAATATTTAACTTGTGCCAATGTTCTTATTCAACCTTCTTATAACTCACCTAGGCAAATGTTGAGATTTGTGCATCCCTTAGATGTTTCAAGTTGGCCAATAGATTGTCTATGACACCAGGTGGGCCTAAAATTGCTGTGGGTGTGTAGGTGACCATCATGTATGTGGTGTGACTATTGCTGGAAGAATAGTTCAGTAATACAAAGGAGATGGGCAGAATCCAATCAGTTGTTATATTAATATCCACACAAGTTGCATAGACCTAAGAGAGAAGAATGGAACAGAGTGGCAAATAGATTATTGAACCCAATCAAGTCTGTGGTTACCTGAGGAGAAGTTATAGACATTGTGACTTAAAAATTAGCTAAACTCCTAACTCAGGACTGGGGGAGGTGGGCATGGGAGCAGAGCTAAGTGACAGCCTGATTCTTGAGTTTGGAAAATCATAGTGACTATGAAAGTGGCTTTAGTATACATCAGGGGTTGCAGACAAGAATCTGGTCAAATTATAGTTTATACCTTAGTCATTTAAGAAACCTCAACTAGAAGAGGAAAATAAAATCTGGAAGGTAACATCCAAATTTATTCAGGAAGACAAAATTGTTTCCTTACAGTGCAACTATGTTTTAACCCCAAAAAGTTTTAAAAAATTAAAAGTATATTAAATAACTTAATAATATATAGTTATTTAAACATTTAATTAAATAACATATAAGCATTTAAAAATATAAATTAAAAATATAAATGTTTAAAAGTATCAAGCCAAAAATACCATTGGTTTTGTTGGATTAGGGAATTCTGTGTGTACTTGGTATCTTTAGTTTATAATGTGTAAGAGAATTATCTTGTGCAGTAACAGTGCAGTCTTGTGATATCAGTTTAAAATGTGATCTGAGTGATTCATGACACTTGTGATCTGAGGAGGAAATCTTACAAAATTAACACCACATTAGAGAATGTAGAAGATCTTAAAGTCACCCTATTTCTAAGTTTAAATTATTAGATTTATAAGAATTTAAGTATTTGAGAAGATTTTGTTTATCAAGGGAGGTACTTAAAAAGAAAGCAAAGCATATTAAATTTACAACCACAGATTAAAATGTTTTTTTTTTATTTATTTTTTGTAGTTCTCGGCGGACACAACATCTTTCGTCTGTATGTGGTGCTGAGGATCGAACCCAGGCCGCACGCATGCCAGGCGAGCGCACTACCTCTTGAGCCACATCCCCAGACCAGATTAAAATGTTTTAAGGCATTTAATTAACCACATTAATAAATGGGACCAACCATGAATCAAAGGTGCCCTTAAAGTGGTTTTTAGAATTTGTTAGACTTATGGAATAATGAGATATATAAGTTAAAGGTAAAAGCTTAAGGAAAAAATAGGTTTTAAAGTTTGGATCTCTGTACTATAGGGATACTGCTACATCAATGTTCATAGCAGCACAATTCACAATAGCTAGACTGTAGAACCAACCTAGATGCCCTTCAATAGATGAATGGATAAAAAAAATGTGGCATTTATACACAATGGAGTATTACTCTGCACTTAAAAAATGACAAAATCATGGAATTTGCAGGGAAATGGATGGCACTAGAGCAGATTATGCTAAGTGAAGCTAGCCAATCCCTAAAAAACAAATGCCAAATGTCATCTTTGATATAAGGAGAGCAACTATGAACAGAATAGGGAGGAAGAGCATGAGAAGAAGATCACCATTAAACAGGGTCGAGAGGGGGTAGGGAAAGAGAGAGAGAAGGGAAATTGCATGGTAAAGGAAGGAGACCCTCATGGTTATACAAAATTACACACAAGAGGAAGTGAGGGGAAAGGGAAAAAAAACAAGAGAGAGAAATGAATTACAGTAGATGGGGTAGAGAGAGAAGATGGGAGGGGAGGGGAGGAGAGGGGGGATAGTAGAGGATAGGAAAGGCAGCAGAATACAACAGACACTAGTATGGCAGTATGTAAAAAAGTGGATGTGGAACCGATGTGAATCTGCAATATGTATACGGGGTAAAAATGGGAGTTCATAATCTGCTTGAATCAAATGTATGAAATATGATATGTCAAGAGCTTTATAATGTTTTGAACAACTAATAATAATAAAAAAGAGATGGTCCTTTTGAAAAACCTATAGGATTTTTAAAAATAAATTAATTCAATTACTAAAAATAAATAAATAAATAATAAAGTTTGGCTCTCTAAGGAGAAATAGTAGCATAGAGTGGTTAAGAGCTTGGTAGCTGAAGCCAGTCCGCCAGGGCTTAACACTCAGCGTGGCTGTTTAATTATTGTGTGATCCTGGGCAGGTATATTAACCTGGCTGTTCCCCAGCCTCCTCACGTACAGAGGCAGTGCTGATGTTAACAGGGTATTAACAGAGCCCTAAATAAGATAATAAATGCATGTCACCACTAGAATAGTTCCTGCCACATAATAAGAACTCATTCCATACTAATAAGTTGAAAATCTCATTTCTAAAACCAAACCTGAAAGTCTCTTCTGAACATAAAAGCCTACTCAGAAGAACATCAAAGAGCCCACATGACATGCGTGTCTATATAAGGTGCTTCTCAAAGATGTGCCTTGAAAAGTGAAAAATGTAGTCAGTGAGCTTTCTCCTCCTTTCTTTTCTTCCATAAACTTAGAACCAACTTGCTTCTCTTGTCCAGGCTGGTCGAGCACAGGACTTTCTGGTGTGGGTTGTTCCACCTCCTGTGTGGGCCCAAGATTCTGAATGGGTTTCCAAGGCACCTCTGCTCTAGAGCAGGTGGGGAGAGGACTTCTGCCAGCCACTGGACATTCTGTTGGCTTCCCATCAGTAATCAGTCATGTTAATTGAATGACTCAGAAATTACATAATGACCCCAGTGAATGGAGACTTGAGAGGCCTTTTTTTGTAATTTTTTTTAAAAAATGGATTTGGTTATGAACATATCTGAATGTGCTAAATCATTAAAGAGGACAAGGAGTTTTGCCTTTGGTAATAGCAAGCTGGATAGATCTTTCAGAATAAAGTTCTCACTTAGAACTAGAGAAACTCAATAAAACTTAAAATACATCAGTTTGATTGGGGCACTAAAGACCATGATGCTAAGATCTGAGAGAAGAAGGTCTAGAATGGCACTAGGAAATGAAGGGCAAGTTTGACTATTAGAGTGTCTGCTTATTTCAGAAGAGACAAAGGATAAGAAGCTGAATAAATCCTCAAGGCTGGTGGGGGTTCAGGGCCTAGCAAGTACATGGAGGCCATTAATCCCCGCCCCATGTTTGGAGTTTGAACCCAAAGGGCTCAACCTTCCAAGTAAGTGTGAACCAAGTATATACTAGCCCTTGCAAGAACTGAACACTGAAAGGAGAAAAACAAAGTGGAAATTTTATTGCTGGATCCCAAGACTTACAGAGCTACAATAATTAAGACAGTGTGTAATTGCCAAAAGAATAGGCAAATAGACAACGTAACAGAATAGGGAGTTCAGAAGCAGATTCACACATACACAGACACTGCAGTTTTTACAAAGATGGCACTGTAAACCAGCAGGAAAGGACATCATTTTAAAATAAATGGTGCAGGATATTCATATGGTGAAAACATGAACCTTAACACTAGGCAAAAAGCATCAATTTCAGAGAGTTTATAGGCATAACTGGGAAACAAAAAATCATCCAGAAGATAACAGAAAAATAGTTTCATTATTTTAAAATAAGTGAAGATTTCTAAAGCAGGATGATACAAAGGATTCTAACTACAAAATAAAATATTAATAAATTGGATTACATCATAATTTAGCAATTTTGCTCATCAAAAGACAGCTTTAAGAGTGACTTGGCAGCCAGGCACGGTGGTGCACACCTGTGATCCCAGCGGCTCGGGTGGCTGAGGCAGGAGTATTGTGAGTTCAAAGCCAGCCTCAGCAAGAAGCAAAGTGCTAATCAACTCAGTGAAACCCTGTCTCTAAATAAATACAAAATAGGGCTGGAGATGTGACTCAGTGTTTGAGTGCTCCTGAGTACAATTCCCAGGACCCCCTCACCCTCCCAGAAAAAAGAATGACTAGGCAAATCACAGTTGAAATATTTGCAACTCTTGTAAAGATCTAATATCTAGAATATATAAAGATAGTCTCACAAAACAATAAGAAAAAGACAGTTGACCCAGTGGTACAAGGGACAAGACACTTGTATACCAGGGATGAATCCAAATGGTCAATAAATATAAAAATGCACTCAAACTTAATAGCCATCAGAGAAATGCAAATTAAAACCACTATGTGACATGACTGTGTACCGGCCAGGAAAGCAAAAATTAAAGACTGACCATATCAAGCCTTGGCAAGGATGGGGAGACACGAGAACACTAACCCTGCTGGTTGGAGGACAGACTGGTATATAACCATTTTGGAAAAATCTCTGGCACAACGTTCTGTCTTTGAACCCACAGATGCACCTTATGTCATAGCAATTCTATTCTAAGGTATATATCCTAAAATAAGCAGAATCCTAAAGTGACAACCTCCAGATTTCCTACCCTAACCCAGGGACTATGACTATGATGGGATATCATGACCTACATCTGTGATTATGCTGCAGTACATGGCAAAGGGATTTTGAAGGTGTATTTCAGGTTACTAATCAGTTGACCTTGAGGAAGAGATTATCCAGGTGGCATTTATCCAATCACCTGAGCAGAGGGTTTGCTCTGATGGCAGCAGCGGGGAAGCCACAGAGATTCAAAGCAGAAGGATTCAACTTGCCATTGCTGGCCCTTGGTGGCAGGAATGGGGGAGGCCACCAGTTGTGGAGAACACCCCCGGCTGCCAGTCAGTTAGGAAATGGAGACCTCAGTCCGAGAACAAGGAATTGAATTCTGCCAACAACAGAAAGAAACTGAGACGTGGAGTTTTTCCTAAAACCGATGAATTAATTCCAGTTGACACTGTTTCACCTTGTAATATCCTGAGCAAAGAACCCCGTGACACCAGGCTGCCTTCTGATCTACCAAAACGGGAGCTAATAAATGGGTGTTGTTTAAACTCCTAAATTTGGGGCAATTTACCTGCAGCATAAAGGACTAATATGTGGAAAATCCAACGGACATGAGTGTACATACACCACAAGACATAAATGTAAGAATATTCACAGCAGCATTACTTGTATGAGCCCAAAACCCAAATGCCCATCAACATTAGAATGGATGAATAATGAATTAGAGTGTAACTCTTCAGTGGAGTACTAGAGATTGATGAAAATGAATCAACAATAACTACAGTCACCCAATGGCTCTCGAAACATTTTGTGGAAAAGAAAACAGAAACAAAAGTGTATATATTGTGTAATTCCATTGATATAAAGCTCTAAAATTGGCAAAACTACCCTATAGTGATTATCTTTAGGATTCACTTTTGATAATTCATTCCTTTAGGATTTTTATACGTCTTTGTACTAGAGGGTTTTTTTTGTTTTTTTTTTTTTGAGGGGATACCAGGAATTGAACTCAGGGACACTGAACCACATCCTTAGCCCTTTTCATTGTTTTTGTTTGTTTATTTGTTTGTTAATTTTAAGAGAGGGTCTCACTAAGTTGCTTCAGGCCTTTTAAATTGCTAAGGCTGAGTTTGAACTTGTGATCCTCCTGCCTCAGCCTTCTGAGCTGGGATGAGTGTTTATTTATGTTACTGAGGTTTGGGGAATGTTTGTTACTGCAGCATAATTTAGCTTAAGTGACTATCACAAAGCAGGCTGAGTCACCCTAAATAATCTGTTTAGGAAGATAAACTGGAATTCAAATCCAGGCAGTCTTATATCAGAATCTGTCCTGTTAATCACCTATGTATGCATTTGTTCTGCCTTTCAATTGTACTTTTTCCTCTTTAAAATTCTGAGGACCACTGAAATGACCATGTGGCTCCTAGGTCAAGAGTTTTAGATCTATTTTTGAGTCAGCATGTAGAGGTAGTTCTATCTTGAGATAGTCTCTCAAATCTGGAGCTTCAGATGTTTGCAAGTGTATTATCAGAGTTCTCTAGAGCAGCTGAACTAATAATGAGACATATTTTAAATCATATATATTTTAAATTATATATATATGATTAAATCATATAGATACATACATACTATATATGTATATATGTCTGTATATAATCATATATTATAATCATATATTAGATCTTTACAAGAGTTGCAAATATGTCAACATATATATGATTTATTGTAGGAATTGACTTACATGGTTATGGAGGCTGAGAAGTTCCACACTCTGCCATCTACAAGTTGGAGAACAGGAAAGATAATGGTGTGGATCATTCTAAATCTGGAGGCCTGGAAATCATGGGGCTTGATGGTGTAAGTCTGAATCTGAATCTATCTCAAACTGTGAGAACCAGAAACACCCGTGTGAGAAGGAAGAAGAGATGGATGTCCTTGCTAAAGAAGAAATAGCAAATTTTCCCTGCCTCCACCTTCTTGTTCTATTCAGACACTTAACAGATTGAAGGATGTCCACCCACATTAGTGAAAGCAAATCTTTACTGAGTCTAGTGATTTAAGTGTTCATCTCTTCCAGAAACACCCTCACAGACATACCCAGAAATAATTTTTTAGCAGCCCTATGGGCATCCCTTAGCCCAGTCCAGTTGATACAGAAAATTAACCGTCACAGCCCAGGATTATTTCTAAATAGTAACTGAATTTAAGAAGACTCCTCATGAACCCAGACGACATAGCACATGATCACTCCTCTTTTGTTCCATTAGATTTAAGATTCTGGGCATTTGCTTGGACGATAAGGCCTTGAGTTTGAAACTATTTGAAGAACTGGGAATATGTTATTTCCATGAGAGATTCAAGGAGAAGTTGATATAAGTTCTAATAAAAGATCAGGGGCAGGAAGAAAAAGAAAGATGGAACTACATATGAAATTAGAAAATAAACAACTCATTAGCAGAATCTCATGCAGCTCTGGAACAAGCCCTTCCAACCACAGTCCAACAAGGATCTAAACATTAACATATACAATTGAACAAAAAATGGGAAAGCCTGTGGATTTATCTTCCTCAGCTCTACTCTCCTTACTAAGGCATCATTCTGGTCCCACCTGAGCCTCAGCTATTTGCCCCTTCCTCCCATCCCTGCCCCTTAAAACACAAACATGCACCCCAAACACGCCCCCCCCACATACACGCACACCACATTCACTATGATGCTTTGCATACTGTAATAAATCTACAAGTCTATTTTTTATGTTAATTGGACTCAGAATTACAGGGGCATAAAGCTAGAAGACATCTTGGGTATCATCTTAGCTAAACTCCCTCAATTTATAAAGGATGAAACTGAGGTTGAAAAATCACTGGTGACTTGCTCAGAGTCAAATCTGAGGTGGCTCCTCATAGGTCTCAGATGGGAATTCAAGGCCCTATTCTCCAGGGTTCTATCCAGCCTGTCACACTGCATTACTAGGTTTTACACTGCAAAACTGGGTTTCCCTTGGAGTGATGAATGTGCTTTGGCTCATGATGTGGTAGACACACAACAATGTGAATGTATTAAATGCCGCTGAAATTTATACTTTAAAACGACTGTTCCACATTAAGTGGATTTTATCTCAATAAGAAAAAAAAAACCTCAGAAAACTAATGTGATGAGAATTAATTATATCAGAGCCCATTACTAATTGTACAAGGATAAGTCCACTTGAACAGTGCTAACCCCCAAGGCCAATGTTATTAATTCAGCTCCCTGCATCATGGTGGTCTGCCATACAGCAGTGGGTAGATAAGGCTCTGCTTGTTGGCTTTCATCTCTTTAGTGTTAAGACCAGCACTGCTGTTTCCACAGTACTGTAATGTCAGGGAATTATATTTAAGCCATCCTTAACTCCTCTAGCCCACATTGATCTTTCCCTTCTCTGAAACTCTGGCACTATAGCCTGAACTAGATGATTTAGAACTTAATTAGGTTCCATCTTGTGCTGTTCTCTAATTGTTTGATGTGGGATAATGTTGCCTTGCAATAAGATTATAAGAACTTTGAAGTTACAGACTCAGTCTTATATTCATTTATTAAAAGCATTCATTCATTCACGCATGCTTGTAAAAAAAAAAACACTTTTCACCCAACTATTATGTGACTGGTGCTGGGGACACAAAGTGAGAGCAAGACACATAATCTAATGACAAGGAGTTCAGTGTCTATAAAATCTCCTGGTCTGGCCCAGAGGGCCTGGTTCATCAGCACCTAGTCTTACAGTTGAGAGGCTTTGTCTCACTCCACATTCCAACCCCCTCTTCTTATTGCAGCCAGAAAGATCTTTCTCAAGTACAGACCTAAGTTCATTGTTTCCTAATTTTGAAACTTCCCCTTAATCTGGAGAAGATGAAGCTCAATCTCTCAGTTAACCTTTCTAGGCCTTTGTCATTTGCACCCCAGTCTCTCCAGGCTTTCCCCTGCCCCTACTTCCTCCCTCATCCCGTGTCCCAGCTCCAGCCATCCTAAACATTTTGCAGTGCCTCACGGTGCTTTACCTATGTTCCTGCTTCTGCCCGTAGCCTTTTGCCCACTTGTCTTTCTCCCCTTCCCTTGGCCTGCTAACTCCAGCTCACGCTCTAGACTTTAGATTGGGCATCACTTCTTACTCACTGACTTCCACCAGGAGCTCTAAGTCCTTCTGCAACCTCTGCCTTCCATACCAATGTCCTTATCACACCGTATTAGAAGATTCTGTTTTCCTGCCTGCATCCCCTTTCATCCTTTATACAAATTGTTCCATGAGGTGCAGGGACTAGATCGGACTGTTTAGAGCTGTCATCTCAGAGCCTAATGTATAACAAATGCCGAGCAAATATCGGTTGAAGTAATTGAATTGGATGATTTTGAAGATATGACTGCACCAAAGGAGAAAAAAGTACCACTTGGATGGCTACCAAATCCTCAAAATAGGAACCTCAGTCTCCCCAGATGAAAGAAGTGGAGAAGGGGCTGGGGTTGTGACTCAGTGGCAGAGCCTTTGCCTGGCACATATGAGGCACTGGGTTCAATCCTCAGCACCACATAAAAATAAACAAACAAGATAAAGAAAGAAGTGGGGAGACCAGCTCCTTGGTTTTCTTGACTTGCACCTGAAATGACCCCTGCTAGCATGATGAGGTCATATTGTCCTAAATGTGACACCTGAAGCAAACCTGGAGGTTCAGAGTACACAGGACCTGAAGACCAACGGAAGGACTAGAAGACTGAGCCCAGGGAAGGGCAGTCGCGGGGTTGGTGGGAGAACTGTGTGCAAAAAGTTTCACGGCCACGGGAAACTTACTCTGGGGCTTTCTGCACCAACAGTAACTTTGAGAACCATGATGTGGCTACCTAGAATGAGGGGGAACCATTCTGGTACTTTCTACTACTGGTTGCAAGCATGTTCACTTGCCTCACTGGGGACAAGCAGTAAGGAGCCCTGCAGGTTTCAACTACAGCAATATCTAACACAATTAGAGCCCCGAGACAGATGCTCATGATTGATCAGCTATGTTGTGTGTTTTGAGCACCATCAGAAGGCGCCAGCATCCAAAAATGTCATCTGGCATCCACAAGCTGATCCCTCAGTTAAGCTTCCTCCCTGCATCTCAAGTCTTGGAGTATAGCTAAAGCCTAGTTTGCCCTTGGATGGTGGCCTGGTGGAGGACGAATGAGAGATCCAAGATCAGGCTCCGGGAGGCTATGGCTACAGGGGCGAGAGGAGAGGAGCTTTTGCCAGGGAGGAGGAAAGACAGGCTACCCAGATCAGGGCAGAGTCCATAAGGAACAAGGTCAAAGCCCTGTCCTCTCTGTGAGGGCCAGTCCTGACTACTCCAGGGGCCTCTGTGGAACTCAGTGACATTTGGTCAGGGTTACTCCCTGCCCTCTGGTAAGAACAGAACCTCCCTTCCCCATCCCCCAATTCCCTCCCAGGTGTTATGTAGAGTGGCAGAGGATTTTCCCACTGGAGTTTTATAAAGTGTGATAAAAATGTTGAACTAGAACCCAAGGATACAAGCTCAGAGCTCAGCCACCCTCCCAGTGCAGACCCTGGAGTGAAGGAATGAGGTGACAGAACCCACTCGCGGCAGGGGAAAGGTTAGTTCTCATTTTAAGAGAAACTGTACTTTGCACAATGCAGAGGGAAGCCTGGCAAACATCCCCGGGTGCCTGCTAGTCTTTGCCAGGAGGAGGATGAGCCATTGTTCACATCTCTCCCAGCTGCCTGCCGGGAGTTTGGCTGTGAGTCTCACCCCCCTTGCTGGTGCTCAGAAGGGAGAAGCTGCACAAATCACACCAGCCACATCCCTCTCCCCCATTACCCAGTGGATACATTCAAGTCCTGCCTCTTAATGCCTTCAGATTGTATCCTGCCTCCTTTTTCTCTTTTGGGGCTACAGACTCAGGGATTTGTCGCCAAAGGACTCTCAAGCAGGGAGTATGGCTTCAGCTAGTCCCAGATTGACTTAGGGATGTCGACACCCCTCAGAAGTTAGTCAAAGAGCAAAGGGTAGCAGGCTCTTCCTTGTTGCTTCTCCACCTTCCTATTAAATTGCTCAGAGGGGAGATCAATGGGTCTGATGGAAATTTTATTTATCTTCCTCCCTCCGTGGGGTGTCTCTGCCGCTGCAGTGGACAGTGGGTGTGAGCGAAGGGACTCTCAGCAGGAGCCAGAGGGCTTTTCTTTCACCTTTGTCAGCGTTCCAGCAAAGGATATCACGACTGTGTCATTTTACATCACGGCAGGTCAGAAATCAATAGGCCACGTGGGCAGGTGGGAGACAGAGGGAAACAGAGACCACGTCTTTTTTTTTTTTTTTTGGTCTTTTTTTGGTTATTTTTTCTTTTTTTGGTTATTCAAAACATTACAAAACTCTTGACATATCATTTTTCATACATTCGATTCAAATGGGTTATGAACTCCCACGTCTTAACAGTCTAGGGGGAAATGAAAGCTGGACTTGGCTTTGCCATTGGACCAGGACTTGTGCTCTAAATCTCTCTTATTATATCCCTACAACACAGGGAGACATGCTTATCTGCTTAATGTTTGCCTTCTTCTACCAAACAGTAAACTCCATGAGGGCAGAGATTGTGAATGAATGAATGAATGAATGAGGTAGCAAGGGGAGAGATGTGGGCCATGAGGACCCAGTTCATTTCATGTGGCATAATACAGAAATGATTATTTTGTTTTAAAATATATTTACATGACCACTGAAATGCTTGCCATGAAGAATGAATTGATATCTATACAAAACATAAACCATCGGGTTCATTAATAATTCAGTCTGTCTTGGGACACTTTGTCTATGCATTGGAAATTTGGATTAACTGCTTTTATGCCCAAACAGACTGAAACGGCTTTGTGTTTTGATCCTATATGGATATTGCTTCTGTGTTAAGTAGATCCATTCTGGATAGAAGTGTTAATTCTCAGAATCAAACTCCTGCTCTCAATCATGTATAGATAAATCCTTGGACTCAGTTCTGTCCTGCTCAGGGAGTAGTTCTGCCACCACAGAGTTCCAGGAGTGCCGAGTGGGTAATCATAAAGATTTGATGCTAACACAGATGGCATCGTGCCCTGTATGAACATGGCAGCCAGCGACTTCACAAGCCCACCAGGACACCGTTGGTCTCCAAGGAGTTGTGAGACTCCAATTCCAGATCCTCTGGGCTCCGGCAGGTTCACCACACCATCTGCTCTTTCCTTCCAAGTTATGCCACCTGCTGACCCAAGGCTCAGAGATTGAGCCTTGCTTTCATGAATTATTTTTCAGGAGTGGGCACGTTGTGTTTTACTTTTTTGATTGTTCAGGTTCTTTGCACAAGGCATTTTGATGGATTTGTGGTTCTCCTTCTTATCTGCTGTGTTCCTGCCCAGGAAAAGAACATTGAAAGCCGCTGCATGGCTACTGTGTAAGAGCCCTCCCTCGTGAGCCCTTTCTTCTTGTACAATCTTGCAGCCCAGTTCCTATGCCACCTCCTCAAGCCCTCCCAGGAATGATCCATGGTTAGACTCTAGCACAGGTGGCCAGGCACCCACAGGGGATCACCTGGATAAAACCCAAATGGTCCACCTTCCCACTCTGGCCAGCCACAGAGCTCAGATTCCCACCACTGTGAAATTCATTCCTCTGGTCACTGTAGGGATCTGGGTCTCTAGCATGACTCTGCCATACCTTCCAAGCACTCACTTGACCACATGCCTTCCCCCTAGGGAAGAATGGACATCGAGTTTAGGAAGAAGAGGATTGCCAGGCCTGTGGGGACCCATAGGAAAGAAGGCATTGGGACAGCAAAGAAGAAGGAATAAATACAGCCACACGAGCACCTTCCTCCTTTAGAGAGTCCCACGGCATGCACGGGGATAGGCCATCTGAGCTCCAGGCTGTGACCCAGAAGTTGACCCTCTCTGCAAGGGAGTATCCATGACACAAACAACCAAGATACTTCTGCGCCTAGACTTTCCCACCTCCCATCAGAGGACTGTTCCCAAGTTCACCTCGGGATGACAGAGACACACCTTTTAAATGCCTCATGTTACAACCTTTTCTTGTTCAGGTTTCCTCCTTGAGCCTTTTGCCCTGAGATTTATTATTCTACAGTGATTTCTTTGAATTGCATTTGAAATCAATTAACACAGGTACTCAAAGATGAATGCTTGGACTCCGAAAAAAGGTGATGAAAACATACCATTTAAATAGAAATCAATTTCCCTTTCATGTATTTCCTCCTTGCCGCTGCCCCAAATTAATAGTTTTTAGATATTTGTGTGTAAAGGGGAGACCTCTTTCACATAAACCATTTCCTCCACTGCTTCCTCTTGCTTCCCTGGCTTGCCTCAAAGGCACGATCCCCAGCCTCCGGCGATATTCCTGCATCACTGTCTTCATGGGGCTGTTTCATGCCAGCGTCATTGAATAAGCACAGCAGCTCCAAGAGCACAGGGGGCAATGCCTTTGGCTCCTTGTTTTGTCAACAGCAATTAGATGGTTTGGGAGGCAGTCACTCCATCCCCACCATATCAAACACCCAGGCCGCCCACCACAAGGTCCCCATGACCTTCCCATTTCTGTCCGTCTTGGTCTGATCAGAAAGTCTGAGTAGAACACTAAGATTTTTAATGAAGAAGGATAACAAAAATGGAAGGTAAAGCAAATGTGGCCCGGAGGAAATCTCTGATGCCCTCTCTACCTGTCGATGTTAGAGCTTCTGTAAAGGAGAAATAGAGTGAGAAAAGAAGAGGCACCAAATCACAGGTGGAAAAATGTTTTAGGTAGAGGTAAGTTAGCCCAGGAAGTACTTCTCTATTTCCTACTTGCTCCTTTCCTACTTCTCCCCTCCCTGGGAGCTGGGGTACTTACATATTCCAAGCATTCATTAGGTCTTTTGTACATTTGGCCTCCTTAAACTTCTCCCCAATCGGGTGGGAAGGAAGTTGCCATCATCATGCCCATTTCACAGATGAGAAAACGGAGGCACAGAGAGATGAAGTAACTTTGCTCAAGGTTGTGAAGGTTTATTGTATGTGTTATCTTGACTGGGCCTTGGGGTGGCCAGACATTTGGTTAAATGTTATTTGGGGTGTGTGCTAGGATGGGATGTACATCCAAATAAGATTGACCTTTGAATCAGTAGACTGAGAAGATAGATGGTCATGGAAAGCGGGGTGTTGTCTCATCCACTGAAGGCTTTAATAGAACCAGAGGCCGAGCCACAGAGCGTCCATTCTCCTGGTGTCCTGCCTTCACTCTGACTGGAAATTTCACTCTGGGCTCTTGGTTTTTAGGCCTTCGTACCGCAGTTTTGGGGGTTCAGCTTTCATCATCATGTCAGCCAATGTCTTGTAACACATAGATAGTACATATCACTAGTTATGTTTCTGTATGGAATCTGAATATACATTTTGAACTCAGAAAATCTGATTATGAATAGGTCCTTAAAAATGTGTTTTCTGCTTTTTTATGGAAGGCACAGACTTTAACATCTTTTTAGAGGTCTATAGGCATTGGTTGTGGGGAGGGGACATTTCTATGTCACTCCTAAGGAATGCCGGGTCTTGGAAGCTGTGTCCATAGTTTCAGGGGATGTTTGGTCCACACAAAGTATCAGGGCAGAGATAAGACTTCTGTGTAGAGGGGGATGGGCAGCAGCCAATGGACACTTCAGGTTGATTCTGCTGCCCACATATAAGGTTGACATAGGTGACCATTTGGAGGAGTACAAATGAAATATAGGACTGTTAAGGTAGAGGATACACCTTCTCAGGGGAGCATCTGGACCAGATGGGTACACTAGTTTTCCCTGGGAGTGTCAGCAGCACTGTGCCATCTGGTAATCACCCTCTAAGACCAGAGATGCGGCTCAAACTCAGCTCCAGCTCTTTGTCACTAGTAGTATACAAGATATGGTATGGCTGAGGAAGACCCAGCTGCCCGCCTAGATACCTGTAATCTCATAGTGCTAATGATATTCTAACCCATATTGTGCCCCCTATATGTATACATATATATCCCATATATGTACAACCCATATATGTATATTTGAATGTTATGCCCCCTTCAAATTCTCCCAAGGCTGGGGAGGTTGGGTGTCCCACATCATCTTCCCTTATCGTTTTAGAATCCAGGGTGGGGAGGAATCCATTGTGAGACAAGTCTGAATATTCACACTCTGTGGAGCTTTAATTTTCTTTTCTTTTCCAAAAGACAAGGGCACATAAAAAAAACTCTGGCTTTCTTTGGGTGTTTTAAGGCAACTTTTCCTGCTAGAATCTTGAGCTGTGCTCCTTGAATAATGCTTTCAGGGACACACAGTTCTTTCCTGCCAGCCCTTTCAGAAGCACACAGAATGGAGCATTTCTTTAATTTCACTGCAGAATGTAATTATTGTTCAGACCCATTCCAGATACATCTGGCACTCATTTTCGCTTCTCATCCTCCCTCATTAAAGCATGTTACAAAATAAAAGCATTGGCAAGAGTGGGAAGAAAAACATCCTGGAGCCCAGAGTAAGCCTCTCTTCATTACAAATGTGTCAGCAGTCCCAGGAGAGCCCAGGAGGATTGGCTGGGGGACTGGGACTGGGGAGTTAGGCTGCAAAGGGACCCAAAGCTTTCCCCATTGAGGGTGGTGAATGTGGAGTCAACTCACCTGGCTCAGCTGGTCTTGACTTCCAGTGAAACCAACCAGCACATTCAGACCTGAAAGAACACCAGGTCATGTATCCCATAAGGTTGAACCCATCGTGGACCTAAACAGCATGAAATAGCTAAACACTCCAAGGGCACCTCAGTCCCTTTCTCTGTAGCCATAGCCCACAACAAAATGTAGAGAGCTAAGATCAAAACAGAATATAGAGAGCTAAAATTAACAACAATACCAAGTGTTGGCAATGATAAAGAGCAAATGGTACATTAATCCTGGGAATGCAAAATGGAATAACCATTTAAGAAAACAGCTTGGCGATATTTAATAATGTTAAAACACACACACATGCACGCGTGCTCACACACACACACACACACACACACACACACTCCCTCTGTCTGTCTATCTATCTATCTATCTATCTATCTATCTATCTATCTATATCAGACAACCACGCACAAATAGTTCCATTCTTAGGTGTTTCCTCAAGAGCAATGAAAACACATATCCACACATAGCATTATACATAAAAGTTTACAGCAGTTTTAATCAAAATAGCTCCAAACTATGAGCAACCCAAGTACTCATCAGCGGAAGACTTACATAAATAAGTGTGATATATCAACTCAGTGGAATATTCTTCAACATTAAAAAGGAATGGACTAAAAAACACTGGTGAATAAATTTTTATTTAAATATTTTATTTGGTTTTTATTTTAGTTATATGTGACAGTAAAATGTATTTTGACATATCATACATACATAGAGTACGACTTCCCATTTTTGTTGTTGTACATGATATGGAGCTACCCTGTTTGTGTATTCATATATGAACATTGGAACGTTACGTCCAGTTCATTCTACTGTCTTTCCCATTCCCATCTCTGCTCCCTTCCCCCGACTCCCTCCTGTCCAAGATGGTCATGGTATATGGATTTTGGAATATTATGTTAAATAAAAAATACAAACACAAAAGACTATGTGAGATTACATTTATTAAACTCTGTGAGAGATAAATCTGAGAGATCAGATAAATCTGATCAAAAGTGGATCAGTGGTTACCTAATGCGGGAGTGGCAGGAAGTGGCAACTGGGGCAGAGAGAGACTTCAGGTGACGGAAATGTCCTCCACCTTGATTGTGGTGGTGATGATATGGGTATATAAACTTGTCAAAATTCATCAAAGTGTTCACTTTGATGAATTTAAGTGCATTTTATTGTATATAAGTTTGACTCCATTAAAGTTTATTTTAAATGTAGAGTCTGTGCTTGATGGTTTTTGACCCGAATTAGAAAATTTCAGGTGGAAAGAGGACCTTAATGTTTTCTTAGTTCCTGCCTCACATTTAAGAGACCAAGGACCAGAGGGACTGAGAATTGTCCATCCTCATCTGGTCTCCTAACCCACGGTACAATTCTCTTTCCAAGTGTCTCTGGATTCTCAGAAGGTGAGAGCTAGATAACCTTGCTCTAAAATGACAGCATGTTCCAGAAGTGAGGAGGACCTTGACACAGTGAAGCCCAGCATGAAGACTTGTCTGGGCCTCTGGGGGAGCCAGCTCCAGGCCTCCGTCTTCCCCCTTGTCTCTCTTTCTAGTACTCAAGTCTTCCACGTCTTTACTGACACCTCCTAGGGTCACCCCAATAACTGCTCTTTCTTTTCCTTTCCTTTTGTTTTAGTCAGAATTTTTTCTGCTGTGACTAAAAGACCTGACCAGTACAACTGTAGAAGAGGAAGAGTTTATTTAAGGGCTCACAGTTTCAGAGGTTTCAATCCATAGATAGCTGCCTCCATTCCTCAGAGCTCCAGGTGAGACAAGAACAACATGGCGGAAGAGTGTGGCAGAGGGAAATGGCTTAGGTGGTGATCAGGAAGCAGAGAGAGTCCACCCCCAGATACAAGTATAGACTCATAGCCATGCCTCAGTTCCCACCTCCTCCAGCTACCCCCTACCACTTCACAGTTACCACTCAGTTAATCCCTACCAGGGGATTAAATCATTGATTGGGTTAAGACTCCTACCATCCAATCATCTTCCTCTGAACCTTCTCACATTGTCTCACATGTGAGCTTTTGGGGGACACCTCACATCCAAACCATAACACCTTTCTTTCTTCTTGTTCTTCATTTTGTTGTTGATGTTGTTGTTTTCATACTGGGAATTGAACCAGCAGATACTTTATTTATTACTGAGCTATGCCCCAGCCCTTTTTTATTTTTATTTTTCAATTTTAAGAGGAGGTCTAAATTGCTAAGTTATTGAGGCTGGACTTAAACTTGTGATCGTCCTGCCTCAGCCTCCAGAGCTACTGGATTACAGGAATATGCCACTGTGTCCAACAACCGCTCTTTCTTCTCAAACCCCACACTAAGTGTACATTGGACAAGTGGCTGCCACAAAATGTCTTGAGATCCTACTTACTTCTGTCTTTACTGTTTTAACTTTTATGTTGGTGTGTCTTCTCTCTCCACGGCCAGTCGTCTGCACAGCCAGGACTGGATGTGATGAATGATTTTATATTCCCACATGCGGACACACAGTAGGACAATGAATCTTTCTTGCATAAATAAAGCATTTGTTGAGGACAATATCTACGCCCAGGAGATGGAAGCTAAGGAAGAAAAGAGATTTTAGGAGCTCAGGTCCCAACTGTAGGGTTTCAAAAGTAGAGTCAATGTTGGAACCCTTGGAGGTGGTTCTCAATCTTGTCTGAACATAGGAATCACACAGGAAGTTCCCAAAATGCAGACACCTGGGTTCCACTTGCAGCTATTCTGATGTAACTGATCAGGAGGGGGGCTTAGGTGTTCAGAGATGTTTGCATTTCCCCAGAAGTTGTTAATACACAGCTGAGGTATAGACCTAGAAGGTGTAATCTGCCTTCCAAACCCCACTCATGAGCAGAAACGAGATGAGGTCAGAGCCTTCTCTGACTTGGAGGTGGGGTTATCAGGAGGGAGGCCATCTTTGCCTCCCGAAGTTTCAAAAGGAAACTCATGACATCCTGCCCCATCACTTGGCCCACCAGCTGCTCTGTTAGCATTTCCAAGAGAATATTGAAAACTTCAGAATGTTCACGAAAGGCTTTGGCAGGCATCAGTGGACAAGATTAGAATTAGACAAAAACTCTTTCTTTTGTTTGGCAGAGAAAACTGGCTATTTACAGCCTAGAGAAGCTGGTCCTTGAAGGGAAGTATGAGACAATAGTGGGCCCGGGTGCTTATTTCAGAGTTAATCGTCCCTTTCAGCTCCACATCCTGGAGGAGCGTGTTCCAGGTGATTCAAACCCTGTCCCTTCCTCATTACACAGCATTACTCTTCTGTCTCATATGGAAGGGCCTGGAAACCCAGTCAACGTTAAAATTAATTGCTCCGGTACCTACCAAAGAAACCAAGGATTGGGAGAATGGTCTCCTGGGAATTTGGGCTTCTGAACTTCTATATCTTTTGGGGAGACAACAATGGGAGGGGTCAACATCAAAGAGGGCAAGGGATCCACAAAGGCAGGCTAGCAGATAGCAGACCCTCACTGACTTCAGCATCTGGCTGAGGGCCAGCCCTATACTCCTGGCAAGCAAGGTGTATCATTTCCCCCCTTTCACTAACCCCGAGGCCAACCTTGAGATGTTTTTCCACAAATTCCAGCTCACCGATTACAGAAATGTTCTAATGCTTTCTGCCCAGCTAACGCACAGCTAACCACTTGATAAGTGCTGAGGTATCACTGGAGTGTTGTGCTTAATTTAATAAGAGCCCGTGGTACACATTTTTCAACATCTTAAAATCGTGTCCACTGAAATGAACTCCTCTCTCCCCGCACCCCCACTTCCTTTCTCTTCAACAGCAGGGGTATAGAAAGCAAAAGGAGGTTTTGAGAATGCACAGCTCTTTTGTTTTTCTCCAGCTCAAGCAGCTGTAGCTCCATGCATATCAGGAAGCAAACTTCTTTGGTTGGTGAAGAATTTTAAACATTGATGACTTCACCCTCCTCTCCTTTGGTGTTATTTTTCTTTCTTCTCACACCATCCTCAGCATATTGCACTTGCTGCATTTGTTGAGCACCTGTTCTACACAGGTCACCTTGTGCGTGAGATGCAAAGATGAATACAGCATCATTGTGTCTGCAAGGATCTCACAATCCAGTGTCAGTGATGGACAGGCCACAGTCACACACTTTTAAACTCAAAGATTTAAGGTTTGGAAAGAAACTTTCTAAACCTTGCCTTCCTTGTATTTGGACCATGACTTTCCTCCCTGATCCCTGAGATCCCTCTGTTCTGGAGGCATGGGTGAAGAAGAAGGGGTTCGAGATTCTTTTTTGCCTCCTTATTTCCTTTGAGAAGGACTTGAACTTCGGTAAAACATCTAATATTTACTAAATGTTTACTAAATGTTTTCTAACATGCCTTACGCATTACTCATTAATCTTCATCTCCATTTTCCAAGAGAGGATACTGAAACACAAAGAGTTAGAGAACTATCTAGAAAGTGAACCCAGGCAGTCTAGCCCAGTAGCTATTCCTGCTTAGAAATTAAAGCTTTGGCCATTTGCTCTGGAACTAGTTGGTTCTGTTTAGCCCCTAACATCCTTTGAGAGCAAACTCATTCTTTGCAAATAAAAACAAACTTGCTCCAAGTCCAGGTAAGCCCACGTGTTTTAGTCAGCTTTTTTGTTGCTGTGGCCAGAGAAAAAGTTTATTTGTTGCTCAAGGTCTAAGAGGTCTCAGTCCAAAGACGGCCAATTCCATTCCTCAGGACCTGAGGTTAGGCAGGAAATCAAGGAGGAAGGGCATGGTGCAGAAAGCAGCTCATGTCATGATAGCAGGGCAGCAAAGAGAGAGCTCTACTCACCAGGGGCAAAATAAAAACCCCAAAGGCATGCCTACAACGACTTACCTCCTCCAGCCCACTTACAGATACCACCCAGTTAATCATTCAACTGGATTAATAGCCTGACTAGGTGAAGGTTCTCATAACCCAATCATTTCACCTCCAAACTTTCTTGCATAGTCTAACACATGAGCTTTTGGAGACACCTCACATCTAAACTACAATACCACCCAAGATGGAAGAGGCTCTGAAGGCTTCAGTTCAGGCTTCTTGGAGAGGATAGGTGAGTTTGAGCCACTTATACCATATGGGGGGTTGCTATCCCCAGACATCACCCCACTCAGCTTTCACTGGTCAACTCCCATGATGTCACAAGGGTAGTCAAGAAGAGAAAAGAGAGTTCAGGACAAGGTCTGGAGTGCCTGCCCCTTTTGGTGGTGGAGATGAAAATTGTTGAGAGCCACAGCCAAAGGGGCCCCAGCAAACTTCCAGCTGCCAGCAAACTTCCAGCTGCCGGCTGATGATTGGCTCACAGTGGCCCCAGCAACATCTAGCTGATTGGCTCCTCTGCGGTGATGTTCATTGGGCTGTTTCCCTGCCCTTCAGACTGCCAGCTGATGATTGGCTCACAGCGGCCCCAGCAACATCTAGCTGATTGGCTCCTCCACGGAGCTGCTCATTGGGCTGTTTCCCTGCCCTTTCAGACCATGGAGCTGCTCATTGGGGGACTTCTTTGGCTCCGCCCATGCGACCCAGCCAATCGGCCTCAAGAGCAGGAGGATTGTGGGAGGTGGAGAGGTTTGTGGAGGGGAGAGGCTGGTGGAAGCCGGTGGTGGCAGTTGGGCTCTGAGGGTTTTTCCTGAGGAGCTGTTTTACTTGGCGTTTGTAGTTCTAAAAATAAAGTTAGTTTCTTTTGACAAGTGGCTCCTGAATTGTGCCCAGCCAGACTGAGGCAAAAATGAGAGGAAGAAAGATAGCAGCAATCGGGGGAGGGGTCCAGAAAGCAGGGTGTGATTGAAGGTCTAATAAAACTGAGAAGTGGGCTCCGCCCTTGGGGCCTTTGGGAAGGCAGGCTGGGTGCAATAGTGTGGGTGAGTCTGATCGTGGGGACAGAGGGAGTATGGTGGGAATCCTAAGGCATAGCTTCTTCTCTCAGGGCTGAGAACTGAGGGAGGAAGAGAGAGGGGGAGGTAGGGCCTTGGTGGAGCGGCTGCTCAAGGTAAGGCAGGATCTGAGCATGTTTTGCACAGACACATCATGCCCCTAAATGGCAGAGCATAGGCCTGAAGGGGACTGAAGAGGGTGGGGTTCACCAAGAATCCCTGGGGTTCAGGAAATGTCTAGAATGTCCAATGATAGGTCAAAACAGCAGGGGACATCACATGGTGGCACACTTTGCAGCCATGGAAACTTACACTTGTGAAATATATACCAACATGACAAATGTCTCCTTAAAACAATACAGGGAAAAGAAGCATAGAAAACTCTGTGGTATGATTCTAATTTCCTTCAAAATACGTGCCTATTTGCACGGGCAGGAAATACACTGAAATGCACGTGACTTAAAAAAATAATTTTCTGTATGTTCCAAATTTGCTAAAACAAACATGTGTTACTTTTATAATGATTAAAAGGAGTACAGATGTCTGGTGGCCTCGGTTAGATGATACGTATGACTGTGCCTTGTATTTGTTATCTTACTCTCTAGGGACTTGGAGGAAATGGCTTTCCCCTGAGATTAGGTCTACCATGCCAGGGAACAGTAGGGGCTGATCCTGAGTGGCATCTCCACAGCTAGCTGGGCGATGGGTGGTGAGGAATGGGGGAAATGCAGTGTGGTCTAAGGCTTAGCTGGAGCACACACACAAGAAAATGAAGCCCCAGTGATGTAGCTTTCCCCCTTTCAGAGAAGGGGGTCTTGTCTGTGAGGGCAGGAGCATGAGGGGGGCTTGATCTAGATCTTGGGGAGGGAAATGGTTCCATGAGGAGACTCTTATTTTAGGCTGGAGCCAATGGTCCCTGGCTTGCATGGGTCTATGCCAACTGATTTTGCCTGATACCCAGCCTCACGGTAGGTGTCTTGAATGTGTCACCATTAGCCATTCTGATTTGATGTTTCTGGTTTCCATGCAGTAAAAAGTGGGGGCTGTGGGCTTCCCAGAGTAGGACAGGGCATTTTTCAGAAGCACTGACTTCACTTTCAGCAGGCTCCGACTGGCTCCTTTCATTGAAAAGAGGCTTCGTCTTTACCTCCTCCTGGCCCTGGAAACCTGTGTTCACAGCCAGCTACTTTCTTGCTCACAGTGCACAGAGCATGCAATAAAACATGGCCTTTTGGTTTCTTTTCTCTCAGTATTGATCACTGTTCTGAATTTTCCACTCCTGCTTTTTCCTGCTATGATTTATTTTTAAAAGAGGAGGCAGGTCGTTCCTCCTCCAGCTTCTTTTCCTTTCCTTTGCTGTTTTTCATTTTTACCTTCCTACTTAGAAAAGAAAAATCGTCCTAGGATCCTAGAATATTAGAGAAATAACCCAGGTCTGTATTTCTCAAACGGGAGGATCCATCTACCTGGGGGTGGAGGCTTGTGGAGCCTGTGTCAGGAGGCAGTTTTTCAAATACATATTAAACATGGAATATTTTTCTGGAGAAGTATCTCACCCAAAGATTCAGCAAAGAATATTTTTTATATTCAAGGAAACTAAGATTTATTATGAAGTTGATTGTTAGATTATCAGGACTTTTTAGGTAAAAAAACAAAACAAAACAAAACAAAACAAAACAAAAAAAACAGGACTCTTAATTTCAGGACTTCGAGTAGAAGGAGGCAGCGTAAGTTGGACTCCATACCTAAGATTGGCCTTTCCAGCACCCCAAATGCTTGTAAGCGGCTTATAACCCTGGCTGGAGATCGAGGGTTTCTTCTTTGGATAAACTAAAAGGTCCAGAGAAAGATCATCGTTAATAACATTCAGGAAACCCACCCCCAGATGGAAGGCATCTGTTCTTTCTGATACTTCCAAAGATGAATGAAGAGGCCAAGATCACCCGGGTCTCTGATGAAGTGCTCTGGCATTGAACTCCAAGTCCACCTCCTTGCATTCTGGCTTTCTGTACTCTGAGACCTGGAAAACTAAAGCCTACACATCCTAGGCTTCCTTGCAGCTAGAGTATGAGAAGAGAATTTGGTTGTATCCGTGAGAAGCACTTGGCACTTGGGGACAGTGGAAGGGAGATGGAGGCCCTCTTCCTGACGCTGTGGGCTGTTTATCGGCTGGCAGGAAAGATGAGGAGTTTTCCCACAAGCCATCGTCTTCAGCTTTGAGGGAAGTGAATGACTATTGAGGTGCAGATGAGTTGGAACAGTGCCCTGATCCTTGGGTTGCATCTCTAAGTTCAATTCTTTCTGTGGCAGCCTCAGACTATGATTATATTGAAAATGGAGTTGTTGCAGATGTGATTAGTTAAGATGAAGTCATCCTGGAGTAGGGTGGGATCCTCATCTAATAAGCCAGTGTTCCAAAAAACAAATGCCATGCACAGAAGGAGAACACCCTGTGAAGACTGGAGTGACACGGTCACAAGCCAAAGAACCACCAGGAGCTGGGAAAGGGGCCTGGCCCAGATCCTTTCCTAGCACCTTCAGAGGGAGCGTGATCCTAGCATCTGAGCCTCCACCTTCTCACCTCCATAACTGTGAAGCAATGAATTTCTGTTGTTTAAGCCATTTATTTGTGGCCCTTTGTCATGACAATCATAGTAAAGTAATACAAAAGAGGCCAAAGGACATCAACAGATAGTGGCCCTGAAATGACAGAAGGGTGGCAAGCCAAGAGTGTGACCCATCCATTTTTGCAGCAGAAAGACAAAGACTTCCAGAAGTGGTGTCTTGAAGAGGCAAATGAAGCTCAGAGATTATTTTTCCTCATTTTTCTCAAGTGAAAGGGAATATAGAAAGATTTATGATCCTGTTGGAGAGTGGAGAAAAAATGAATGATGGCTATACAGAAAACTAAGCAAGAAGAACCCTCATCCAAAAACAAGTCAAGGAGACAGTTATTCATTCCAGAGATAGACACAACAAGGAAAAGCAGTTACAGCCCACTATATGGCTCTGTAGAAACCAGCAGCTACCGAATCACAACACTGAGTATTGACTTAGCCAGCCATAGCTGCGTCACAGCTACTCAGGAGGGTGGGACAATGGAAAGGAGGATGCGGCTGAGAGGTAAAATTATCTTGTCTCATAATGAAAATCAATAGGCAATATGAAAAATCAATAAAAGCAAAAAAATGCAGCCAAAGCATATTATTTGAAGGTAAATAACTGAAGAAACAGCTAGAAGAGTTCTAAGAACTGACTGCTCAGGAAGCAAGACTTGGGGATGGGAAGGATTAGGGTGAGGGCCCAGCTATATTTTGATGTCTTTCAGCACTCTGATTTCAAAGTCTTATCTTGAAAAAAAAGACAAACTTAAAATCCTCTATCTCCTTTTTCCTTACCCAGAGGGAGATGGAAAATGAGCATCTGTGCCCACTCTCTGCTTCTCCATCCTTGATGACAGTTGTCACACCTGACAGCCTTCCTTTCAGTGTGACTGCCTTAGCTGTCTCTTTTGCTCCTTAGATATTTCCCCATCCACTGAATCATTTTTTTTTTCTGTGCTCCTTCTGGTTCTCTTCATCCTTCCCAAAAACACAGGACTGGAAACCCCGTAAGATCTGCTCTGTGGGACACTGAGGAACATTGACTTCCTGGCTTGGTGACGTTTGCCTGGTCCCATTCATTGAAGCTAGTTGGTTTCTGCCAGCCAGGGGTCTAGTCTGACCTACGATGTTGACAAAGACTGACTCCGTGCCTGAGTAGCTCAGTGTCACTCCTGAGTCTTGTTTTCATGTGTCACCATTGCACCAGTCTGCTTTCTGTGCTTTGTTCAACTCGGTCCTCTCTGGGGGTGACCTGTGGACAGTTGGCCTTATTAAAATCCTGTCATCTAAGCCGTAGATAAAGATGTGCAATGGGAGAACTCTCTCCCCCACATTCTTTCCCTTGATTTTTAGAAAATGACAAACATTAGGAAACAAATCCTGCTTTCAACTCTGCGTAAACCCAATCTCGGTTTCGCATAAATACGAGAGTGGATTCTGGCATTTTGAATGGATGGGGGAAGCACATTGCTGAGGATTTATCTGTTTGCAGTAGAGGGGCTGGGTTGGGATAAAGCTCCCTGTGCCAGTCTCCTAATGCTGCTGTCACATGCCTAAGCATTCATTCCCTAAGCATTTATTAAGTGCCAACAGTGCATAAAACCAATAGGCACAAAACAAACATTTGTTAAATAGAATGGTAGGAGGATGGTACCAACTCACTGCAGTGATGGAGCAGAGAGCTGGAGTGTGTGACGGGAACTGGACCCCCTGCCATCCTGTGTAAGAGCTCTGGGGTTGATGACCCTTGGCCTGAACCGTAGCAAGTGGCTTGTCACTGAGCCCATCACGTGGTGCAGAAGCAAATGCCTTGCTGAGGTCTCAGGTCGATTACATCTATTGCTTCCACCTTATCTACATAGCCTGTCACTCTATCATAGAAGGAAATTAAATTGGTCCGACTTGATTTACTCCTTACACGGCTGTGTCCATAAGCTCCCCAGGCCTTCCCCCCTTCTGGCTGACTGCACATTGATTGCTTCATGATTTGTTCTAGCATCTTCCCCAGAAGGCAGGTTAAGCTTATCAGGCTCTAAGGTATGTGGTCATCTTTTTCTGCTTCCTAAAAGATGGGCATCATGTTTGATCTTTGTGAAGCCTCTAGGGTAATGCCCCTTCTCTATGAATGCTCAGAATAGTTGCTGGTTCCGGCCCAATGCTCCCTGCCAGGTCCCCATGTCCATTCACCTGAGTGCTGTGAGTCCCTCTGGGTTTGGATTCAGGAAGCTTTGTTCAAAGGATGTTTGGGTCTATTCTAAGTCTACTGGCCGTTACCATGTCACATGGGGTGGGACAGGACTCCATGCCTGGATAACAAGCCCCAGGGTTAAAAACAGAGGAAGACAAAGAAGAAATATTCTACTGTACGTCAGCCCAGGGGAGGGCTGAAAGAGGGTCAGAAATCATGAGAATTATTGAGAACTGGTTCCCTGTGAGACAAAATGTCTGCTTGTGGTTGCTTTATGAGTATAACCCACAGACCTTGCATCAAAATGTAACATCCTTTGATAAAGACCGAAGTAAAAAACACACATTAAAATCTCTGCTATTTTGAATTCTTCTGTTACCTGCTTGCCCTCTTTGTCCACCGGGAACGGTATATTCCTGGGTTTTCTTTTGGGTAATGTAAATGAAGAATACTTCCAGTAAAATTTCACTAAAGCCTGTCTGACCTTTCTGCCCGGTGCCTACACCATCAGCCACTTTCTGCTGCTGGGATTTCTTCTTCTCCTCCCATTGCTCTCTCTCTCTCCTTTCCCCACCCCAACTCTCTCACCTCCCCCATGTCTAGGCCCCTGATGACACCGCCATCTTGCTTCTCTGCTCCATGTTTCGGTGTTTTTCATTAGTCTCCTGAGCTAGTTATTTACTGGGCACTTATTATTTATCATATTTCTTTACCTATTTGATTTGGAGCAGAAGATATGTTCTTCACACACCTCTACCACCACCGCCACCCCTCACATCCTGCCAAAATCCCAAACTTGCATTTCTTCAAGGATTTCATTTTCCACATCAGCCCATAGATCTGCAGATTCCCTGTAGGCTGTGCATTTGTTAAAGGGAGTAAACTCTTTTTCCCTCAAAGTAATAAAGAAACTCTAACTACCGCTAAATACTCCTTCCAGCTTTGTGGCTTTCCAATACTGTCTCCTACCCAACCCCTTTTTAAAAAATTTTCCGTTTTTCCTTCTTTAATTTCTTCTCACTGATCCTAGGCGAATAAATTTACTCATGAGATCTGAGGCCTATTAAAAGCTCTGCTTGTCTCTTACAACTCTTTTCTCTATGCTCTCCCACTGCATGGCCTTCCTCAATTAGTACCATCCTCTGGGGAAGCACCTGGTCCTCAGAAGTCAGTGGACCTCATTAACTCATGAAGTTACTATCATGCCCCAAACCACTAACTTGAAATCATCCATGAGGACTAAAGAAGTGGGGCCTGAATAAGTAAATTCTGATGACCCATGATGAAGTTTGCCATCTTCTGTGCCATCTAGGAAAGTGAAGTCAGGGTAAGAAAAGCCTCAGAGAGCCAGTCCTTGAGATTCTGAAAAAGGGGGCAGAGAAATGAGAAATTAAAAGAGTAGGATCGTGGACAAGTTCCATCAGTGCCATTTGGCTGGAGGGTAAACCACGGAAAATATTAAAGAAAGATGAGGAAGGCCCAACACAGTGGCTTGATCTGAGCCACACGGCTGTGATTTGTGTGTGTCCCCTCCAGAACTCAGGTGGTACCAACATGAGAGAATTAAGAGGAGGGTCTTGGAAAAGTGATTAAGCCAGGAGGACTCCTGCTGTGTGAATGGGATTAAGGTCTCTATGAAAGAGCCTTCGTTCAATGCTTGGTTAGCTTGCTCTCCCACCTCCCACCAGGTGAGGACAGTGTTCCTCCCTATCTATGGGATCCAGCAGTGAGGTGCCATCTTGAAAGCAGAGAGTAGCCCTTGCCAGACAAGCTAACCTGACATGGCCTTGATCCTGGACTTCCCAGCCTCTGGAGCTGTGAGAAATTAATTCCTGTTCTTTATAAGTTACCCAGTCTATGCAATTTTGTGATAGCAGCACAGACTAAGGCTCCTGCCAACATAGAATAGATGGTGCACATCTTCCTAGAATAGCTTTCAGTTCAGTTTTAGATTATCAAAAGGACGAGACTGGAAAGTTGGAGAGCCCTTCCAGAAGGTACCAATGTGGAGAAAGCTGTTCTTCCACTCAGCTGAAATTCTCCTATGCCAATTTTAAGACAACAACTACTTCTTTTTAAAGCAGTGGGATTATCAGTGCTACTCTTCAAACTTAGTAGCCTGCAAAGGAAATTGAAGTAAAGCTGAATTTCCTTCTCCCAAGCCAATGCCTTGTAGTCGGCTCAGTGGTTCTCAGCCTTGGCTGCACATTTTAACCACCTGGGGAGGTTTTAAAACTCCCACCCCAGACCAATTAAACCAGAATCTCTTTGAGTGGGATTCAGGCAGCAGTATTGCTCAGCTGAGTGCCATGTTCAACCGGAGCTGAGAACCACTGAGTTTACTGATCTCTTTCCAGCTCAATCAGATGGGGCCAAGAAGCCTGTTGGATCTTTCTTTCCCTCACCCCAGTGTATTGGCTTTGTCACCTTATTCCAGTGGTCGTCAGTCTTCCTTCTTTGTGTCACACTTTTGAACCCAGAGAACATGCTTGAAGTGATTCAAAGACCAATTAACACTGATGAGCTGGCAATTGGCACAGCACAACTGGCACCAGCTTATTTTTATATAACCTACAAGTGCCTCTATAATTTGCTATTGTCACATGCTATTGAATGATATGCCATCTCCTACAAGGCTGGAATACTTTGACCATCCAAGGTCTGTTGTATATACTGAAGGCAAAGTTCTTATTTGCTCTACTAAATGAACGCTCACTCCCTCTTTGGCATCAACTTGACATTATGCTGTCCTTTTTTAAAATTTTTTTTTAGTTATACATGGACACAATATCTTTATTTTATTTATTCATTTTTTTTTACATGGTGCTGAGGATCAAATCCAGTGCCTCACATGTGCAAGGCAAGCGCTCGGCCACTGAGCCACAACCCCAACCCCCTTTTTTTCTTTAACCTATTTCCCTCAAGTTCTACTCATGATATAGAACAATATTTATAGACACCAATTTGTGATATACTTCTGGGTTAACAGAGCACATAGCCAGAGTAGGTATAGTTTGAACCATCTTTTTTAAAAATAAATATCTTTATAAAAATGTTCACAAAAGAATATGCAACTAGTCAAGATCTTCATGGTAAAATTGTGTATGAAATGTAGTATATTTGCATTTTGTAATTTTCTCCCAAAAGTATGAATTGCTGTTAAACAGTCTCCAAGATAACCCTCAGTGATGTCCACCCATTGTATTCATGCCCTGGGACCATTCCCTCCTCTTGACTGTGAGCTGGTTTTAATATCTTGATTCTAGAGAAGAGAGTACAGAAGAGGTGGTGGGGTTTCACTTATGAAACTGTGATGTAAAAACTGCTTTGAGGGATGCCCACCTCCATGCTATAGAGATCTCCAAGACAAGGAATTCTGGGTACCTCTGGCCAACAACTGGAAAAAACTAAGGTCCTCAGCACAGTAGCCCATGAGGAAATGAATCTTGCCAAGAACCACAAGTGAACATGCAAGTAGACCCTTCCCCAGATGAGTCTTTGGATGCGACCACAGCCTCTGCTGATTCTTGGTTTCCATCTTGTGAGACTTCAGAAGCCACAGACATCTAGCCAAACTGTGCCTTATTCCTGACCTGCAAAAACAGAGGTAATAATTGTTTGTTTCAAGTTGCTTAGTTTGGGTTTAGTTTGCTGCTTAGCAATAGAAAATAATCCTTGTATGTAATGATACTTTAAAAACTACATTTTAATAAATCCTAGAGATGAGTTTACCAACAAACTTATGCATTCACTCTTTCACTTTAATTCCTGTTTTCCTTCCCAGTCTTTTTCCTCTAACATTGACCAAACTAGTCAGATCCAAACACCTGGATCCTGGCCCTTGATTAACCAGAGAATCCCCTGCCTCTCCAGGCCTCAGTTTCTTCTTCTTTATGAAAGGAGAGTAGACATAACCACCATGTCTTTGCTCAGCCCCTCCTAACACCCATCCCCTCACCCATGGGCTGACCACTGCCTGGGCCTCTCAGAGATCAGGTTTTCACTCTGTCTCCCTCTATGTGTTTTCCTGCTTTTCTTTCCTTCTTGCTTTTTATATAGCAATTCCAAGACTAAGATGTTAACATTTTCGGGAAATTAAATAAAACTAATCTGAGGTAGCCCTGAGGAAGAATATAACAGGAATTCAAAAGCCACAGTTGGACTTGATATCAGATTTAGGGAGCCTCAGTCATTGGTCCATCCCCTTCAGCTGCTGCAAAGGTAGAAAAAGGAATTTCTGAAAACAGAGCTGTAACTAAACTACCACAATGTTCATAAAACCTCGTCTCAAAGTTCGGGATCTGAAGAAATGTGTGTCTGTAGCTTGGCCTTTGGGAAAAGTGTATCCCTGCTTCTGAAAGAGAGGCTGAGATGAGCTTCTAAACCTCTACAGATTTCCTGTATTCTGTTTTTTAGGGCCTCTGCCAACCACCCAGGCATAATGAGAAATTGAAATGATTCTCTAGGAGTCCAAACCCACTAAATGTGCTGGGAATGTGCCTCTACAGACATTAATGGAGTTAGGCACACTAAGGGAAAGAGGATCAAATGAATACCTCCAGCTTCCATTCTGTAACCCTAGAAAGGCAAAAACACAGGACTTTTTGGGTTCTCTGGCGATCCAGAACTCACCTACTTTTCCTTCTAATGTGGCTCATTGCATAAGCCCAAGGCAATCCCACTACAAGCCTGATAGGCTATATTGTGGGGGATATTGAGCACTAAGTGTTCACCAGAACTGAAATCTAAGTGACTCAAGTGGTCTTAGGATTATGGTCCTTGCAGCAAACAGATCATAGTCCAGGCCTACTTTTGTTGGAGCCCCCCTTTGATGCTATAATGAATGCTGCCAAGGTCATTTTGTTAGTTTCTTGCTCTTCCTTTGATAAGAGTCCTTTATCTATTTGCAAGATTCTTACCTTATGGCAGGTTGCAACAACAATAATAGAAGAGTAATGTTAACAGCTGGGAACTGTTATCATACCTGAAGGAAGGCATTATTAAACCCATATTAAACTCATTAAGATGACTTAATACTCATCTCCAAGGACATGAACAATAAATGGCAGGCCTGGCTTCAAGCGTAGGTCTCTGTGGCTTCTAGCTGCCCTTGCAGTGTACTCTAGACTGCACTGTTTTAGGTACTTTCACAGATCCACAGATGGGCCTCACCCACATCTTCTATCTTGGAAATCCCCTTCCACTGTGAGAGATGGATGGTCAAGTTCAGTGATTGCCAACCAGGCTGAACATCAGAACCACAGGAACATGAGAACCACCAGGTTCCCCTTCCTCCTGAGACTTTCAGATTCAGGGGGCTGGGACGGGCCACAAATCTGAATCTGCATCAAGGTCCTTGATGATTCTGAAACAGACAAGTTAACACACTGGTATTTTGGAACCACCAAACTGAATGACCCTAAGATTCCCTTACAGAACCAAGACTCCATGGAGGAAGATGCTTGGGGAAGTGTTCAGTCATTTGTCCCCTCTCTGACCTCATAGTTTGATGTCTCCTTCTTGGGACCAGCTACACCCACCCAGACCCAGGCTGAGAAATCATAGCCACAATGAACTGATGCAGTTCTGGGCCACCCCCCGCCCCCACCGTCCAGTCTCTGCTTGGACTCTCATCTTCACTACCTTACTTTGGAATTTGGTTTCCTGTTCCTATCATGTCATCCTTCCAGGTCTGTGTTTTCTAAAATAAAAGTCATATACACAAACACAAATCTCCAGAGTTACACAAAGATTATTAATCAATGTTTTTCTTCCCACCGTATCAGCCAGCACTCAGGCCTCATCCCCAAAAGGATCTCAGACATGTTTCAGAAAAAGAAATATAGGGGCTGGAGATGTGGCTCAAGCAGTAGCGCGCTTGCCTGGCATGCGTGCGGCCCGGGTTCGATCCTCAGCACCACATACCAACAAAGATGTTGTGTCCGCCGAGAACTAGAAAATAAATATTAAAAAAAATTCTCTCTCTCTCTCCTCTCACTCTCTCTTAAAAAAAAAAGAAAAAGAAATATAAATGATAGCTCACTGTTTATTCCATTTTGATTTTTACTTATTTTGTGGGAAAGATATCTTAAAAATTGTCCCAAATCAGTGCATAAAAAAAAATTCTACAGCTGATTCTCCAATTGCATGAGTCTGCCATAATTTATTTCAGCCATCTCCTGTGATGAAATATTCAGGGTATTTTCCACCCTTGGCTACAACTGACAACAACACAGTGAGTGTTCCTCTATATATGTCATATCCCACATGTATGAGGATGTCTGTGGAATAAAATTCGCAGAAGTGGAATGGTAGGTCAACAGGTATTTTGTGCTTCTTAACTCTGATTTGCCATCCTCTCTGAGTCAAGTTTATAATCCCTGGCAACCTGGGAAACAGCACAGATCTCTGTATACTTATGTCCCAAATCTCTAACCTGGTTCTCTGATTTCCTGGGACCAGATGCTCCAGGAACATTTTAATGGGTCTCACCAGTCCATTCACCTTCACCTACCCAATAAACTCCCTACCGGGCACCATCTCAGCCTCTGAGACTTAGACTTCTGTAATTGAAGAGAGCAAAAAACTTTTGTTTCCCCCTCTATGCAGTCTTGTTCTCTAGATCTTGGGATAACCTTCTTTGCCTAGATTTACATTTCTTGAGCATCCTTTTCAACCCTGACTGACTTTTAGTGGTCATCTCTGTCCTCCCAGGTTCTTTCCAGTGCCATGTCCCCAGCTGCTGTCCTCTGCCACACTCTTCTTCCATAATGTTCTGCCTCACCTTTGAGCCCCAGGGAATGGAGTCAGCTATGTATGGACTAAGACCTCTGAAACTGTGAGCCTCAAAATAAACTTTTCCTCTTCTAGTTGTTCTTGTCAGGTTTTGGGGGACAGCAGCAAAAAAAAAAAGATGACTAACACATGTGGTACGGGGTATACCCTGCTCATTGTGAGAAAATGGTTTTGAGGATTATTCCATTTCAATATAGGGTTTTGCAAATGAGTGGTTGGTAGTGTGGGTGTGCCATAACTTATTTTTACCAACTGGGAGAATTTGATAATAATACCAAGACCACAGTATTGTCATGTACAGCTATAATTTTCCATATATGTATGAGTAAACAATTAATAGTCAAATGCATCTTTATGTAACCACAAATCAATCTATGTGTAAGACTGTCTATTCATTTAATATATGCTCACATAAGTACTAAATAATTTCTTATTTGTTTTTTATGTATAGTGTTTTATTTAGTTTTTTAAAATGAAATTTTTGCTCTTTCATAGTCTCAGATTAAGAATTTGTTCAAGTTTTGTATAGTCTCTCGGTCAATTGCTTTGATATCAAAATCTAGTCAAAATCTTTAAACTCACTTCTGTATGTGTGTGTGTGTGTGTGTGTGTGTAAACTTTTTGGCAAATAGGTTTGGGTCCTCACATTTATTCAGCTCCCCTTTCCCACCATCTCTCTAAAACAGGAACCTCATCATTTGGAGGCAGCTAGAGGTGTCATATGGTATTTTCTGTATTTATCCACTATTTTTTTTTTTCAAACACAGTAATCCAGTTTTGAGAGGAGAAAATTGAATTCCCATTTGGACATGAGAAGTTGAAGACATCTGTTATACAACCAAGTTGAGATTCACAGAGATATCTTCTGCTCCTGTTTTCCTTTTCCAAACTGGGATTCTTTCGTTCTGTCTTCAGATGACATGATCATCAAACTACTTATCATCTTGGGCTCTTGCTTCAAGAGGCACTCCAGCTTTTCAAGGATTTTCTTGAATGTGGCACCCAGAGTTTAATATATTATATCAGATAATTGTACTGGCCATGTTTACTCTAGAGCTTGGAAACTGTAGCAGATATCATCAGTGTCAAGCCAATAGTTCCCTTGAACCTTACCATTTGGTATCTTCAAGACTCACTTCTATCTGTGAGCACCTATGTCTTGCCTGAGGTCTTTCTCTGCTACTGGAGCCCACTTTGTGCACAGTCAGAGGTGCCAAGAACCAATACTCCCCAGAAGAACCTTCAACCAACAACGAAGGTAAGTTGGAATATAAATGCCACAGTCCTCTCCCTCTCAGCTGGGATAACCCTAAGATTTATGTCCCCCACCTTTCTCTAAGTTCCCCAGGGGCACCATGCTTCTGCTCTATCATGGTCACTGGCTTGACACTGGTTGTTGTCACAGTTGTTGGCTCCTTTGCTGTCTCACTTCCCCTATTCAGTATAGGAGGAGGCTTCTCCCCAGGGAATTACTTGCTCTAGAATTCTTACCTTCAGTTCGGCTTCTGAGAGTACACAGACTAAAACACTCCATTAGCTTTGTTAGGGTTTGTATTACGCTGTTTGTTTTCCTGATCTTATGATCATAAAAATCCCAGCCATTTTTTCATGTCGACCACTACCAAGTCATATTTCCCCCATGCTGTGCCTTTGCTATTGATTTTTTTTGTAACTCTGAGCTCAGATTTTATGTTTATTCCTGTTATACTCTTGGCCTATTTCCATATTCCAACCTAACAGAATAACTTTGAATATTGATTTGTTCTTTTGCTGTGTTATCTATCCCTCCCAGACATGAGTCATATTTGGAAATCTGATAAGTATGTCTTCTGTACCTTCATTCACTTCTTTTAGAAAAATGTTGAACAAGGTACAATTGGGAACAGAGCTGAACTTAACTCCCCCCTCGGTTCACTAATTGAGATTCCTTCAATAAGACTCCTCATTGACAGTGATGCAAACTATCGGCAGGAATTCAACCCAGATTTTACAAATGTGTCCAAAAGAATATCAGGCAAGATCAGTCCAGTGACTTTGCTAGATGGAGGATGATCTAGATTAGGTCATGCTTTCGGTACACAAGTCAGAAATGAAATGTGGTTAGTCTGGTTTATTTTTACCAATTTCATGTGACCCATGAAGAATTATGTGATTCATTTCTATAAACTCCCAATCTTTCTTCTAAAAATCTATTATATTTTTAGGGTTAGTTGTGGCTCAGTGGTAGAGTGCTTGCCTAGCATGTGTGAGGCACTGGGTTTGATCCTCAGCACCACATAAAAATAAACAAAATAAAGGTCCATTGACAACTAAAAAATATTTAAAAAAAAAATCTGTTCCAGAATTTTACCATGGAGCTATGCATGCATGGTGGCAGGGTATGATCCAGAATCTAATCTATCTTTTTATTTGAGAATAAGTACTTCCCAATACCTATTTTCATATCCTCATTCCTCACTTGCTTAGCAAAGCAGTACTTACTGCTACTTAGATTGCATTTAAGGGCGTAGGGGTGCAATTTTTGTAGACATTAGCCTGTGTCACTTGGGACATGCTCTCTGTTGTCCTTGACGACCTCCTCAGTTGAGCTCCCCCACCACTGGGAAGGCTGATTCTTTCTACAGAACCCAGAGGCCCAGTAATCCCTCATACATCTTCTCAAGCCTGGGCCTCCCCTCCCTCCCCCATTTATTTTATACCAAACATGGAGTTTGAAGCTTTTGCTATTCTCTTTAGCTCGTGGGAAGGCAGATTCCCTCTGCCCAGTCCTCTGCACCCCACTGGGCAGCCTGCTCCTCTGCTGCAGGACTCTGACCCTCACACTCTGCCCTGGGCTTTCTGAGAAGTCCCAGGGGTCTGGTGGTGGTTCTGTCCTGTTCACCTCTTCATTTTTGCAGGATTCCTTCACATTCAAGAGTCCCATTGATTTTGCCCTCTTCTATTTCTTTTAAGGAATACCTCCCTTTATAATCTTTTGCTCAAACCCAAGTTTCCTCCGAGATGCTCGGGGTAAAGTGGGTCTCCGGTCTTGATCTTTCTCGTCCACCACCAGCTTTCCTCCCAGAGAGCCCTGAGTTCTGCCAGAACTGTAAGCAGACTGCTTCTGTAGACCGAAACTACCCTGAGAGTAGGGCTCAGCCCTTAGTCATGTTTGTGCCTAACACACAACCTGATCCACCTGGGCCCATCTGTGCCTCTTGAGGACAAGGTGAATAACAGTGTGCATCCCTTCTTTCACCCAGGAGTGGGGCTTCTTGCCATGAACTGTCTAGAATGGGCTTGGTGAAGAACAAGGCTGGGGATGCTGCTGGGGGTTGAGGGGTAAGAATTTGTATTCCTGCTGCAGTTGCCTCATTTCCCATCAGCCCAGTTTTCCTTTTCAGGAAGCCTTGGGAATCAAGCTGGCAAGGATGTCTGCTGTCAGTCTGCTTTCTTCTGAGTAACTCAGGAAGATGCAGCCAATCTGGGACCTTCAGGGAATATCCACAGCCCAGGGAGCTCTGCTATGCTGAATGAGGCTCTAACAGACACCTGCACTGCCAGGGTCAGTGGGGAATGGAACTGAGGAGTGGGGGAGGGGAAGCGGATGGGGGGCGGGGGGGGGGGGGGAGGGAAGGAGGAACCAGCCAAGATTCCTGACTCCACTCCCAAATCCCTTTGCAAAGCCATTATCAAAATTGATTTTAATAAGTGAAAGATTTACCTGGGTCGAACATTGTTTTTAACTGGCAGCAATTAATTAATTAACCATCACTAGCCTGGACATCATAATGGGATGATATTTTGATGCTAACACATTATTGAAAAGGACAAGCCATTTTTTTTTTCAAGTAATCAATTAATCAGCCCCAAATGAAGATTCAGATCGCTGCCTGAGCTCCCAGGCACTCAGAGCTTCCCTTGCTAGGACTCTAAATCCTTGCTTTTACGCTGCTGTGCCTTGTTAAGCAGTTTGAGTCAAGTCAGTCAATGTTAACTCAGTATTTTTTTTTAAAAAAATTACAATAGTTAACTTTAAGAAATCTCTGAAACATCTTCTTCATAATTAATAAATGAAAAATGTTCCTGCAACTAATCAATAAAGTTGTTAGAGAGAATTGATCGGATGGGGAACTCTTTTTGTGGGTACAATTTTTCACCTATTCAGAACAAAAGACTCCCCAGAGGGCTGTCAACATGATAGACATTTAGGAGTCTGACCCAAAAGGAAAAAAAAAAATAGGAAGACGATTAATTAAAATCTCTGAGAGTGACATCTTCCATTCCTTGGGCAGACACTGGGTTAGGTGTGCAAGTGGCTGATAGGAAACTTGAGAGGTTAGGACAGTCAGATTCCTGGGTCTTCCTCCCTCTGAGGCTGTGCCCTGGACAGACTAAAGTCCTGTCCTCTTTAGAAGTTAAAAACAGGACTAACCTGTAGTGACTTGTTGTTCGAGTTTGTCAACAGAGCTCATTTCTGTTGGTGGAGTGCATAAGGTACAGATAATTTTGCTATCTAAAGGATTCAGCATGTTTAGCAGCAAAGAACTCTGAATGCTCCACCAGGTCCCAAACCTGATGGTTCTTCAGAATTGTTTGCACAGATTCTCGGACTCATGTACCTCTACTGAATCAGAATTGGTGAGACCAGGCCTGGGAATCCTTGGTTTTTAACAAACAGATTTGACTCTAGTTCCCAGCAATGTTTAGATGCTACCGAATTTATCCATTTCCTGATATTTTGGTACAAATGTGGCAAAAGATGATGTGTATCGTGGCCCCTCCCTGTATCTTTTGTTAGACAAGTTGTGAGACAGACTATTTATGGAGCCTTTATCATGTGCCGGGCATCCTACTGAGTACCTAATGTGTGTTAGTCATTTAATCTCCACAGCAATCCTATGTGATGGGCAACATGATCGTCATTACCTTTCAGAGACTAAGAAAAATGAAGTCATTTGCTGAAGGTTACACACCCAATGAGAGGCCTCAGGTTTTGAACCAGACTCGACTTGTTATGAGGAATAGGCTTTTACCGCTATGACACACTGCCCCTAGGCAAGCAATGGGCAGCCAGGAGGATACAGGGCACAGCCATGGGCTGGCAGCTCTGAATATGCAGACTTTGAATAAAAGAGTTTTAAGGAAAGTGGCCTGCTACTTCCAGATACATGGAGCTTTAGTTCATATGACTGAGTGGATTAACATTATATGTTGTCCTTCTTTGTAGAATGCTTGCTTACAGTCTCTTTGAAGCTACAAAAAGGTAAAAGTGGTACAGAGGTTGATAAAAAGAAGGGCTATAATTACCCCAAAGCCTCTTTGGCTGGTGAGTTTGCTCTTTTATTAGAGTAATTATAAATTAATTAACTGATGACCATATGATATTTTTGGACTACTATGGCACATGCTAAAAATGCAGGTTATAGGACCTAACCCAGATCCATTAAAATAGCCAGGTGATGTGCATTTTCAAAGCTTCCAAGGTCAAGTTTGAGAATCACGAATATAGGACTTTCCTTAGTGGGAATCTCCCATTCCCAAAGATATGCTGATTGAATTGGAAGTGTATCAGGGAAGATTCTAGCCATCTCTTACTGTGTAACAAATCACCCCAAAACAGTCACTTAAGACCACCACATGTCTAAATACAAACATGATTCAACTTACCAATCTTCCATCAGAGGAGAGCTTACATGGAAGGCCTATCTTTGCTCCAGGGAATACCAGTTGTGTCCTGGGTGGAGTGGAGCTAAAGGATCCACTTCCAAGATGGCTGGTGATCAGTACTGGATGTTGTCAGGGAGATGAGTGAGGCCTGAATGCCAGAGACCTCCATTCCTGTGCTTGTGGAATTATCCGTGGGCTGCTTGGGCTTCCTCAAGCCTTGTGGCTGGTTCCAAGAGTATAAGTTCCAAGAGATACAAAATGGTAGCTGCCATTATTTTACAGCCCTACACTGGGTAACTGCTATTGTGTTGATTCTGACACATTCTATTGGTCAATCACAGAACCCAGGTTCAAAGAAAGAAGACAAGGACCCATTCTCAACATTCTCAATGGTCTTGAGAACTTGGGGACCATCTTTCAACAGCACCACAAAGAGAATGCCTGTCTCAGGCTGCTCTGCAACAATTTGTATCATCGTGAAGGAACACCATTACCTTGCCAGTCTTGAGTTCTTTCAAACAAGATGGGGAAGTTGAGTCACATTGTTATCTAAATATCTCTGATCCTGTGTCCACACATCACCAGTCAGAGAAACAGGGCATTTGAGTTCAGGGAAACTCCTCTGTGAGTGTTGTCTTTGTTCCTTAATGGTTAATATTGTGTTGAGATTCCTTCACACATATTTGAAATCCATGTCCTTGTGGGGCTTATTTAGCTCTATGGCAGTTTTAGGTCTATTTTGTAAATCCCCCTGAGTTCCAAAGAGGGCTGCAGAGCTTAACTTAACTATTGGGATGCAGGCTTAGTTATCTTGCCATCCCCTCCCTCAGGCTGGCCAGCCCAGGGACCAGACATAATCATGCAACAGCCTGTTCAGAATCTAAAGGTCATACTTCAGAAGAATGTGGAGGTGGGGAAATAGTGACTTTGGTGTTACTTAAGTCTGTTTTCTAAGATCTGCCCAAGAGAGTATCAAATATCTCCATGTTAAGGAAGAGAAGCGGGAGAAGGGATGGAGGGATTTGGCTGGTACAGCAAAATTCATTACAGCAGATGAGACAGATGCTGCCGCTTCTGCTTTGCCATGCTAGAGGGGTCAGGGAGATGAGGCCACTGTCTGGAACACAAGATGAGGGACTCTTGCCAGCACCTCATGTCGGTGAGTGAGGTGAGACGGGAAAATGAAACACAACCACCTACTTATACACCAAGAATGACTGGATCCCCAAATCTGCATGGGGGACTCTGTGCACATCTGTGATATACACATTGAGTTATTTTCATTTTTGCTGATGGCTGTTGCAGGCACCTGCTCAAAGAGGGGTGGCCAGAGGAGAGAGGAAGAGCAAACAATGGAGAAGTATCCACCTCATTTATTGAGGGATTTCTAAGAGCACTAGGGGAATCACAGACCAGCCACAGACATCTCAGAAAGGGGATGTGACCAAAACAAATAGATTTTAATATTCCCCTTTAATTCTCATTTTAATATATGATTGTGTCATTTACAGGTTCATCTTTCTTTATATAATAGATGAGTCCCAAAATTACTGTGTAGGAATATTTTTCTGAATAGATTTTATTTAAGATGTGCAATGAAAAAGTGCTTATTTAAAGAGTCCTTGAGATAAATTATATTTCTAATGATCTGGATTGCCAATGTTTATCTTCTTCCTCCAGGTTTTTATCTACAAGAAACATCAGGATAATCTCTAATATAATTTTCAGTTAAAATATTCTGTAATCCTTGGAACTTATAAAACGTAAGACCCCAAATCCAATTAACCAAAGAGACCCCATTTCTGGGTTTGGAAAGTCCTGTTTCTGCTGTGGTCATACAATGTTCCTATTAACAGCACTGCACACATTTCAAACAGCAATATAAAGGTTGTTCAAGCAGTGAGGAAGTTGGGATGCTATTACCAAAAGAAAAAGAAATGTCAGGTGGGCAAAACATACGATCTTTGCCCAACAGAAATATATATACCTTGCACTAGTTTGTGAAGACTGCCATTAACAAACCACTACTGCATTCTCTCTGAATTCTGGAGAAGTCCCAAATCAAGGTGCTGGCAGGGCCATATTGTCTTTGAAAGCTCTAGGGGAGAACCCCCTCCTTGCCTCTTTCAACTTTTGGTGGCTCCTGGCACCTTGCTTGTGGCAGCATTACTACCAGCTCCTCCTCTGTTTTCACAAAGGCTTCTAGCCTGTGCATTATCTCAGTGTCCTCTTCTAAGGACATCAGTCACTGAACTTCAGATTATCTTAAATACTTATTATCTTATTTCTTCTTGAGATCCTGAACTAATTCCACCTGCAAAGACCTCATCTCCAGATAAGATCACATTCTGAGGTTCTAGTTGGACATGAATTTGGGAAGGGAGGACCCTGTTCAATCCACTATATCACACACACACACACACACACACACACACACACACACGCACACGCTTCTTTTGGGAGACTTGTGGTATCACTCAGTCTACCTACATGTCATGGAAAGAAACATGGGCAAACTCAGAGGCCTAGACAAGGATTTCTCAATCTCAACATTTTGGGCTGGATCATTCTTTGTTATGGGAACTGTCCTCTGCCTTGCGGGATATTTAGCAGCATCATTAGACACCCCCATCATGACCATTAGAATGTGTCCAGACATTGCCAAATGACCACTGGGCAGAGGGGCAGAGACTGTCCCCTGCTAGGAGCCATTAGCCTATGTCAAACCCAAGGAACTGTGGAGACACATAGAGTCATTTCTGGTGATGCAGCAATCTTGGGTACCTGTGTGCAGAGTTCCCATAAGCACACATGTATGAGTGTTCTCATCACAGTTGTTTTTTTGGAAACGTTGGCAGTTGAGGTCCATGCATGCCCTTCATAGCAGGAAATTAATAAAGACAAGGTGGTCTTAGGGTCACCTTTTATGCCACAAGTTTCTTTTCAGACACCATAGGCCCCTCTACCAATTAGCCATGTCACTAGGCCAAGACTTCAAAGTGCCTCAGAGCTTCACTTTGGTGTCTTGAAGCACAGATTCCAAAGGCAGCTTCACTCAGCCCTCTCCTCAAGACTCACACCCTTCTTATTTCTCACAAGCCCCTTTTTAAGGAAGAAAAGATGTTCCACCCATCTCTGTTTCCCTCCAAGACCCAATTCAGTGCCTTTCACTCAAACAGCATTCAATACATGCTAAATTTATTAAATATATAATACTATTATCTGGAAGATTTCTGTTAATTCTACGTAAGATATATTGAGATCACTTGAGATCAAAATAAATGTTTGATTCTTATGAAAATAATCTATATTTAGAAAGAAAATATAATTTCACTTGGTTGTCCTGCATAAATAGGAAATCTGATTATTCTTTGATCTTACTTTTCCTTTTTAAAATTTAATTCACAGAGAGATGACCAATTATGAATGACCCCACAGCTTAATAATATATCTGTTAATGTTCTAGAAAAAAAAACAATGAATTAAATTTAGTATTAACGGGGTTTGAATTGATTTGAGGAACCAAAGCAAATAGATATCATATGCTGTTGTGATCTAGTTCTATATATTTCTACTGCAGATTGACTTAAGGCTTGGAAATAAAGGAGAACCCTGTTCTTGAGTCTTCAGAATTCATTTCTCTTGGGTTATTTAATGGTACTCTACACTTGGTTATGTTTAACAAAAAACAAGCACAAGAGCCAATGTCAAGTATGGTTGGTGCCATACTCATTCATACTCAAATTCATTCATCATTTATCCATTCATTTGTCTATTCACCCACTGAACAAACACCCAGAGTCACCTCCTGTATCAGACATTGTTCCAAGTCACAGGGATTTGGGGATAGACTAGACATAGTACCTGAGCTTCTAGGAGGTAAAGAGGGGTAGGTACGTAAACAAACAAGGTTATACACCTTGGGGGAAGCGGGTGTATAGAGAACAACAGGGATGCGAGCTGGGCAGGAAAGTCCTTGGGGAGAAACTGACCTTTCCACTCGCAAAGAATGACTTGAAGAACATCCAGCAAGGTATCCAGTGGGCAAGTGGATGTCTAGATTTGGAAAATACAACAGTAGTCGGCCCTGGAGATACCAGCCTGGTGGGGTCATTATCTTTGAGGCAGGTGTGTGATGCTGGGTGAATGGCTAAGATCCCCCCGATCTTAGGCACCATGGGTAGGCTGAGAAGATGAGGGTGAATAAGAGCAGGTCAGTACCTCAGCCAAGGAAGGGGACCAGCTCGGGGCCTGTTGGAACTGAGGACCAGTCCCCAAGGCTGATACATCCAAAGAAACCTATTTAACATCCAAGAACACAGGCTCTGACTTGGATTTGAGTTCTCATACAAGTTGTGGGCTTGAACGGTTTCCTTAAATTGTCAGATTGAGTTCCTATAATCAAAGAATAAGAGTACAAATAGTGCATACCTCAGGGTTCCTTGTTGGAAGAATTAAATGAGCTGATGTTCATGAAGTACCATCCAGCACATAGCAGCAATTACTGAGTAGTAGCTGTGGTTAGCATATTATTATTAATATGATAATAATATTTTAACCCTTGAACGACAAGTCTGTAACAAAAGCATTTGCTTATTCCAGAAATTCTCATTGAGCCCCATAATATACCAGGCATGGTTCTTCAGTGCTAATAGAGGAGAAAACAATGTCTGTGGCCAAAGCGCACCCTGAGGTTAAGAACTCAGGAGAATCTGTGAATGAGAATGGGGAAAAAATGCATCCTGATCTTCACCAACCTAATTAAAATTTAACATTCTTTTCCCATCCTTTCCTTCTATTACAAGTGTAGGCGACAAACCACACTTTGTACCTGTGGCTTTTCAATAGAAATAAAGATTTTTCCTGTCACATTATAGTTATTACAAATATCTAGAAATATTTATTAAAAATAACATTACTTCAGGCCAGATGCAGTGGCACAACCTATAACCCCAACAACAAGGGTCTGAGGCTCCAGGAGGATGGCAAGTTGGAGGCCAGACTGGGCAACTTAGCAATACTCTGTATAAAAATTTAAAAATACAGCTGTGTGCATTGGCACATGCCTATAATCCCAGCAACTCAGGAGGCTGAGGCAGGAAGATTACAAGTTCAAAGGCAGCTATAGCAATTTAGCAAGGTTCCTAGCAACTTAGGGAGGCCCTGTCTCAAAATAAAAAAAATAAAATAAAATGGGCTGGGGTTGTGGCTCAGTGGCTAAATGCCCCTGGGTTCAATTTCTAGTATAAAAAAAAAATTAGAAAGGGCTGGGGAGATACCAAGTACCAAAGAAAAAAAGAAAGAAAAAGGAGCATTACTTCAAAATTAGCAAGTCAATAGTTCACTTTTAGATACTTTTACTTTATTTGTGAATGAAGAAAAGTAAGTATCTGTCTCATAAATCTGTGAATTCTTTTGTATTTCAATAACCATATTTCAGTCTAGTGTGTTTCCTTTGTAATATTATATGTTCGATAATATTACTCCTGACAGTGCCGTGGATCACACAGAGGTTGAGAATAGCACGTGTGTCCTCAAGTCTGGGAGACACAGATGGGAAGAAATTAAAGGACCAATATGAAATGTGCCAAGTTAGTGCAGTGAAGACCTAGAGGCAGAGAAAAGACTCGTGGGTTGATTTAAACAGAGAAATCAGCAGATGCTATTAGAGCCGGTGACATCTGAACACAGACCTGCAGGATACTGGGCAGGGAGTCCCATGTGTGCTCCTAGGCATATGTGGGTGGGGAGAGGGTTCCCAGCTCAGGGAAAGCAGGCTCGGAGGCAAGAGGGTGCTTGGTGTAGGCCTGGGGTGGAGAGGGAGAGCTGAGGAGGCTGAGCGCAGCCAGGTCCGGGGGCCTTGAGGCTGGAGAAACACTGTGGGTGGGTCTTGCACAGTGGACCAGCATCTGGCCAAATTCAAGTTCAAACTAGATACTCAGCCAATGAGGTGTTCAAAGAAATGAATCCACTTCCAGGCGGTTTTCCTGAGTTATTTTCACAGGGAAGAAGTTAGGTGGCAGCAGCAGGGTGACGGACCTGATTCAGAGGCAAAAAATTGCCCACCTGCCTTGGCCCAGCCCGCAGGCTCCTGGCCAAGGAGAGGAGAAGGGACCATCTTCCAAAGCCAAACCAAGACTGAGCTGCTTCCCTGGGTGCTGTAGGGAACCGAGGACAGAGGCTCTTCTCTGATTTGTGATCTAATAAAATAATGGAGACTCCTCCCTCTCTTCCCCCACCAAGTAATAACTCCACACCCCACCCCAGACTCCCAGCCACCAAAGCCAGCTAGTGACCAATCACACAGCAATGGGTGGCAGCAATTTGAAGAGTGACGACCATAATTGATAGTTGTCAAGCCCTCATTGCGTGCCAAGCACTTTCCTGAGAGCTTGACTCATTCAATTACTACCAAAAATAAAAACAAAAAACAAAACACTAAGGTAAGGGTTATGATTATCCCCCTCCATAAATGGGGAAAGTGAGGCCCAGAAATCTTAAACAGCGGGCCCTATCGTACAGGGTCGGTCAGCAGCTGAGCTGGAAGGGGCTCCAGAGCCCTCGTCTTAACCACTTCACGACCATGCCCCGACACCCAGGAGACCCACACTCAAGGCCAGAGTGCCAGCTGCTGCTTGGGAAAGATTCTGGTCAGACAACTTGGACTCCCTCCTGTCACACTCCCTCCTCTGCTCGGAGCCCGTGTGACAAGAGAGACCAGAATTACAAATAGGAAAAGGTGGCCAGAAATATAGCTCACTATGGGAAAGTGGCAGGTTGAACCAGGGCTGGCTAACAGGTTCGCTGACATCATGAGGGTTGCTGGGAAGGTTCTAGAATGCAGGCTCCTGAAAACCTGACAAAAATCCCCTTTCTTCCTCTCAGTGGTTTTAATAAGGCCACCCCTCATCTCCCACTCCCAAAGAACTGCAGGGGGCTAGAGCGCTCCAGGAGCCTTGGTCTGCCCCTCTGGGAGACACCGAGGCCATTCGCTGGAGCGCTGCGTGGACAGGAGGGGTCTGTCGAGGCTGGTGTGATCATTAGCATCCATGAGATGGTGTCTTGCTAAGAGGGAACATGCCACTTATTCTCAGAAAGAAACACTTGACTTTTGGAACTAGAAGTTCTCTTCCCATATAGCTCTTCAAATGAGAACATCTGGATTCGAAAGAGATGAAAGGAACTGTTCAGGCTGATTCAAACCTGGTCACAGAAGAGCTGCCTCTGAACTCTAGAGTTCCTGATCTGTAATCCAGTGTCGCGCTCCACCCGGTCAGGGCCAGTTGGCGTTTATGAAAGGGGAATGCTCTGAAGTGGAGCTATGGAGCAGGGTTGGCAAAGTAGGGGCAGGGAGAGGGCACAGAGGTGGTGGGTGGGGGGATTTTGTGGGAAACTATGGTGACTTTCTGGAGATGTTTTGGGAGAGTGACCCTGGGTCTCCCTCTGTTTTCTCTTGCTATAACAGAAGACTTGAGACGAGGTGATTAGTAAAGGAAAGAGGTTTATTTAGCTCGTGGTTCTAGAAGTCTAAGAACATGGCACCGACGTCTACTCAGCTACTGGTGAGGGCCACATGCTGGTCCCCACATGGAAGAGCTCAGGAGCACATGAAAAAGATCACATGACAAGAAAGGAAGGAAGAGTGTGAGCAGAGGAAGCCACCATTGCTCTGTAACAACCCACTGCCGTGGGAACGGCATCAATCCCCTCGAGAGGGCAGCCCCCAGGCTCTCACAGAGGTCCCACCCCCTCTCAATACGTCACACTGACAATTACATATGGATGTGAGTTTGGGAGGGGACAAACCCCATCCACACGGTAGCAGCCACCTCTAAATCTGCCTGGGAGCAGTGGGAAGTGACAGTGACCTCCCAGGAAAGGATCCCTGGAGCTCAGCTGCCCAGATGTGACCGTGTGCACGGGCCTGGGGGGACCCGCTTTTCCCGACAGCAGCAGGTTTTTCCTGAAATGGCACAGCCCAGGCTCTCAGGGACGCTGGGACCCTTCAAGGTGGTAGAAGCCTCCTTGTGTGTGCCGCAAGGCTGGGAAAAGCAAGTGCTTGGCCCTCAAAGCCGTTGCTGTAACCAGATCAGAGGGCGGGGAAGGGAAGCTGGTCAGCTGGGTAGCTGAATCCCGGTGGATTCTCCAGGCTTCCATGTTTTCCATGCAGGCCTCCCTGAAAACTGAATTCTCAGTCTCTATAGCCAGCCTCCACCCACCCACCCGCTTCTGTTTACTTTCTCCAAGGCAAGGACACAGGGGTGGGAGAGGCTGCAGCCCTAGAAACAAGGCTCAGGTGGACTGCCCTGCTGTGAGCACAAGGATCGCGGGAGCCAGGACCCCTGCATCTGCACTGTTCCTGTCTTAGCTTTTTTTTTTCCTGCTTTTTAATTTAATTTAATTTAATTTTTAAAAATCCTACTTTGTAATGCATTCTCCTGTCTTAGCTTTTTATTTTGGAAATTTTCAAAGAGAAACCAAATCCCTGTTGTAGTGTCACCAGCGTCGACAGTTAGCCACGTGTGGTCAGTTTGGTGTTGTCTACGTTCTTCACCCCCCACCCACCTCTCGGAAGTATTTTAAGGTAGATTCCAGTTGTATCATTTCATCTGTAAGCACTTGTGTGCGTCTCTAATCACGAGAGACTGGAAACACTTGGTACCGTTGTCCAAACTAGCAACACGTCCATCTATGATCAAACCTTCCCCAATCATCTTTAGAATGGGGTCTTAAGGTTAGTTTATTCAGAGCAAGATTCAGACAATGTCTACATCCTGGATTTAGTTGATATGCATAGTAAGTCTCTTTCACTCTTATAAAAAAAACAACCAAAACATCACCTTTGCAATGACAGCAAATGGGCCCCTGACAGCAGCCAGGTCTGAGCTCTTCACAGCCCCTGTGCTATGGCCCTGGGCACCATCTGCCTCCCAGGGAGCTCTGAGCACATGCTTGCTGGAAGTACAAACCCTATTTCCTTTGAGGTAGCACAAATAATGGCATGCGTGTGGGTCTTGCTCATTTTTACAGGTGCTAAAGTTAAAACCACATTGTAGATGCTCAATAAATCCCATTGGCTGATGTCCTATACACAGATCCTCTCCTAAGAGTGAGCTTTTAGGGGAAGAAGAGCTACCCTTAATGGCTGCAGTGCAAATATTTCAAACAGAAAATTGGCAAAGTATCTTCTAACAAAATTATATCAAATCCACCATATGCCAGGCACCGTGTCTGTTTTTTGTATAAACTTATTTAATCTTCACAATAGCCAGATGAGGTTGGTTCCATACTCTTCATTTTAAAGGTGAGGAAACTACAGAGAGATGGAGTTCCTCGCCAGCTAGAAGGCAGAGGCAGGTAGAGAACCCAGGCAGTCTATCTGCCTGGGACTCTGAATACACGTGCTGTGTGTTTAGCTGTGTGCCAGGGTCCTGACTAAATGTACAACAGGCCTCAGCCAAGAGGCAAAGAGCTGACATCCACAGTCACTGACTTTGACGTTTGGACACAGAGGACCAGAAACCCCTCCCGGCTCCCCACACACACTCTGCCCTGCTTGGGGACAGACTCAGACTGGGCTAGGGAGCTGCATCCCCCCAGGTGGGCCAGTGCCCCCGGCCAGACCCTTCAGAAGCCCCATCCCTCTGTGAATGCTTTAGTGCAGATCAGCCTTATCCAGTTTGGGGGAGACTGTGAACACAAGGGCTCTAAAAACACAGACCTCCAAGGTCCTGAAAACAAACCAAGGTCATGCTTGTCATTTCCCAGATTCTAGCTCGCCCCCACCCAAAGTTACTGCAGCAGGAAGTGAGAGATGGGGAGGGTCTCTGTGGCCTCCCTGAGTCAAGGATGGGCCTCTGAAGAAGCCTGCCTTCTGTCAGTGATGGGCCCAGTGGACTGAAAGGAACTAGCTTAATAAATGTTTTACCCTGGCATTTGGAAGAGGGCAGGCCCTGGCCAGGCCTCGGGGCTGCTGGGAAGTGCTGTGGGGCCCGCTGACACTTCCCTGCCCTTTCCAAGGTGTTCTCATGACAGCTGCTACCTGGGGGCTACGGGGCCAGAGCAACTGCCTGGGCAAGGTGGTGACCTTCTAAATCCAGATCAGTTAATAAACCTGCCGGCCCCCGAAGCCCCGAGGCTGCGTGCTCGGCAGTGGCTTCTGCCAAATTCCTCTTGTTGTTTTCGATTCCCTTCTTCTTCCTCCTCCTCCCCGTTCCCATTATGCCTGACATTTCTAAGGCCAGGTTTTGTTACAAGCAATTAGCCTATGAGGTCTGGGGAGATGAGCTGTGTGCCAAGGCAGGCTGAGGTAGGAAGAGCCTAAGGGGGGGAGGGCTTTTCTGGAAGCCGGCTGCTGAGAGGGACCTGCTTGGTGGCCTGGCACAGATCCCGCCTCCTGGAGCTGACAGTGGGGGCAGGACGCTTGGAGAGCTGACCCCAACGGGAGTCTACCCTTCCCTATTCTTGAGCACTCTTCCTGCGTTTTTAGTTGAGTCATCCCTCCTTTTAGTCCCTGGAGGGGCCCAAGGCCAGAGTTCACCACCCATTTTTAATCTCTGAAAGCAGGAAAAAGAAGTCATCTATTCATTCATCCAGCCACATGGTGTAGGTTAACCAAAACGTAATTTTGAAGTGTGTCTGAAATTATCTGTTCACTAAGCTGACTAATGTAAACCAGGAACATGAAGTATTTCTTTTTTTTTTTTTTTAATTTGCTCAAACATTTATTTATTTTTATTTTTTAAATTTTTATTTATTTTTTTTAGTCATACATGACAGTAGAATGTATTTTGACATACAGTACATACATGGAATGTACATACATCAATCCTATTGTCTATTCTATTCTGCTGCCCGTCCTATCCCCTCACTCCTCCCCTCCTCTCCCATTCTTTCTCTCTATCCAATCTAACGTGACACATTTTTTTTCTTTTTCTCATTACAACAGCATACATGTATTCTGTATAACCATGAGGTTCTCCTTCCATCTTCCGCGGAACTCCCCTTCCCCCTCTTTTCCCCTCCCACATCTCTTCCCTGTTTAGTGGTAGTCTTCTTCTCCTGCTCTTCCTCCCTATCCCATTTTGATGCATTTCATGGGGTAGACAAATCTCTCACACAGGAAGGGGTCGTCCCAGGTGGGGCCACAGGGAGGAGGGAGAGGGGCTGAGACCCAGCACCTCCTTCCTCAGCTGGGTCTCAGGTGCTTGCTGGTCCCTGATTCCTTTCAGTTACCCGACTCGACCTCCATCATCTGCTGTCCCAGGAGGATGCAGAGCCATGAGCCCAGCCACTGGTCACCATGATCTTATCTCTTCGGGGCCCAGGATACAATGAACCAACTTAAGAAATCCACATGTTCTCCTAAGAGAGAGTTGAGGATGCACCTCGGACTCCCACGTTGTGGTAGATTTCCGTAGTGGAGTCTTCAGACAGTCTCCACCTTTGGTGTGAAGCCACAGGTGAGCATTTCAGGAAGACAGGGGAATGGAGGCCCACGGAGGCTCTGTGAGCTGCCTCAGGCCACATGCTGGGTTGCACACATGATCACAGCCAGACCCCGGATCTCTGGCCTCTCAGCACAGGGCTCTTCCCATCTGAGAATGAGCGTGTCGCCTGCCATTTGCATTCAGTCCGTGTTCCTTCCACAGTCCATGAAGAGAAGAGAAGAAGAGGGTGTGCAAGCAACACAGGAACAATCAATTGCAGCCCTAAAGCAAGCAGAACGCTCCCAAGCCCATTTGCAATCCTGCTACTAACCCACCAGACAGTGGGAGGTTTGCTTGGCTTCTGAGATTGGATGGAGAGCTGTAAGTGAGAGAAGAAGTCGGCAAGAGGGAGAAAACAGTCTTGGTAGGAGCTGAAACTGAAGAGAGCCAAGCGGCACCCACTGTGTACCATGCATATGGAATAATGGGTGCTCTGAGGGTGGGGATTTCTTCTCTAGTTGGTCAGGTTGAGGAGGGTTGCTGGCAACCCTTCAGAGGCTGGTGACAAAGTGTCCTATCTTGCCTTACAGGGCGGTGACTGTGGTCTGAGAGTGGAGTACTGGGTGACCTGAACTCCATGCCCAGACTCTGTGGGTTGCCAACCCTTCCAACCTTTGTCTTTGGCGCTCCTGATGCCTCTCAGAGATCTTTTCACCTCTCTTCTATTAATGCTTCTTGTAATGTTGTCTCCTTCTTTTTAGTTATCCTTACATAGGTCAGGTGAGCTCTGTCCATTTGCAGCCCCAGTGGGTGGTTTGTAGACCATGCAAACTTTTGAGCTGGAGACTTTCCCTCACTACTAGTCTGTTTTGTGTTCCTATAACAAAGTACCTGAGGATGGATATTTTGTGAAGAAAAGAAGTTTATTTAACTCAAGAACATGGCGCCAGCATCTTCTGGGCTTGGATAAGGGTATTCTATCCACATCACAAGATGGATGATGGCCTCATAGTGGGGGTGGTGGTGAGAGGAAGAGATCACATGGTGAGATAGGAAGCCAGAGAAATTCAAAGGCCATGTTTCCACTTTTTAGAACAACCTAGTCTCACGGGAACAAATTGGGGTCTCACAAGAACTATATTAATACCTTCTGAGGGCCACACTCAAGTGACATCACTACCTTGAACTAGGACCCACCCACCCCAGCTCTTAAACATTCCATTCCTCAGCACTACCACACTGAGGACCAAGCTTCCAGCACATAAATTTTCGGAAGGCATGCTCTAACCATATCCAAACCTTAGCATCGTTTGTTCGACCACTTTTAGGTAGTGTATTGACATGAGGGTCTTTATATAACAACTAATTTTTAATAGATTAAAGGAAGCAACAAGAAATATTCAGTTAGACTGTCACTGAACAGGCACCTCTTCAAGAGACTCTCACCACGCAACAACACAGCTCTGGACTCCTTGGTCTGAGGAGATTTTTAGTTTTTCAGTCACAAAACCCATCTCTTCTCTCCATGCCTGCCCACAACCAGTGATAGAGCTAAACCTCCCATCCTAATTGGACCCATGCTGCTCTTTCTCTCTGGAGTTCACTGATTTCCAGTCATTCCCAAGGGCATGGAGCAGGAAGAGCCTGTTGAGCTCTCTTCATTAAGAGCAATGCCCCAATCGGGTGTCCCCATCCACCATTGTCCAGTCCCTAGAGGGGCACAGAGGAAGAAAGGCTGGTGTGGATATTTTAGGCCTGCTGAATACTTGTAATTCGCTATTCATAGGACAGGGGATGACTTGGACCAGGAGAAGAAGTGGCCACCAAGAAAGGACGGCTGGAACTCCAAAGGCTGAGTAGGTAGACGCCAGGTGCCAGTTCTCTTCCTCCTCCACCCCTCCCGCCGAACAAGTAAAACGAAGGAGTGTAATGAACCGATATCACGATGGTGTTTACTAAGAGTCTGGGAAAAAGTCATCTCCAGGAAGTGGGGAGCAAGTGGATGAGGAGGGGTCCTTGTGGTCCTCGGGGCCATGACAGACACACAGAGGTGCTCAAAGTGTGTTCCTTGGACCAGCAGCACCAGCAGCACCGGCAGCATGGGGAACTTGCTGGAAAGGTGGATTCTGGGGCCTTGTCCCAGACCTGCTGCTTTGAAAACTCCAGGGGTTGATCCAGTGATGTGTACTTCAACAAGTACCCTCCTCCAGGTGAAACTGTCCTTGAGGAATGACAGATGTACCCACTTCCCTTACTGGGGACCATTCAGAGTGGAGTGTGAAGACCCCCCAACGGCCCAGTCCTTGACCTCCGCGGCTCTTGCTCATGCCTCTCCCTCTCCCTTGTTCCTCCCCTTGGGTTGCCTTAGTGGGACATCATCTCCGTCTCCTCGGCTGTGACCATCTAGCTATGAGGCGTCCTCCAGAACCTCACGCCAAACAACACAAGATTGTTCGGAGGTGAAGTGATTCGATTGAGAGGGACGACCTGATCGGTGGGTTAATCTTGTGATATGGATTTACTGGGTCGAAACTCTGGCAGGTTGGGTGTGGCTGGAGGAAGTAGGTCCCTGGGGTCCTGCCTTTGTGGTTACAGTTTGTCCCTGGTGAGCAGAGCTTTCTCTCTGCTTCCTAGTGGCCACGTCCTGAGCTGATTTCCTCCACCACACGATTCCACCGTGATGTTCTTCCTCCCCTCGGACCCAGAACTACGAAGTCAGCCACCCACGGACCCAGACCTCTGAAATCATGAACCCCAAATGAACTCTCCCTCCTCTAAATTCTTCTGTCAGGTATCTGGGCCATGGTGGAGAAGAGCTAACTAAACCCCAGCTGTCTTCCAAAGTCCTACTCAAGACCCTCCTCCTTCAAAGACCCCAGAACCACCTCAGCCCTGAGGTGTGCTACCTGCTCTGAAGCCACAGCACTAACAGCAGCAGCTCTCGTCCCTCGCTCCCTGCCCACCTAGACCCTCGTGTCCCCGAAGGGCCTTTGGGGAAGAGCCCCTGCCCTGGAAGGTGCTGTATCTCCCACCCAGGACCCTGCAGCCCTGGGTGCCTCCAAGGTGGAGGTCCAGAAAGCTTTTCCTCCAAGAGCTCACATCTAAGTAAAAAAGGGGGATGCCCTGGGGCAGGGGGCCATGCTCACAGTTTCCCCCTAGGTTTGTCCCACTGTCATGTGGACCATGTGCAGGCCCTCCCCAGGTGGATCAGAGGCTGAACACCAACAGAACACAAAAGACCCAAGACAGGGAGCCACCGCTGCTGTCAGAGTCCATAAAAGTCCTGGAGTGACAGGCCAGCTCCTGCCTGCTGCTGCTGCCCTGCAACCCCAAAAAGAATCGATTCAGGCTCAGGGCCAAATGGTGCTCCCAGGACCCACCCAGCCCTGAGATCTGCGGGGGGGAGGGGGAGGGGGGAGGGGAAGGGGCCCTCCGCAGCTGAAGGAGGAACACACACACCTCTGTCTGTCTGTCTCACACACACCTCTGTCTGTCTCACTACCTCTGTCTCTGTCTCTACCTCGCTGGTTATTACTGCTCTGTCCCCTCTCTGAAAATCACTCCATTCATCATTGGGATCACTGCGACAATAATTCATTTTCGTTTTTGCTTCATGAAAGTTCAATTGTGACCCCAGGAACAGGGATAGGCTACCTTGCCCTTTGGGCTCCCAAGTACCCCCAAAACATACATTTCCAATAAACACCTTAAGTTTGTTGATAGGAATGTGTAGGACTACAGAAATGTCATCCATTCGTCCTTTTGAATTGCAAGAAAGGAATCATTCATCAGGAACCAGTGCAGGTGTGTGAATCTGGGTTTGCACAGGATCCGATATCTCAAGTGGTAGGGCTTATTCATTTGTTCCCTTATTCATTTTCAAAATATTGTTCTCTCATAGAGGTGAGCATTCTCCATTTCCCACACTCGTGTGGAGGAAACAGGAAGTGCCCACACCAAGGTCACCAGATTTAGCAAATTAGAGAGCCCAGTGAACCAGCAAATACAACTTTTAAAAATGTAAATATGCTCTAAATAAGGCATGTGACAGTATGTCCACTAAGAAAGAATTGGTTGCTTCTCTGAAATCCAGATTCACTGAGTACTGTGGTTTGCACAGGGTTTGAATATGCCCCCCACCCAGAGTTTCTCACATTGGAAGCTTGGTTTCTAATGCAGCAATGTGAGAAGTGGTGAACCTTTAAGAAACGGGACCTAGTAGGAGGTCACCAGGGTTGACACCCTTTGTAGGGATAAATGCCATTCCCATGAGAACCCAGTTAGTTCTCAAGAAAGGGTTGTTATAAAAGAGCAAGCCTGATTCCTCTCCATTCTTGTCTTGCCATGTGATCTCTCCCTCTCACATGCACTCTGACCATGGTACCATCTGCCAAGGAGACTTCTACCAGAGGTCAAATCCATGGGACCACCTCATCTTGTACTTTCAGCTTCCCTGCAAGCTAAAGGAACCTCTTTTCTTTGTAAAATACCAAGTCTCAGGTATTTTGTGACAGCAGTGGCAATAAAATTAAGACAATGAATGTCCTATATTTTCGATGGTAACCTCATTAAATGGAGAAGGTGAAAGAGACACTGATTGAGGAAAACTTAAGTTTTTACTACACTTTATTACATTATTTAAAAAACCAAGAATCTCTTCTGCAACACATTTCCTAAAAGCTCCTTTTATGTTAGTGCAAAGGTAAGTGCCAAGCTGGGGTCTCAGATAGTGATTTTCAATCTCAGAAAGAGCTTAGCTGTTTTTGCAAAAAGGAAAGTTGGCAAGTGAATAGTGCCAATGTGGCCTGGCTGCTCTTTTGTACTTTGGAAGAAACAATTAAAATGGCTGGGACATTAAACTTTAAAGAGTTGGCTTGTTCATATTCAGAAGCTAATTTAAAAAAGAAAAAAACAACCCGGTACCTGGGAAGTTTTCAAAGAGGACGTGTCGTGCTCTGTGGCCAGCCACTCTGCCTTCAGGACTCCAAATTTTGAAAATCATTGATGACATTACTCACAGGTAAACCTTACAGATAAACACCTACAGGGGTAAGAAAGGTCTTCTTTGCTTGAACACATAGATACCAGGTTAAAATTATTTTTTTGCACTTTTTATATTATAAAAGCCACGATCTGAAAAATCAAATAAGTTCTGGAAATGACAGGTGCGAAGAAGTTTCAGTCTACAAATTGCTGAGCCTCTGTGAGGTGCCTTGCACAGAGGTTAAGAGGGGACAAAATAAGCAAAGCTAATCCCTACGGTCAAGAAAGCTCACATTTACATGGGGACGCAGACCTCTCAGCAGCCCTGGTTTACTGTGTGCTGTGAGCTGGGACATGGGCTCAGGCCCAGCCCTGCCACTTGAGTGGAGTCTGAGCCCTGGGTTCTTGGTTTCCCGTGAATCAAATGAGAATGGAGGTGGGTCTCCTTCACTAGGTCGGCAGATGAACTGGGATAAGGGAGAGCAGGCTCACACATGCCCCTGCCCCCGTGGGAAGCGCTTCCTACGTCTAAATTGCTATTACAGCGTCAGCAGAGCTTTGGGGACTGTGGGGGCACAGAGCGAGGAGACTGGCACTGCCTGGTTGTGGACGCGGAGGCAGGGCTCATGGGCAACTTTTGCAGGCCTGGATCTTAAAGCAGAAAGAATTGAGGGCATTTTTTCAAGGTGATGCAAACAGCACAAGACATCCGCAAGCATCCGGTGGCATGGCTGTGAAACGAGGAATAACAGAATTTGGGGACCAGCAGAGGGGACCAAGGACCCAAGGATTATAGGCCTCATAAACCATGTCAGGGGCTTGATCTTCTAGAGATTTGCAAAAACTCTGGTGGAGTTTAAAGAGGACTGGCATATAATCTGCATTTCTTAAAAGGCCTCCAGGAGTGGAATGGGAAATGAATGGGGAGTGACCAGGAGGGACAGCTGGGGGCCACCAAAGCACCCGTGTCCAGGAGCAGTGAAGGAGAAGGTGGAGTGGAGGACAATGGAAGTCCAGCAGGTGAAGAAGGCAATAGTATCACAAAAGGCACCTAAAAACAGACTCTTCCAGGACTTGGAGACCAACTCAAAGTGAGAGGTGAAGGAGAGGAGAGTGTGAAGGTCCACCGGGGCAATACGGGTGGAGGTGCCATTTATTAAATAGAAAACAGGCTCAGAGATGAAGATGGGAAGACAGAGCGTGGGACAGCATAATCCCACTTTAGTTTTACTGAGTTCGAGGTATACCTGGGGTATTCCGGTGGAGACATCTGCCTACAAAATCCAAAGCAATGAGGACGAAAGGCCCGAGGGAGACCTCTCTCTCTCTCTCTCTCTCTCTCTGGAAATAGAGAATATAGGCGGTAATTGCAATGGATGGCTTGGAGGAACACCCGGAGACCCCATGAAGGGACTGAGAATAGCAGCCAAAGCGGTGGGAGCCCTGAACCATCACTCACAACAGAGGCCATTTCAGGAGGACCCTGGGGTCCAACGTCCCACTGAGTTCCACAGTGTCCTTTAGATTTGGTGGTCACTGGTGACCCCCTACAACAGAGGTGTTGATCAGTGGGCATCTCCAACTCTTGCCAACAGGTTGTCACTAAGAACTTCAAAGGGTGACTTTGTCCAGCCCTGTCCAGTAGAGATGTCATGTGCACAGAAAGAAAAATCAGCATTTCAAAAGAAAAACAGGTCCATGATTTCACCCCAATACACTAAGGTTGTTCTCTGAGCCCCAGCATAACTACGAAAGTAATATTTCACCCAGAAAATCCACACAAGACCCCACCGGTAATCTTGCCTTTTAACCACTACTCAGAAATGATTGTTTCTGAAATACTTTCTGTGACATCTCTACAGACATTCCAGTAGAAAGTCCTAGAAGGGACAACCCAAAGTAAGATGAGAACAAACAGTGAATCTACTAAGACAATGAGCACTCACTTTTCTCATCTGTCAGTATGTTTAGAGGGACTAGTATTCATGGGGACCTGTACCAAGCATTATGGAGCTTACTAGATGACCAGCCCAGTATAACACTCAATCAACACTGGCTAGGGCTGTTGTCTAAGATACTCAGTGTGGTCAGTTTTTTAAAAAGTTTACAGTCTAGTTGGAGGGAAGATAATTCAGGACCAATGAAGGCTCCAGAGATGTAACATGAACATAAGTGAGAAATGCACCCAGCACAGTACCTGGCATGAGGAACTGAGAGGATGTGTCAGACAGGGGAAGGCCTTGGAGAAGAACTGAAGCTAGAACTCAGTCTTATTTTACTCATTCACTCTCTGTGTCCTTCAGATGGCATAAGAGATTCTCTGTCTTAAACTGTAGTTGCTTATATGGGTGAGGAGTGAGATCTATGGAGTTCTCCAGGGACAGTCTCATACCCAGGTGGACACTTACCTAAGCCTTCGATGGTAGTAGTACTAACAGGCACACTGCAGTGTTCCATTCTGTGCCACAAAATGCCCACTGCCGAACACATATCCCCCTCCTTCTCCTACTTCTCCTCCTCCCCTCTTAAATAGTATGCTGACACGGTTTTTCCGAATGGCTCACTGGTGTATTATTTGTAATAATAGACATTAAGGTTACCATAATTATCTCATCACCTTGCGTCAGGGTTGAGGGCACAGGACAGTCCCCGCTGAGGTCTCAAACTACTGCTCCTGGCTGCCTGGTGAACTAGCAGGCCACTGGAGTAACTTCACTGACCTCTAGCTGACCTGCAGGATCAATGAACAATTAATTACTATCATCCCGCTCCGGGAGAGATAGCTCACTGCCATTTCTCAATTACAACTGGAAGCGCCCTTTGGCTGACAGCTGCCTGTCGGCCAAACCAAGCCCATTACTGATTCTCACCAGCACCTTCCACCCGCAACTACATACACAGATGCACACAAACACAGCCTGACTCTCGTCACACCCACTCGCAATCACATAGTCCACTTCCTCTTCCTACCCATGGCACCCACACACGCAGTCACCTGAATGACTGACTCAGGTCACACCAGTCGTCTTTATCAGTATTGATTTTCCTGATGTATCACCTGGGCGCCTCATACCATGGTCGAAGGCACAACTCAGGATGATTGTTTTTGAAATACTTTCTGTGACATCTCTACAGACAAAACCTTTGGTATTTTTCACCATCACCTCTTCCTATATTTTCAGTGCTCTCTCCTGCTATTAGCCAAGACTTTTTTGATTGTACACAGCTCAAAAAAGCAGGGAAGATGCACAGACTCACTTGAAAAACCAGAGGGACACCTTGCTCAGACACTGTGCGGTCCAGGTGCTGGAACAGTCACTACAGCTCGATCTCTTGATTCCCTCTGGTTTCCTCCCAGGTTGGATACCTCCACAAGGGCTGTCCCAATATTCCTGGGGGTATGTTACCCTCAGAGTTGTGACTTCTAATGACAAAGGAGCACCTAGACCTGAGAAAGAGGAATTCCAGCAAGAATCCCAAGAGCGTGTCTCTTGGTCAAACTTGAATTCACCTGCATCCTTGGACCAATCACAGGCCCAGAAATTTCCTCTCCTGCCCAGACTCCTGATCCCCAGTATCCAAAGTAGACTCAACCTGTGGCCAGTCATGGACCTTGCTGACTGTACAGAGTGAAAGCACTTTGCTAGCCCAAAGTTTGACCTAGGGAGGCCAGTGACTGTTTAGAGCAAGTGGCAAATCCATGGTTTCTGATTCCTTGTCAGAAAGCAAAACCACCCGAAGTGAGTAATGTACAATATGTACTAAATTGATCCAAGCACCTGGTACAGAGAGAACCCACCAGGTTTGCAGTTCTTCAAGGGGCATGCTTATGATCCTGTTCCTTATAAGTACAGTCTACTTCGCCCCATAGCCAGAAGAAAGTAACATTCCCCTACCACAGGCTGCTCCAGCCTGGGGAAGAATGACTCATCCACTTGGTGAGATTTCAGAGAACCAGGTAAATCCACTGACTTACATTTGCCAGGAAAAGTGTCTCCAAAAGAATGTGGATGTATCTTGCCAATGCTCACACCTGGCTGACTTTATCAGGAGCTGGCTGCCCTCCCTTCCTGGTTCCTACCACAGGGAGGTAATCTATCTCTCTTTATGAGGTGAGTTGCTCAGTATGCACATTCAGACTGGAGAGCCAATTGAAATCTCTTGATGTCCAATTTTACCAGAGAGCCCAACACTTCAGGTAATATCATCGAAACTTTGATCTAATGTATCTCCTTATTGGTTAGAACCAAGAGGGCACAAAGTATAAGCACTGAGCACATCCACCCTTCAAGCACAATAATAGCAATTATTATTAATATTATTATGGGGACCCTCTCCCAGTCCCAGAAACAGTAGGGAACCAGGCCAACAATGGTCCAGGCCTCTTTCTTTCCCTAAGAAAATAATCTGGCCTGAGTGTCCCCACTACAGGGGGGTGGAGCTTGTCCTCAGCAGAGAACACAAAAGTAATTGGAAAGTCACATCTCCAGCCTGAAGAGGCACAGCAGTCCCTGAGGTTTGGGCACTAAATCATACCGGAAGACCATATATCTGCCCAGGGAAGGAGGAAGCAATTGAAACTCAGTATTTAAAAGTGGTCCCAGATTTATCCTGCCTCTTGACAGCCTACAAAATGTTAGAGAATAGCCCCTGCCTTTCTCTGGACAATAAAACAGGATCCATTGTCCAGAAATTGGCCCTGAGAAAGTTCATCGTTCATTCTCCTGTGACCTTCCTGAGACACAAACACCGCAAGCCCGGACTTACCATCTAACAGTCTCCTGCTCCTACTCATTTGCCAAGAAAGTACTGCCCTCCAGCACCCGGGATGCCTCCCTCTGTGCATCTCCATGGAGATAAATCTCACCTACCAGCTTTACCCAGGGCCCCGTCCTCCTCCACAACACACCCCCACCATGCTCCCAGAAAGGATTTTTTTAAAGCCAAATATTTTGCCTTGTTTCTACTCGGAAAAGGTTTCTATTGTTTAGACAACAATGAACTAAAATCCAAAGTTCTCAGCCAGTTATCAACCCCCTAATCTGACTGACTCCCTGTCAAGCTGATTACTGATGACAGGCGGTCAGTCACCACACCTTGTCTGTGGGCAGCTGAGCCCAACCGCTTTGCAGGGCCAGACCCCCGTCAGCACAGGGTTGGGTAGCTTCATCTGAAGTTCTCAGTCTGAAGAACTGGGAGTAACACAGGCTGCTGACAATCCCCCTTCAGTCTTGCAGTAGAAACTCACCTTATTGTCACCTTATTATTGATGATTAATCTGATTTCCAAAAGACCCACATCAACCAGTCACTGAATTAAAAAGAAAAAAAAAAAACAAAAAAACAGGATCTGCTCTCGATCTGCAGTGGCAAATGTGTAGACAAGGTCAGTGATCTGGGTTTACAACTTTGATCTCAGGTGGGAATCTGGAAGAAGCTGCCTATAGAAGACCAGGGACATTTCCAAGAATCCAATTTCCAGAGCCCCGGGCTGGGCAGTCTGCATGCTCTTGTTTATTCTTGCCTTGTGTCCTAGCTTGGCATTTGATGCCCACCTCTAGGTTCTGGCTCAATACCCATCTTGGTGCTCCCAGTTCCATAGACTTATGATTGACCTGCCGCAGGGCTTTTGGATGGGCTGTGCCTCTGCCCAGATGTGACTTCCCCCCTCCTCCCTCCACACCACCTCTTCTCCTCTCAGCTCTCTTCCATTTAGGTCCTAGCCTAGACATTCCTTGGTTCAGGAACACAACCTTCCTCAACCTGGCATTCTGCTCTAAAGGACGCATCGGTGTTCTCTGCTAGGGCTGCTATTAGGTATCCCCACAGGTGGCTTAAACAACAGAAGTGTATTTTCGCACAGTTCTGGAGACTGGAAGTCCCAGATCAAGGTCTTGGCAGAGTCGGTTCCTTCTGAAAGTTGGGAGGAAAGACCTGTTCCAGGCCCCTCTCCTTGGACTGCAGATGGCGTCTTCGCTCTGGGTCTTCATTTGGCGTCTTCCCCCTGTGCATATCTGTGTACCCACACTTCTGCTTTGTACAGGGACACCACTTATATATAATTATATTTAATTGGGGTCCTCCCTGAATGCCTCATTTTAACCTGGTGACTTCTGTTATTACCGATCTCCTAATGCTGTCCCATTCTGGGGTACTGATGGTTCGGATGTCA